>NW_014554530.1:0-267363 GCF_001313825.1 Dinoponera quadriceps | reverse complement strand
ATATAAATAAATTTATATAATTATTAAATTAATTAATTAATTAATTAATATGGATAACATAATTTTCTGTTTAAATCATTTACAATAATAAGATAATAATTTACATAATTTATATAATTTACAATAATAAGTTATAATAAGAGACAGAAGTGAAAAGAAAACATTGACAGGTTCAAGATGGAAATGATTCGCGATAATCACATTATCAGATACACAAATCTGTACTTATAAAATTTACATGAAATTCTAAGATCGATATTCATAATTAATTACAAACGTATGTATTTATGTATGTATGTATTTATGACATTATTCAGCTGTTTGGATCAATATTTTCTGTTGTATGCAATAAGTACAGAAAAAAGTCGATGAATCAGAGATTCATGAAGTTATAAATATTAAATAAATAAAAACGGACTATGAAGGCCGACTTAAATTTCGGATATCTCTTTATTCTCAGAAAGTTTGTCAACTGTTTATCAAAATCGGAAATCTTTCTTATAATAAATAATTTTACCTGGAAATATATGATATATCTCTGTCCGAATCCCGGCACTCTGCATTTTGGTTTCTCAATCAAGCATTTTAGCTCCCAGCTGTTCCCACGTGGCACTGACATTGGAATTGACACTCACGTAGATACGATTCAATTCGAATAATGCAATTCCGACCAGAACACGACGCAATATTTGATGGGCCGACCAAAATTGTAATCATCCATCAAAAATAATAATTAATACACTAACATATATACTCCGTGATATATCACTCGTTATTTTGAAATCCTAATAATAACCTAATGGAAACACTAGAAAAAATATACAACATATGAAGTTCTGAAATGTTTTGCAAATGTCGATTGTTACACTCTCTCGGATGTTCAGTACCTCACAGGCAACAATGGTTGGCGATCGATGGAAGATGACGTAGCCCTTTCTGCTGATTGTTTTGATACTCTCGCACTTTACGCACTTCTCTGCGACCGAGTTATTACGTTTCAAATTGACGAGCAACGAATATATTGTGATGTACATGTATTGATGCGTCGGTTATCTCATTCCCGTCGGGTGATTAAAATATTTTGTTGACGTTGGAAACATTTAAACGGACTCCCACTGGCATCGCGTTAATTAATATGCGTTTCTCCAATTAAATTATGTATGCGAATTTCAGTGTCAATGTCAGTGCCATGAACCAGCAGTCGGAAGGCAGGATGTTGGATTGGAATACCAGAAGGCAGGATGTTGGATTGGGATACCAGAATAGATAAGCCAAAGCACTGGACGTCGAGACGCGCGATCAACAATATATATGATATATTTCCGGGTATGTAAAATTAGTTGTTATACGGAAAGTTTCCAATTTTAACGAACGAATTTTAACAAACTTACCGAAAATAAAAAGATATTCTAGTCGAAATTTAAGCTTGCATTAATAATTCGTTGTCATCTGACAAATATTTATAGCTTCGTGAATCTTTGATTTGTCGACTTTCCTCTATACTGCATGCTGTAAGAAATATTAATTCAAACAGCAATATTAATTCAAACAGAAAATTATATTATTTACTACATTACTCATCAATCCTATTATTTATATTATTTGTATATTGTTATATATTTGATATTTTTCTCATCGCATATATTCTATTTACAGTTGAGTAAGTTACATGATAAATATATTGCCAATTGAAATTAAAAATAAAACTTAAACGCACAGTTGGAATATTAAGATAATCAAATATTAAGTAATTATAAAACGAGTCTTTTTACACTATTAGGGAACTTAAAAAGAGTGGTCTAGGTACAAAGGACACTGCTTTTCTTACTTCAGACCGTACATCAGTACAACGTGAGTTCGAGCGAAGTTGAGTTCTTTACTGCTTTTCGATCGTGAGAAAAGTTGCGAGCTTCTCTTCTCTTGATTGCAAGCGAGGTTGCTTGCTTCGCTTATCGCGTGTGTCGTTACTTGCTTCGCTTCTCTTTTCTATCACGAGAAACAAACTGCTTTACCTCTTTCTATCGTACATCATTCTTGGTAAATGTGACTTAAAAGCGAAAACGTGTAAATAGTTACACATAAAATTATTGCGAATTGTAAAAATATAAAATTATAAATGAGACTTAATTGTCATCCGATTACTCTAACACGTGTGTGATTCTTCGTGCGTTGTTCCACGTCTTTCTTCTATTTTAAGACAAACATGTGAAAATAGTTCATAACATTAAGAGGTGAGACAGTAGCTTATGTTATACTTCGAAATTCTCCATTGATTCTTCAAGTTCGGCGGAATTTGTATGATTAATGTAAAGTGGAAATCTTGACTCGGGTTTCCCCGTTTCATATTTCTATTATAAAGATTTAACGTAGGTGCGGCAATTTTTCCCGTCAGATTCATTTCGCCCGCTTTGAAATGTCCAATATATTCCGTTTTCGAAAGGTATCTCTCGGAAAGAAGCAACTGACAGGCATATTAACCAAATTCGAAGTCTCATAACTATTCATCAGACATGCCGGGAATAAATTCACGTGGATCGATAACCCATATTTTTGGTACGCGTTTGCAAAAACGCTCCTCCTCGCGAGGCGTTAATAGTCATCGATTTCGCATCGTATAGCTCGCGTATCCGCGGCAGTCAGGAGCACGCTTGCTTCGAATAAATCGTGCGATATTTTACGACGACTTAGAGCACCCTCCGCGAGAGCAGAGAGGACGGAAGACGAATCTATTCGAAACCGCCGAACCCTTTAATCTACTAGCTCAATGGTACCGCGAGAATGCGGTCCTCTCCTCGCTTTTCTGTGTATCGGCGAATACGTCAGCCCCGCGACGCTATGATTTACAACCCGCGTTGATAAATGTCACCAGCTTATCCAAAACCGATAAATCGGACCCCCGCGGCATAGATCTCGCGTTCTCCGCGTTCGTCCGTGCCACCCTCGACGCCGGGATTAGATCGGGAAATGGTTGCCAACTGATTTGAATATTGGCTACCATCGACTTATCTCTGGACGGCGACGAAGTGCACTTTACTCACGAGCGTGTTTAGATTTGGAAATAGGCCGGCGAAGTATGCACGAAATAACGGTGGAAATCAGCAAATAATAGATCTTAAGCTTTAGAAGATGTGACCGTTTAGTTATTTCGCCGCAACATAGAATTCTCGAGATTTTTCCCTTTATTTTTCATATCGCCACGGAATTACGCAGCAAAGGACTACAATAGAGCGACTGATTTCGACGGTGAATACCGTCGCAAGTATTATTGTTTCTCCAATGAGGACTGTATCTCTCTTCCGTTCAACGGCTCATGTATCTGCATAAAAAGGAAATAAATTACGCGGGCGAATGAGGATAATTCGTGAGGTTTATATTTTAATGTAACGACAACTGTAAATACTGGGACGACGGAAAATAATGGAACGAAGAGTAGAAATATGAGACGTCCATTGTCTCTTCGACCCGTGGATTGAAACTTGCAATATCACAGGTTACAACCGTTACATCTATCTTTGGAATTTCATGTGAATTCCATATCTGAAACAGACTTACCTAGGCCGTCGGGGCGAAAATTTTTTATCTCACGAGAAAAAGCAGTTCCTTCCGCACCACATATCTTCATCCTGTCTTATATTTTCACATTATCCTTTTTTTTTATCATTTAATTAAAGCCAGGCTACGGTATCACAAGCTGTAACAATATTATATGACGATACTTATTTGGGGAAACTTGAAGTATAACGGGATCACGAGCCATAATGGAATATGATCGATAACTTTTTACCGAGATGCTATCATATAATGATATGTTTTGCAATCATTGCTGCTAAATGTCTCTTACCGTGTGCTGTTCAGTTCATTATTTATAGCTGAAAGTTGTTATAAATTGTTTAATGTGTTTGCTGTGCTTTACGAGATTGAGTTGCAGTTTCCTTGATACACTTGCATAAGGTAAACAATGATAAAATTTTATCTTCTATTACCATAGATACGTTATTAATTTATGTTACTAAATGATCTTCTCTTGTCACTTCTCACTTTGGTAAAGTATCTGCGTAAATATCGATTATCTATAACGATATTTTATATTACTTAAAGTAAACTTACATATGTTGTAACAGATACATTGTTTTAAATAACTAGATATAAATAAAAATATTAAAATGGAAATATAATTAAATACAGATAGACATAGATATAAATTTGAGGGGAATAACTAAATATAGAAGAATAAAAAGTTATAAATATATCGGCTGTAAATTTAATAATACAGGCTAATATTTCCAATTACAAGAGCCTTGAGTCTTTTTTTATTTTACTCAGCAACATCCAATGTATTTACTCAGCGCTACGGTTTAAAATGCGAAATACTATGCTGAATATGTCATGCCGCGGTAACACTTGTCGGCTAGTGGCGTGATAAAACTTGTTGCACCCCCATACTTCCTGCCGAGGCGCATCCTGGATAATTGACGAAATCTGCTTTACGGCAGAATTTACAGAATGTCTGCACCCGGCTTGCACCCCTTTGCCGCCGTTCGGCCAGCCAAGCGTGTTTACGGAAACTTCGACTGTAGCGATAGGATATTCTCTTCTCACGTGTGCGTGTGACCTCCTATCTGAGATGAGTTTGTAATTAACGAAGCAACATACCATCGCTGCGGCAAGGCCCGAGGCGTAAAATTTATTGACGCGTATCGCCCCTCCGCGTCAACAAACTCACGTCTAATGTCGAACTTCGATCCACGCTCGACCGCGCATTTTTAACCGAACACCCGTTAGTGAGTGTATATGTGTCATTCGCCGTCGTAAAGACTCGAACACGCGCAACTTTCAGACAAGAAGCCGCATATATAGTCATGCGCACGCATACATACACACACGCAGGAATACCTTCATCAATCTCACGTGCGACTTTTGACACGTCACTGCACTTCGTCGAGAGCTCGTCTCTACGCGTCTT
This sequence comes from Dinoponera quadriceps, assembly GCF_001313825.1. Lineage (NCBI taxonomy): Eukaryota > Metazoa > Arthropoda > Insecta > Hymenoptera > Formicidae > Dinoponera > Dinoponera quadriceps. The sequence goes on along the minus strand of NW_014554530.1, from coordinate 262,400 downwards.
TCGCACCTTTTCCCAAGATGAAGCACCATTCATAAGATCGTATGTCGATTTAATATCGTCCTTCAGTTTTTACACCGCTAATTCGAGCTAAAACGAGCGTTAACGTGCCGCCTTTAATCGACGTTTTTTCCAACACAAAATAGAATACTTTGTGTTTCACGTATCGATTACGCGATTTTAATTACATCGAGTGATAAATCGTGATGAACGCGCTTAATCTCACGCTCAACTTGAATTTAGTCAATAAAAATTTCACTAAAGATTTTACGTCCAATGTTACGAGAATTAAATTAAAATTTTTTGCAAATACATTACCGATCATTAATTTGAATAAATAACTAAATATCTCGTTAATATTATAAAAGAAGAGCGAATGTATACATTTTTATCAAAAAAGTCCATAATGCTTCCTACTTAATTATTTTAAATGAAACGTTTTTCCGTTTAAATGGAACATTGACCATCGAATTTCTAATTATTTTGAAGTGCATCCATCTTGAAGTATAAATACAAATTATCAAATAGAAATACAAATCATTTTTGAAAAATTCTACGAGAAAAATGGAAACTAGTTGGACGAGAAATTTTGTATAAATTGACTGCCAGAACGTCTTGAATACGCGAATTTTTAATTTAATTGTGAATAAAGCTAAAGATGAATACGTAGACGAAAGTAAAATCTGAATGAAAATATCGCCTTTAACTTCAATATTATGTGTGAAATTTAATTAATATTATATAAAGTCCTCACAATAAATCAATAACTACAGTTTTTTGCGTCTTCTTTTTATTTAGACTACCCAAATAAAAAGAAACCCCAAATAATTTCAGCATTTATTCAAATTAACGGCCGATAGTGTACATTTAACTTGTTGCGCAAATGTAGGGAAACTTTTAGAAATACATATATAGGAATTAACGTGATTTTCGCAAGCCGGGATACATTGAAAAGGAAAACATTCGTATGTTCCTTTTACCTCGGCTACTGCTTTTCGCGATTTCTTCCAAGTTTCTCGAGATAGGCGCATTCGCTCGCGAACAAAATGCACAATTCGCGCTGTTCCCGCTCCCTTATCGTTCCCTTTCGAGCTTCATCTCATCCCAACTTTTTTTCTTTTCGACTCGCGATAGCAACAACGCGAATACACATCAACGCACAATAGCGCAGCTTCCGTGAGATAATAACGTGCCGTCGGGTTACAAGCCGCTACATGAATGAGCTAAAGTGCGCCCATAGTCTCGTGTTTACCTGAATATGGTTCCAGGATAAGACGGGATATTGGCTCCGCCGGGAGATTAATATGTTCCTTTTTTACATTGTGAGCCCTTCATTCTTAAAATAGGGACGTCAGTAGACTTCGCGAGGGTGCGGTTAAAAGTTCGCGGGATGATGTAAGATTATGATAAAAATGAGGGAGGGAAGTTTTATACGCTTACGAGCAATTCGAGAGGCAGGCGAAGTAATTTGATCAGTAATTTTTATCGGCATCTGTGCGGATGTTTTTGATATTCCAACGAAGTGTAGCAGATAATAACCTCTCTGAAAATATTTTTCCCAAGAAGAAATCGACTTCAGATTCGCCTACTGAACTAAATCTATAACACTTGAGCCGAAGAAGGTACGGCTTGGTCTTAATCGAAGGGTTCGTTAAGGAATTTACAGTCCGCAATGTCGCGTTTCTTATACCTACGGAAGGATTAAAGCGCGCCTCTTCCGCGGATACCTCGTTCCGGCAATAAATTCCCTACGTTTACTACACCAAATGCGAAACGCTTCCGCTTGTATCCGCGCGAAGAGAAACTGGAGATTCTATTACTTTTGAGTGCTGGAGCCACACGCGCGCGCTGGCAGCAACCAGGCCGAGCGGACGGCTTGACGCCGCAAAGTGAGTACTTACGGTTTACGGGAGATAGTTTGTTCGTCGAGACACGTTTGCTTCTTCAACGTAATCTTCCAGCCCCATTCTGAAGCGTCTCCGTTCGTCTCTAGCGATGGTTTCGAAGACAATTCGAGGAGCACCAATAATTGTACAAGCCGGGGAAATTCTGAACGACGTGACGTTCGTAGGAAACGCCGTTATGCGGGTGGAATATTAAATACTGATGCCCCGATCCGCGGAGACTATTCGTATGCGGAATATATTGCGTACGAATGAGAATTTTCTCTGTGTATTTGAATTTCGCGGAGCGCCAATCCACATCAAAGGAATGCAATCGATGCATTTAACGATTCTTCTGGCCCGACATTTTTCAGCAAGAATCTCATTGGGACGCTAGGAAATTTTTACGCGTGCGAGCCTCGAGGCAGCCTCGAGACTAATTGGATACAAAGTCGTTCTGTTATTGGTATATATTATCCGATTGTGTATCGATTGATTCGAAATTCAAAGTATCTCATCCTGGTTAATCCCGTCACTACTCCGCGGTGCAAGCGTTTTTCCCAAATCCCTCTGTCGGGAGTTGCTCGCGACCTTTCCCTCCAAACATCCCAAACATTGGCGTCGTCGCCTGACGTGAATGACGTTCGACCGCGCCGAGTCCTTACCGGCTTCGTCCAAGAATGCAAATTTATGCTAACCGAGTGAAGTAACGCGACGCGGGGAACCCATAAGCGACCATAGAGAGGCATAATATTCGCGGACGGCGAAAGTTCGTCGGAAAACCGTGTATTTTTTTTTTTTTTTTTTATAATACGTCGAAATTACAGGGGAGTTACATTTTTGCCCGATATAACTTCACGCCGTGGCGACTTTGTCATCCTACGTCGTTGCGTGCTACATGTCGTTTATTTACACCAGCAATTTCGGAAGTCTTCTATGTGATATTAATGAGTCATCGCGATATCGAGCGATTTCAAATTTGTTACGATCAATTCAAGTAATTTACGCATAACAATTTATATTATTGTAAAAAAACAATGTAAAATAACTTATACATAGTAGTTTATATGTGAGCGCGTTAAACGCAACCGCTGCAAAAGTAACAATCGAATTAATCCGAAACGAGTAAATCAGTCGACGTAGATTGTACAAGTGGCGAAATGAGAAAAATGATAACGATCAGGTAACACGAAAAAGTAATGAATTAAAAGATAGCAACGACATCGACGGTATTTTCCAAATCCAGCCAAACTGGGTCAACATGCAGGGCATCGGGGGCGTAAACGAAATTTCAAGTTACGTTGAGATACGTTTAATAAACAACTCACACTCACGAGGTGCCCCTAATAAAGTAGATCGTGTGCCGCGCTGTTGTTCTTTATAATATATTCGTAGTTTTAACCACGTCATCCGGAAAACCGATGATACTAGTGGTCGCCTGGAGTGACGGCGAGCGACGCGCTCGTAACCAGCAGCGGCAGCAGCGACTCTGGAATGCCCATATCGCAGAAATGACCAACCGCTACATGATTAATGTTTGCACGTAATTTCATCTGCATGGTAGAGCACCACACCCTGAGAGGTTAAGACTGATACACGATAAGAGCGTATTATCCAACTAATCAATTTGCGCACGATGCCCAAGATAACGGGCCGGTCGACGCTGAATAATGCTCGTCGTTCACGCGTTGAAAGATTATCGCCTGTAAATGTGGAATCACCGTAACGTAAGTGACGGTAATTTCTGGATATCGTATTAATTTGTCACGCGGATTCGCTGATCGACTCGCTTGTTAACATGTGGAGTGCCGCGCCAATTTCACGTGACTTCCCATTCACGGCGCGTAGGCAACTGATAATCTACGATTACCGCATCTATTATACAGGGTGTCCCGTTCTCGGTTCCCGTGGTGTACAGGTAAAGCTGAGCCGAAAAGTCATGTGCCACTTTGCAGAACACCACTTACTACTTATACAAATGCAGCCTAAACTGAGAGGAATTAATTACTCTTGACACCTTTTCGTTCGGAGGTCTCCGGAAATTATTAACTTGAGGTTCTGACAGCTCACCCGCCCTTAATAAAGTTTATCGATGATCGTCCTGACTTTACGTCCACTTGAAAGATTTCATAAACTGCGTGGAGTGGCGTTTTGCTGGCTTGGAAGAAACAATTATACCTCGGTTCTTGTGTACGCGGCGACATAGTGATTCCTCTTCTGCGTTATAGTGCACTGAAGTGTGTGCACACGCGCGATAAGCGCGAGAAACCGTCGATTCCTTTTGCCATGACGGCGAAGAGTCTCTACGAAAAACTGGCACTCGTAAAAGCGATAGCGCGCCGCGTATAAACGCGGTTACGCTACTGGCAGATTATTGGAAAACAGATATTTTGAAGCGGCCGTTGCGGATGGGATTGCTCTCGATCGAAACTCCGGTGTACTTTAAGAATAGCGAGGTGCCCGGATTCGTGACTCATCGCGTCTCCACTTGGATAATCCAATATCCAAGCGTATTTCGATAACAACCTTTTAAAATAGAACTCTAATAAAAGTTGATTTATATAAATATACGGAATATGGCAAGTAATCGTTTAATGGTTTCCTAGTTCTTCTCTTCGGCGGATAAACATTTTAAGTTATTTTTCACCGTTCAGCCTTACTCGTTTTAAAGAAACAGTATTCTCCGATACCTTTGCCCCCGAAGTGAGATTCGATCAAATTCAAGCGCAATTAAAATGTTGAGAGAGCGAAATTTTGCGAAAATTAATTTTAACGTGCCCATTTATTACGTCCTCATACGTCAAGGTTTTTAAGCGACGTCAGAAGAGTGAAATATCGACTCTTTAATCGAACAGATAGAACGAGCGTATTGAGTTCGCGAACATCCCCCAAGGGTTAGTAAGGATTCGACGTATCGGGAAGTTAGGTGAGCCTGTGTCTGACATTATTGCGAGCAATTCGCTGTATTCGACTACCTCCGCTCGTGGTGAGCGCATTGCCGTTACAGCTAAAGCAAGGTAGACAAAGGCATATATTGAAGCTCGATGCACCTGATAACTGACAATGAAAGCAAGAGTAAGCTGGTTCAATTGTCGTCTCAAGTGGATAACTTCCGCAGGACTCGATCTCGTGGTTCTCAGTGCCCTTTTACTTTTCCTCGAGCGAGATAAGTTGGGTAAGAGTATTGGAGGAGATTAGAGAAACATCTCATTGTTTCCTCAATTAATTCCCGCGCGTATAACCCCAACTTAATAAAAATTGCAGGCGATGTTTTCACGAGCGCGAATTATCTCTCTTCTAGGTGCAACTTCGAATTTTAATCAAGCGATAAAATAAGTCAAGGTTCTCCCGCATACTGTATGAAATTCGCGAACTGCGTTATTAGACGTCGAAATACATTGCCGCAAAGTTATCTTCCAAGTTTTCGGAATTCAGTTTGCATATCACGTGGTCTCGTTATAGATGAAAAACTGCCCGTGATATTTAAACATTACGCGTCGTTTCGTATTGCCGACATATTCCACGTCAATGCGTTCCATTCGCACTAATTGTCCCATAGTTGTACTAATCATTGTTATGTTTGTGAAACGTATAGATCGTATTCGCCTCGTTAATATATTAACGTAATCTATATGTGCTTTATAATTGCTTATGTTTATTATATAAATATATAAGATATTAATATAATACGTTTAATTAATTGGATCCCCAGCGCGCCGTTCTTCTTATGCAACGGGGGACAAGTAGGCAATTTCGCAATCCGAATATTTTGGCTAGCAGATATTATGAGATAACGCGAGTTGTAATCATGTCGCAGCAGAATTACGTTGACGCTTCATTACACCGCCGCCGATTTATAACGATCCCGCGCCACGGGGCGCCCGGCGCGATGTTTTTACGGCCGCGGCTGTAAATAAAATCATGCTGTTAATACGCGTCCCGTCGTGCGAATGCTTATTAATTCATCGAGGCATTATAACGATCACAATGAATAACCTCCAATCACCGCTTGACATTTCCATTAACGAGTTAATCCAATGCATGGCCGGTACCATCAAACTAGATATTTACGCGACGATGCACGCCAAACATAATATTACAATATTAGGGTAAATTGCTTATAAACGGCTTGTAACGGCCGCCGTTTCGGCAGTACGACGTCGCAATATGCCTCTTTTGAATTATCGCGCGTAATATTACGTGCAAAATTAAATAAAAAGCTCTCCGTCTGGATATCCGGTTTAACGATATAATAATGGTGCATCAGTAACGGGAAATGCATTCTCTGACTTCTCGGATTTCAATGCGATTAAGTGTACAAATTAATGCGGTGCCTTTATAATTCGCGCCTTGCAACTCCGTTTTAAAATTAAATAGTTCCTCGACCTTTTGCGATTTGTAAGTGTGCACCACTAAGTTCTCAAAGCACTATGTGCTTTGGCAAAGTGGGCGGCATAATCTCGCGAAACAGCGGTGAACACGATGGCGGTCGATAAGCAGCATTTGAGACACTGCGTTCTTTTCGCGTTTCATTTAAAGAGAAATACTGACCAGGCTGCCAAAATGATTTGTTCCGCTTTCGATGAAGGTGCTGTGACCCTTAAAACTTGTAAGAAGATTTTTAATCTGCCATGGAAGTAGATTCTATTGCACGATAACGCTCGGTTACATGTCGCAAAAAGGACCAAGTATCTCATCCGTACATTGAATTTGGAAATTCTCTCTCATGCGGCTTATACGCCAGATCTAATCCCGTCCGATTACCACATATTTCGGGTCGCTTCAACATCGCCTGGCTGATGAGCGCTTTTAAAACAGCTGACGGGGTCCGAGAAAGCATCGATGACTTTACCGAGTCGAAACCGCCAAGTTTCTTCCGCGAGAGCATTCGTCAGTTACTTGAAATGGTAATGGAGTAAAGTCATCGAAAATAATAGAGATTATTTCGAATATTAAACGTGTACTTGTCTATGTGTGAATAAACTGTGAACTTCATGAAAAAAGGCACCGAATTAATTTGTACACCTGATAACGTTACACGATACATTAATTTCTAACAAGCGGGTATATCAGACATACTTGGGAACTAGCGACGTTTATGCGAATACCATCTCAACACGATATCGATATCCGATCGGGCAAGATAAATGATTCAAAGCGTCGAGAAACATTTCTCGAGTCCGATATTGGCGATATTGCATCTCTCGGAAGGTATATCGCAAATTAATAGCGGTGAAGTGATGAGGTTTAATCATCGACGTTACCGGCGGACTCGCGTTTCATTTCAGCAGCGCGTTCCATCATCGCCATCGCATGCCCGATCATTCCGGAGAATAGTAGTTCGGGTAGCCCCGGTAAGTAACCCCGGTCGGATCAATAACGAAACTTAGCAACTATCGGTAGTCGCCTCGGCATCGACTTTGCTAACTCTATCTTTTGTTACTTCGCGGATCGAGTCTGCTTTTCGAAAGATCGGACGGCGCGCAACCCGGGAAATCGATCAGCGAGAGGCTCGTATCGCGGCATCCGTAATGGATTAGCGATCGCAAGAGCAAACACAGTCGCATCCAATCGAGCATTTCGTAAATCCGGCCGTGATCGAATTAGTTGTTTGATAAAATTTGCCTGTGTCACCCGCACAGCTACGGAGGTTTCTCTCTCTCTCTCTCTCTCTCCCTCTCTCATTCACTAGATAAAGAGCAATTCCGCAATCCCGCAATGCAAAGATGAGATGGGCCGCTCGCGACTCGACTCGATGAATAACGAGTCTCGAAAATGATCGCGAGGCGAAGTTTAGGGAGCTCCTTCCCGCAGGTAGGAGACCGCAGTTGCGAGCAAGGTTTAATTTAGAACCGTAGCGTAGCGCAAAGTTACTTTCACGATCGCATGGCCGAAGCGTTCTGTTTGTCAGATAGTTTCGCTCCTAATGAGCATGTAAGTTAATTTAATCTTACAAAAATCACTTGTGTGCGTTGCGAAGGCCCGAGGCATTGGGAGAGATAATAAGTAATTTCACGTTGAGTATATTATCGTGAGCAATTTTTCTTCACGTAATTTTCTCGGAATATATTTTGCGCGGATAAACGTATGTATTCAGTTACCAAGTTGAGAAGATTAAGTCGTATTATATAATATGAAACGGGAAGGGATATTGTTGGGAGAAATTTGATCTCGGAATTTTATATTGCGGAAGCGCTCGCCGTCCCCGAAATTATCTTATCGATGCAATATCTCGCGAATGACATTGCCTTCTTACACACAATCGAACCTATCGTAATCTTTTACTAGCTATTTNTATTTAATTACTCACAAGCGTGGCCCCCCCCCCCTCCCACACACGTCCGCTTTTACAACGGTCATACGCGTTATCGTCTTTCTACACGCAGAACGATGCGTTTATCGGGCATTCTACGTGCGAATCAATGCGTTTATCGCGCATTCTACATGAGAAACGGTGCATTTATGCACTGCAGATACACACAGTCGGCCGTGTAGATGTGCACGCGTATACGCGCAAGCATATCTCCGGCGTAAAGCGTTTCCGAAATGAGCTTTTTCAGTCCGACGATACGGTAGTAAAAGGTTGACGATGACAGAGTGCCGCTGTTAGAACATGTGAGATTATTTCCCAGCAACGGATCCCCCGATGGAGATTCGTAAACGAATCGACGTAAAGTTAATGACTTCCCTACGAGAACACTTCCGGAAAATTTCATTCGTAACTCGCCACGCTGAAAAAGCCGCCTTCGTAAACTCGTTCATCGCGCGATTACGCGGAACTCTATCTCCGACGGAATATCAGAAACTGCGTATAAAAATGCATAACGTCTGACTCATTTTTGATTGTTTAAATAAATTCATGTGAAGAATTCATATTTTAAGAACCTGTGACGCGACAATAGAAATAGATATGATCGATATCATCAGCAGTGAATTCGACGATACGTCTTTTCTCAATCATGTTAATTTCGTTACTCGTACATGGAGAATGCATGTGGCATACGTCCGTTAATTTAATAATCCGTTAAATAGCTTATCCGTTATTTAATTTGCAGTCCAAGAAACTCCAAAGATAGAATCGAAGAACGTCTGCGTTTAGCGATTCCTTTGTCGAGAAAACGAAATGCGAAAGGAATTTGTTCATTAACTTGTCAGCAACTTTTATTCTTTAAGCGGATGCTTTGTCGGTACAAGAGACTATTTGTTGGCACAGTGCAAAAATGCAAAAACAACACCGACACCTCCGAAGTAGCTCGAAATAACTGGCATCTGAATAGCTTTTATATATTCAAATCAGCTAACTTTGTAAATGTACTTCGTGAATAGTCCTTTATCAACATCGCGCTTTACGCGACGAAAAAAAGGAAATAAAGTTTCGCGACAGTATATAAATATCGCGTTTAAAAAGTGTTTCCTGAAAAAAAATTTATTATTCTTGTGTATTATATAGAATATATTTTTAAGTCTGACTGAAAGTGCTTTTTTATCGAAAACTTTTAGTACAGGAAACGATGCTGAAATATTTTCGATATTACAACGTTGACCCTCAAATTAAAACTCCACTATAAATTAAATAGAAAATATGATGAAATAATCCATATTATATTATTTATAATACGATTACAATACTATAATATTATAATAACGGTATGTAATATTTACTTGTTAATATAGTATTTTTCGATATTTTTCCAAATCATATCCTGTGTTGATTTGAAAATTAAAAAATGTATATACTTTTGCGTATGAAATATCTACAATTTGCCTCGTATAATGTTTAAGTAATGTTTGTCTATTAAAGTAGACCTTCTCGCGGCAACACGTTACATCGTTTTATTATTTGCTCTTCTTGATATTTGCGGAGTATAATGCGTTGCACTAAGATTGTTTCCCGACAGAATATCTGTTTCTTTAACCGCCTCATGTATCTCAGACTCGCGTTTATTCCCCAACTTCCGTTTACCACGGCGGTAACAGATGAAACCCACGAAGACGCATGCGACGCTTGCAAAATCGGAGGCGCCTTGAAACAGGTGCGAGAAGACAGCTCAAAATAGTATTTGAATTCGACGGGGGCGTGAAATGGCGCCCAACTACGACCCGTAACAAACGATGGACGTGATCGCATTCGCAACTGCCACGCAGTATGCAATATTTGTTTGTTCCAATTTTTACCCTCTACGTGCCAACAGATTATCTGCGCCGCGGTTGATGTGAATAATAAATAAATGTAAACCACAGCTATATATAGCCAGTTTTAATCGGATTACTTTGTCGTTATTGAGCTGGTATACAAATGGCTTAGTCGATTGATTCGATCGACTTGATTTGACACCTATCGTGCGTCATCGTGCATTCATCTAATTGTTCTTTCACACGACGAGATCTCGGACAAACGCATATAAGCGTATGAGTCGCGTTACCATTATGAATGATAATTAATGAATGAAAAGGTTTAAATATTAAACAATTTCTTTCTGATGCGGAGGAAATATTAGCAGTTAAAATTACTACAAAAATGTGTAATGCTGGAATATACCGGAATTATTATCGAAATTACTATTTATTAATTATGTGACTGTTTACTAATTATGAGTGTTGTTATTTTTAATGACAGGTATCACTGGGTACGCGTCATTAATAATTACAAACATATATAATAATTTCGATAACAATTCCGGTACATTCCAGCGTTACAAATTGTTGTAATAATTTTTATTACATACCTGTTCCGTGTATGTATAATATCATCACGCGCTTTTTTAAATTAAGAGTACAGCTTTTTCGTGTGGATTATTTCATTCTATTCAAAATATTTTAAATATTAACAATTTTCCCTAAACACTCACATAAAGTATTAGGTTGTTATAACAATTTCGTCAGTTTCTTGTATGTGTTTTTTTGCAGTTGATTTTCTACTAGTTTTTGGTGGCTCTCAGATTTGTAATTAAAAAACTGAACAAAACTTTTGTAACAACCCAATAATAATCGATGGTTTACAGCGCTGACACATTTGCTCCGATTGCGTTGGACTGCAAGAAAGTTAGACGGGGCATTCGCGCTGTATAATATCGATCTGATTTTCAGCGCTAACGGAGAAACCCCTAACACGGTAGGAGAGTTATCTATGGGACCTCAAATCATCCGAGTTGACGCGGCCGGATAAAAATAGGGCACATCGAATCTCAGCTTCCTCTCCCGGTCCCTCAGGGCTGGGCCAGCTGGCGCAGTGAGAAAAGGCAGCAGTGGAGGAAGAGAAAGCGGAAGTGAATCCGTTAATTAAAACGGAACCTCGCGTCGTGGCGCTGAATAAAAAATCAACGGTTCGACCGTGTGTCTCGAACGTATCGCAAACTGATGAGCCGTAAACCGGATGGACGGTGTCTCCAGCGTGATATCGTCCGCGATTGAAATCTTTTCGCCGTGCCCATTTTACGAGCGTCGCGACGCACCACGCACGAAATGAAGCAGAAGCGATGAGTTATTCGGTCGCGCCCGCCTCTCGCCGCCGGTAAAACATTTCCGGGAGAGATGTAACGAGACAATGCAACCTGGAAAATACATAGGCGTGAGAGCAGAACCGCGAAGGAGAAAAAAGCCGCGCGCGCAAGCGGACGAGAACGATACTCGTTGCTCCCGCAGTCGTGACTTTATATTATGCAGGAGCTACGGAATAATAGAATAAGCAGCGATGTACCGGCGAATCGTGGGCCCCTGGACGAAACAGAGGTAGCGAATGGAAGGGAAAAGGATGGCGAATAAGAAAAATGAGAGAAGAGGAAAGGTACAGTGGGAAGGGGCACGCGGTGATATTTTATTTGATAAAATTCAGATCAGTTAATCATGAGAGTATTATGTTCTTTCGAAGCACGAGCTTTTATTCGGTATACGTCATCACGACATTTCTCTAAAAAAAGTAAAATGTATACTTTATTGCGACAGTTGGATTTTTTTAAATATTCAAATAGCGTATACGTGTGAACTATGACGAATTTTATGAAATTACACCAAACACTTTCAGCTGTTATCCGATGAGAGTCAGAAACGTACAGTTTTGCCGTTCATATTAGTTTCCCATATTAAATGCATCCCGACATCCATTTAATATTCTGTATATATAATCTCACACTGATATATTCTTTGAAATACATTTAATCGAAAATATTTAACGAAAATATATTTAATCGAGTATATTTAATGAAAACGTAATCTGGCAAATCATTTGAAGACATCAATGAGATGATAGATTTGTCGAATCGCGTGAAATTAAATTGTTAATAACAGCCAACGAGGATTCATCAATATTCTCTTATTTTCTCTGTTTTTATTTGTAAGATGCGATCAATGAGAAATTTCGGTAAGATGTAATATAAAAAAGAGGAGGAAAGGAGAAGAGAACAGGGGGGAAAAACAATCCGGTAGAAATTTTCGCCTAAGGAATAAATCCACAATCTTCCGCAATTCCGCGCCCGGCGAGAGAGGAATTGTATGCGCATCTCGTGTACATCGTAACGGGTGCTGACACTGATGCAGCTCGATACAAAACGTGGTAAGACGAACGACCCGTCGACGGATGGATAGCTGAAGTAATGTGCGAACGACAACGACAACTAGGACAACGACGACAACGACGACGGCGGAGTCTGTACGGAACAGGATGGGTACAGATATATACACAATGCTCGCGAAATGGTAATTTGATTACGAGAGACTGCTGCCGCAAAGCGGTTCTCTGCGCCTTCTTTTTCTCGAGTTACGCTTCTTCTTTAACGTAATCGGAGCTGTCCACGTTTCCACACCCTGTTGCACGTTCGATAAGCCATTAGTTCGTTCTTTATATGTTGCGTAATTTTTATCTCTCATCTACGATACGAAGAAAGTTTGTTCCCGAGCCGAAATTCTGGTTTCGCATTAACCTTACAAATTCTGTCGAACTTAAATACTTTATATATGCTATTGTCTTACCTGGATGCAACAAATAGTTACTTAATACTATTTTCAATTCATCGAGAATTAGGCAATATCTCGAGACGAAATTCAAATTCGGTATTTATGGTTCACCGTCGTTTGACAAATAATTTTAGCTTTGTAAATTTACGATTGCTCATATTAACTTATTTCTGTATGCTAATTATATTATTTTATATAACAAGAAACAATGATTTAAACCGCACAATAACGGCCTACGAATATGAACTTGTAATTAATTATACTTCCAATCACGGAAATTGTAAATAATTCACAAATATGAATACCGGCTTTGACAGTCTTCAATGATTCTTCATTGATTCGATGGAATTTGCAAAGTTAATATAGAATCGAAATTTCAATCCTGGTCACATAACTGCCAAGCAATTATAACAATTTTCGACATAAAAACAATCGTTGCGACGTCGCGACGTGATTTCCAATCTTTCGAGTTTGAACAATGAATGTGTGTGACATATTATATTACAATTTATATATTACATTCGCGTGTGCGATTATAGTGCTACGATTATCTTGAATAATGGCAGCATCCTATAATCTTAAAGGTAACTACCACGTTACCATTTTGATAAATTTAAAGAGAAATATATAATCTCGAGCCTCCTTTCGTTCGCGATAAATTACCGCCTATTAAATTAACCCAATCAACCAAATTAATAGTTAACTCAATAATGTACATAATAATAAACATTAACTCGGGGTCTCCTCCAAATTTCATCTGTTAGTAAATCAATGGTTCCGTCGATATAATATTGTCAATCTATCCTAAATGAAACTATATTTTTCGTCTTCTTTCTCCCTTTCAATTTTGTCGAAAAAGCGTAATGATGTTGGGTTCACGATTTTTTGCACGTAATTCACGACTCGCAGGTATATTCCACAAGTACCGGGATCACGTATTTTTCATTAAATCGAACCATTGGTTTCATGAAATAAGTACCGTTAAAGTGATCGCGGTTGGAAGTGCAGTTAGTGAGCGAAGAGCGAGCACCGTGGGATGGCGATTGGAAACTACGGAGGGCTGAATGCTGGAAGATTGAAAGGCTGGGCGCGACTGGTCATTGTTGGATATCAGCGCATAATGATGAGCGTGCAATTTGAACGCTCATAAAGCATCATATTACGTAGTGCGTGCAGTATTTAGATGTAAATCACATTGATTGCTGATAAAGAAAGAAAAATCATCGAGCGAAGCATATATATTTTAAGAAGGGGGGGGGAGGTGAAATTTTTTAAAAGAGATTTAAAAGTCTATATGTGGAGCGCGATGTTTTTAACGTTTAACTCATTGATGAAATTTGGAAAAGTGGCGCGCGTAGAATTGATTTTCGCGTCATTAAGCAACGATTAATCGAAATGATTTAAATATGATAATGTCTATCTGTGCAACGTCATAATCGCAGAAATCTACTCCGCGTGGCAATATGAATATTTCATTTTATCGCATCATATATGTTCATCCGTATAAAAATAGCGGCGTAATAATTAAACGTAGTTATTTACGTGTTACGACTTTTATAATTTTTTGTAATTTTATAATTTCTCCCACCTTTTATCGCGTACGAACGTTAAAGGCTCGTTGAAATGCGAATGTTTATTAAGCCGTACAGAGCTTTCAGGAGAAACGAATCACGTTAAATGCGAATGTTTCTATCGACAGTCGAAAAGCATTCAACTGCATAAAGACGGCTGCCCACTTCGATCATCACTTGTGCCGTTGGGAAACATGCGAAAACTCAAAGTTAAAAGGTCCGCCACTATCGCTCATTAGATGGATATCGCGCAGGTGAAATGGGCTGTAAGTGGAGGCCAGATAACAGAGGGAAAAGGACGGTTCAATGAAGAAGCGGGAAAGAACGAAGGTGGGAAGTAAAGCTGGATGAACGAGAAATAAAGAGGTTCCCTTCCGCACTCGCACACCGCCGTCGAGAGATTTCTTTTTTCTCCGTCTCTCTCTCTCTCTCTCTCTCTCTCTCTCTTTCTCTCTCTCTTTTCTTCTTATGCGTACGAGAGAGCGTACCTGGCTCTTTTAGGCGGCCACGTAAAAGAACTCTCTCTTCTCTCTATTTCTGCCTCTTTAATTTACCACCCTCCCCTGTCACTACTCGGAAGATAACTTCGACGTTCGACAGTAGTCCGACGTTAAGCACGCCATAAATTAGTCGAACCATCTAATTATTCAAGCCAAATACTCTTGCGCGCCTCCGACGCAGAATAACCAACGTTGTTATCGAACAATATTAAATGTCCGCGCTTTATTTGTTCCTAAACAAATAAAGACAGAATTCATATTTTTCCTCATGAAAACGCCATCGACACAAAGCGTGGTATCGCGGTAAAATAACCAATTAATTGAAAAGTCCGAAAAGTTAAAAATGTTTGCAGAACGGGTGAAACGCTTTGTCATTTTAAATCTGCGGCATTTTTTGCAACTAATTGGTCTCGCGGCGGAGAGATGCAATAACGCGAAAAAAAAAAACATTAATTATCGTGCGCAAACTCTCATTTCATAATACTTGAGTTTAACCCGGCAATGCTCACGCTATCGCGAGTTCTCCGCTCTGCACCCTCTAAAAATTATTATTTCGTTTTATTATTCCCTACGTATATTTCCGACGCCGCCCCGCGTTTAAAGACTCTTGAATGAAATTCCGGCCATGTTAGGCGGATGAGCCGGCACGAGAAGAGAGAGGCATTTTAAAACGGGGTCTTGTTGAATTATTCGGTACAACGTGATTGCACGTAAAGTAAATTACCTTTCCTAGTGACCATGTGACTACGACAAAGTACGGAGGTGCGTCTGTATAAAAGATTGCGAAGGGCGTTGCGGTTTACTTGTGTACACGACGTATGTACAAACTGTCGGGTAGTAAGGCCGCGGTATATACGAAATGGATGTAAAGTCTCCAGAGGCTTCCAGATTATTGAGTGCGGTCGATTGAATTTTCGACGTTCCGAAACGTACAAACTCGCGGATAAACAGAGATTGCGCGTCAAGAGACTTGAGCGAGAGAGAGAGAGAGAGAGAGAGAGAGAATATATCGTGGAAATTTATCTCGAGTGTAAACTCTGATATTTCGTTTCCTTCTAATAAAATAATCTCGACTTCGAATTTAATTTCACAAACTAAATATACACTTGTATGAACATTTTTATCGATATAAAAATCGATGGCGGTTTATATGGAAGAAAATCTCTAGGGTTTCCTTTGCAGCTGCTAAACATATTCCGAAAAATTAACTATGTTTTTTTTTGTTTTGTGGTTTGGCCTAATATCGGCTATTAGCTGTCGTCCCGTCTGTTGAGTACGTGTTATCCTTCTGATTTACCAACGTAACTGAATTGTATAATATATTCAATAAAGGTAATAGTAATAATAATAATAATAACTCATGTTATTATTATTATTATTATTATTATTATTATTACTACTACTACTACTACTACTACTACTACTACTATATTTATATCTATAATAGTAATAATAATAATAACAACTCATGTTATTATTATTATTACTATTATTTTTATAATATTGTTTACTATATATTATTTAAAAAACGAGCCTGCATTCGTTGCGTAGGTTCTTAATATTCACGAGTCTCTGTCGAGTTTAGGATCGTGAAAAGTAATATTTCCTCGATGATCTTCGGCACTTATGAAGTTCTCTTAGTAGCAAATCGGATTCTTAGTGTTTACTTCGCTACAAGTAAGGACCCAAGTACCGAAGCAGTCGAGTATTGAAATGATTGTCAGCGGTGCATCGATCGGCAAATTTGTTATTGGTAAACAACACGATGATTAATTCTCGTACGACTAGACGGCACGTCGGGGAGCGTTTCCCCACGTTTCTCGTATCGTACCTGCAAAATTCAAAATCTCGTTAACGCAAGTCACATACGAGTTTATTGCTCATCGCATCCTTCCAGGAACGATGTTATTACTGTTGCATACATATAGCGAGCGACATCGTTTGCGAGTAGGCCGCGTTGCAGAATATTACAACAATGCATTCTATCGTCTTATCGCACTCTATATAGTGTGTCTACTAGCGTAACTGCCGCTTTAAATCTTTAAAGAGAATCCTTCTAACTCTAGTATTCGCTTCCTCATGAAACATTCAGTCGTTTGGAGTTACGTTCCATCAGTGGGTGATCTTCTTCCGAAATTAGAAATCGTCTTGGGAAAATAGTAAAAGGCGTTCGTATAAAAGAATCTTTTCGAAGAATATGTTCGGTGTCAAAATGAAAAGAAAGTAACGCTATTGAGACGAAAATTATATTTTATTCGATCGTACGACACGTTTGTCGAAATACAAGAGTACACGACCGTATCTATTTAACCGCCATTCTCGTTTAACGATGCATACGTGGAAAACACGAAAATTGTGTTGCAACAACTTACGAACAACATTGACTTACAAATAACGTCTTAGCTCGTCGTTAAAAGAGCGCTCAACTTTATTATTCAGCTAAATAATAATTTAGTGTTATATTATAAGTTCCTTTGAAAGGACATTATCATTTCCAATGCGTTGCTCATTATTTAAAATGGAGCTTTGTAGATCGCGAAAGCGTCGTATAAAATTCGGCCTCCGCTCGGATAATCTCCAGACGGCGTTTCATCGCTATAAGAGGGTTCATTAAACTCGAAAGAAAGACGTGCCACAATTGTACACACTTGAGTTTGACGGCTGCTATTTCGGCCGACGTGTTATTCGTATACCGTGTCGATCTTCCGAGACTCCTGTGCTCTTACCACGCGACGTGGGTCTCCATTTCCGTTCAGGGTCACTGTGAATTTTCTGAATGCGTCTCGCGCCTACTTTGAAACCCGAGAATCGGAGCGAATTCGCCCGGTATGATGCACGGCTTGTAAAGCAGCCCGCGAATCCATTTCCCGGCTTCTACGAGCTCCGTTCGATCACGCGAGACGGCGGTTCGTGACACAATTTAAACGTAACAATGCCGCGTGATATATTACATTCGGGGCTGGATATCTTCATATATAAACGGCAAATATATCGATAATGTGTTTTCCACGTACTTTCCGTTTCGAATTTATCGCAACGATCGCCCCGAACGATAAGTGGGCTCAGGTTCGCGACGTTAATATCCGAACGGAAAGGCCATGCGCTCTTGATCCGACGGTTAGTATCGCTAACTCCTCCTCGAATTCGAGACACTTCCGTTATTCTAACTCGTCGTTGTACATGCATACCTCATTGCACATCTCCGTATGGAGAACGCATACGCATCTATACGGCTGGTATTGTGTTACGTGCATCGCGCGCGGATACGTTCCGCGCTGTGATCCAGAAATGGAGAGGTAAGTATGCATCATCAAACGGTACGTTGGTTTATCGATTGACCGTGGTAAGACTCATCGGAGATACGTGTAGTTTCGATCCGGACGATCCTAAGCCGATCCGAGAGGAATCTTCGCTTATTTGGGTCAATAGCGTGCTGATATATTCGCGATCGCCTGCAAAGTAATATATACCCCTTAAAAATATCCTTCGCGCGTTCTATATATTTATACGTAGAAAATTTCCGTTTTAATAATGCATCATGCTAATAGCATGGTTTATTAGACTTGTATCGCGTGACTAGGATATGTTCGCTGAAGCTAAAATGAATGTACGACAGCAATAAATGAATAGTTTAGTCAAATATATTTTCGGATTTGATTGTATATAAATTTACCATGCGTGGCAAAAAATATCGAAAAGGTAAAATATATTTCATATCAATACATTCTTAACGCTGTAGCTTGGATTGCTTAGATCGCTTTTATCCCAGTTAGTCACTATAGTATAACTTATAGTACTATTTTTTATTTTATTTTTATTGTATGTGTGTGTTTATAAAAATATCAGAGATACGGAATATTCGTTATGTTTATGGCATAAACTGTGGTTTCTGCGCAACGATGCGCAGCTGAAATCGTGTCGGCCGCATTGCGTTGAATGACATTTACGAGAGAAATATTATCTGAACAAATGGTGTAAATATAACTTTTATATTACGTTACATATTACATATTACTAGTAAAATTAATGATTTGCATGCAGTGTACAATAGATTTCAAAAGCACGATAAGTAATGACGAATACCAAATACGAAAATATAATGTTAAAAATATAATACAAAATTGTGGAGTTATTTTTCAGGTAATATTTTTCGCTTAATTTAGCTCGGGAAAAGTTAATTTTACCGCCTTAAATAAGGCTTACAACGGGGATATATTTTTACCCGTTTCCGGCAGAGAGGAAAACCTCAAAATTAACTTCAGCCCTTTCGGAGACGAGTTCATCGATTATAATTAAGTCGAAATGAAGGGAGGAGCATCTTGGCAGTTAAAAAGCCGATCGGTGAATAGATCCGATGGCGCGCTCTACCTAATTAAGGTTAGGCCAAGAGTCGGCGTCTAGTCTTACAAAAGGCGATAAATCTTCCCCGCAACGCGGTAGGTCTTAGCACGGTCAACCAGTAACTTAATACACCATTCACTGTGCGCGAACTCACTCGTGCATCACAGTTCTGTATCATGAAACATCGTCCGCGACACGTGTTTTTCGTCGTCGATGCGCAAATTGGCGCTCGGCAAAATTCATGCAAAACTTTCAACTGCAAATTTAATAGTCCACATTTAACTCCCGGCTTAATATATTGCATTCGACAATATCTATTTATTTCCCAATATTTCACGGAAGTTCAAAGCGCGACGCGCACAGAGAACGGAATAAACATATGAAACATATTTATTCATTTTATACATATATTTTACGCATATAATGCATTAGAGTGAATTTTAGCGAAGTTAAGAGGGAGAGAAATTATACGAGAGCGAGCAACGGTTTTATTTTTGCGAGAGTACATTAACTGAAATTTGATACGCGCGCAATTACTTTTTTCCGAAAAAGTGATTTCATCGTAATTTCATTCATCCGCTGGAGCAAAAAGATATTACATGTAACTTCATTTTTTCGGCAGAAAAGCAATTTTACATATATCACGTATCGACTCGTGCACTTTATATGACCTATGACGGGCATCATTTATTTTTTTCAACTAAAGCTGCTTGTGCACTGATTTTTCGTTAAATTCCGCTGCGATTAATACATGTTAATCGTACATCAGAACGAGAGGAAATATAGGGTGCAGCTGAGCTTTTAGCCCAGACGTTCCTTTCAGACAACGGGTGTAAATGAATTGCGAATACTAACGCACGGCTTCCTTCGAATCCTGATCCACTAAAGGTAAGAATGGCGCAAATGTTTGATAAAACCGAGATATTCCGCCGCCGGTGCTTTTTCTCATGCACGCGCTCGTGAACAAAGCTTCAAGATGCACCGTGAGGGAGGGCGGAGGGGGTTGGCAGAAATGTATAAGAGGAGGTAATAACGCGGCCTGTGGACTACGAAGACGCGGATTACAGTATGGAATGCAATTTAAACTGCGCAAACGTAATTATTGCCCCCGTCGGTTTTATCACTGTCACGGTAAATAATTCAGCGCATATTTCGCGCGTATCTAATCATTCCGCCGCGGCTCCGCCTCAGTTTACAGCTGAAAACTTTTGTGGAAAGTGTTGTGCGTTGAATTAACAACAGGTAAAGTAAGAACGCGCTTAGAATCAACGTGTCTTTGGCTCCCGATGTTACGAACTAATTTGGAGCCATAACACGATTCATCTTTTCCACGATGAACGCTACTTTAAGATGAGCCTTCGGCTTGTATGCGTTCTCACGCTTCGCGTTTTTGAATCGCGTCCTTAGCATTCTTATGAAAAAAAAAGAAATAATGAATATTATTACGTATAATTATTATTAAAGGAGAAACGTCAGAGCTGGCATAGCATATGAAAAATAGACATGCTTATGTTTCTCGGCTCCTTTCTCTTTTTTATTCGTTTAGAATAGGCGGTAAGAAAAAGATCCCTTTCCACATAATAAAAAATATATAAGATTAAAGTGTGTGTAAGACTAACGTGCAATGGTATATAATAAATGTACAAAGTAATATAAGTATATTTTAGCGGTCTCTTAATTTATTTTCTTAACAATTTCCTAGTAGGTATCAAGGATTTTCGATCGATTTTGAGACCTATTTTCTCGAAGCGTTATTTTACCAACTTCTTAAAAACTAATAATTTGCGAGACGATATGTAATAATTTTCAAAACACTACAATATATTTTGATAGAAGAATGTTGCGGCTTTGCATCCACGTGTATAAGTTTTAATTCTAGATCTTCCAGCACAGAATTTTAAAGCTTAAAAACAAAATAATATGTCGGTCTTGGTACTTTTTTCCTCCATATATTATTGTGAACGTTACAAACTTGTTCACACGTGGCTTTACCGTCATGTTCCTTCCATTACGCCGCTAATGTACGTACCATAAAACTAATTACACCTAATGAGAGGACGCAACTGTTATATTTGTGTGATCGGTGTCCCTTTACATCGGAAGCCTTCGAACTTCCGTCCGCTTAAGTGCACTTTCGCGTCCTTATGTGGCATTTAGAGTGAAACGAGAGCCTACAAGTGAAGAGGCGCAGAAGCGTTCTATGACGGGGGAAGGTAATACGACGCTAAAAAACGCCAAGCGGAAAAGTTTTCAGCGTTGAACGAAATGTATTCCTCCACGCAGATTCAGTTATAATCTTGACATCCCGTCGAGATTGTGAACTGAAGGAAATGCAAAATGAGCCTCGTGATTTGTCGTAATAAAAGGCTGATCTGCATAATGTTTTGCATTACATGATAGCATTTTTTAAAATTCCTATTCTCGCCCAATCCAAGCACGTCGTAACTTATTATTGGCACTAGTGCTTTTTACGCGGCGTAAGTCGCAACATTTTCTCCAGCCGTAATATTTGCTCGTGAGTTAAATTATAACGTTATTTATAGAATGTTGCAAGAAACAACATACACTTTTCTCAGAGCTTTACACTGAAAAATGAGTTTATTTCGATCTACCTAACAGGCAACCAAACGCATTTCGGTCGAAGGAAACAAAATCTCTAATTCTCATGAACCATATTTGGCTCTCATAACCAGAAATTCTGTTTCTTTTCACCGAAACATGTTTACTTGTTCATTGTCAGATAGACCCAATCAAATTCATTTCTCAGTGTAAATTTACATCAAGAAACTCATTTAATTGGTTCAAACAAACAAAATTTTTATTTGAATACAGGCAAACAAATGTTTCGGTTGTGAGAACGAACTTCTCTGAACCGAACCTTTTTCATTCTCGTTTCAGAGAACTAAACTTTGGTTCTCACAACCGAAACATTTGTCTGTCCATGTCCAAACAAGAATTTTGTTTGAGTCAACTAAATGGCTTTCTCATAGTAGTCGATCAATTTTTGACACATCATATTCCCGCAAAGTATCCGGCTAACGTAATATCCACGGTTCTCGTTAGATATTCGTTAATCTTGCTGACGTAACGTAACGTCGTCAGAAAAAAAACGACCGTCTAATCGGGGTCCGTCCTTAGCCTCCCTCTTAGGAGCGATCATCTATTAACAACGCGCGACCGCGCGCGTCGTACTGCGGCGAAAAACGAGAGCTTGCGGTACTGAGACGTTATCGAACTATATTTAGCTGGTCGCTGGTTCGTGAGGTGCCGTCATTGCCGTCTCCGGACGGACGGTGATTCCTGAAGGGAAAAATCAGGGGCGGCAGGAAGGACGCAGAAAATAGATGTCCTGGGTCAAGACGACAATTAGAGCATCCGCAGAGGAGGAGCGGCGTCGCGAGTAGACGAAAATATTCCAACAAATTGACTACACCAGCGGCACGCCGTACATGCATGGCCCACTGCCATCGGAAATTGGGACACGTGAAAGCGTTTAGCGCGTTCCGAGGGTAGAATTTCCAGATTCTCGGTAAGGTGATTGATGGAGGCGTTCTTTCTCGAGCGAGCGAGCAAGCGGACCGCGCCTCCCTCGGTTCCCGCAAATTGATAAACCGGTCGATCTCTCTTTGAGGCCGCGCGAACTTCGACTGTACGACGTCGTAACTCTCCCTCCTTCTGCCCCCCNCTCTCCCTCCTTCTGCCCCCCCCCCCATCCCTTTCGCTACCGAAGAAATTCAATTCTAACTATTATTGTTCGTTTGATGATAGTTTGATGGTGTTTGACAGCGCATTCCAGACGGTGGTCAAAAGACCGCCGCTTTGAGCTGCGTTAAATGTCTCCCTCTGCGACAACAGTTCTAATCCGCAAATGTCGAGTAACGTGAAGCTGGGCAGTGAACCGCGATAATATCGCAGTTTGTGTGCACGTTGCTGAAACGGTATGGTCCGCTGGCTGAAAGGTAGTTTCCTGTATCCCGTTTAGTAGTCTTACACGCTCTCAGTACTAATTACGATATTTAGTTTATTACATTACTATGTACCATCATATTATGTGCTATTTATACGTTACTGCATAATGATATTATTAATTTTAAATTACTGATCTCAGCACGATTTAACTCTCCGTATGATTCGATTAACGCCGTGTGATTCGTGGCTCATTTGTGGACAGAACCACTTCTCTCGCTATGTGTGAGTAAAAAAGTCGGAGAAAAATATTTTAACATTACTTCAGGTCTCTACTTTCGGTTATAAATTGTTGTTTAATCTTCAATGTTTATAACTTTTTTCTTCTTTGATGAAAACACGGAGAGAAACGATTTTTCTACTCGAAGGGAAAAATCCTTATACAGGGTTAATAATCTTCGATTGTTTTCGCTAGGTAATTTTATACGTGGATTATCTCTGCTCGTGCATTTTTTCGCACATTTTTACGTGCTTCGATGCTCATTACGCATATTATTATATTCCAATTCATATTACGATGGCATTAATTTTCATTAATTTTAACACGATCACATGGCGTAGATGCGATCGAAATATAACGTTTTAACTATTTCAAACGCCTGCCACACCGCGCGTATCGCGTTTCAATGCCCGGCTTAATAAACTTGAAATACTCGGGTACTTCGATCGTAACTTCGAAACTATATTCGGAAGATATTTCGTTCGGCCATATTCGCCGATTAAGTTAATCTCAGCTTTATTGTCTCCCAGTTTCTGACCGTACGCGCGTTTCTCCCTCTCCCCCGGGGAAGTTTCGGGGATCCGATCGGAAATTCGCTGCACGTTCTTTTAACGTTCCTAACAATAGGCACTTCGTTGCCGCGCAGTATTTTCTTCGTTGATTTCAATCGCCGTACCAATGTATCTCCGTCGAAAGTGCGAACCGTTGCCATAGATACCCTCTTTTTTATTCTCTCAATACCATCGAAGATACGGCATGTGACGTGTGATAAATTATAATAAGCTTTAATCGATGGCGCCGGACGGCTATATGACGCTTATAATTCTTGGAAGTGCGATCGCGAATTCACAGGGGGATCATATTTTTCCGGATTCCGCTTCCATAAAAAGGAAATCCGCCGTCGAGTGATTAAAAGTATGCCATTCCGATATAAATCTCTCCTGGGAGGCTCCTTGCGAGCCTGATCGGTAAACAAATAGCAATCAACGCGGCGCCGAATCGTATCCGTCCGGAGTACCAAGCTGATCGCGGCCGTCCAGTATATATTTGCCCGCGCGAATTGTCGTGCGTCAGTGCCGAAGTACAGCCATATCTCAAAGTCACATTCTGCCCATGTTGAGCAACGAATGGACAAGGCGATAATCGATCGGCCGTTATCCATGGAGGCGTTACACGTAGCTTCAACATTCTATGCGAGCGTATTACAGCGCGAGACTATGGTCTAATGAAAGACGGATTACCGGCGCTGAAACCGGATACAATCGGTACTCCTCCATACTTCGGGGACCCGTCGTTCCACCGGATACTTGCTGCGCGCTGCGAAATTTCCGAATTACAAATTAATCCGCTACAAAGCGCAATCGAGACTTGCGGATCGCCCGAAGAGTGACGAAGTGCGCGCGCAAGATTCCGCCGCTGTTCGACATATCGGAAAACGATAAGATCGTTTTCACGCATTAAAAGGTATATCGATGAAACGCCTGGGGTATTATTAAACTTTACTATTTCGTGCGCGTGTGGCCGCACGATAAATAATAACGCTCGGTGTCGAAGAATCGATTTTCATATCGGAAGGCAGAAAAATCATCATTCGCGTTCGGGGTTGATTTTCTCCGGAATTCGCTGCGTCTTCGCGCGGAGCTGTCGTACGAAAAGAAGGAAACAATTGGAAGAAGTTGTTGTTTCATGTACTAGGAAGCCCTTCACATTCCGTTCTCTGCTTACGTCGGCTCCGGGCACAGCGCAGCAACGCCTTAAACCGTGAGCGTTTAAACTGAAATTTATCATCCGCGGCAATTTCACGGGATCTTATCCTTTTCGAGGGGGCGCCCCATCCCCGTCCGTCCCCGCGTAGCATGAATAAAACATTCGCGTTGAATGTACGCCTCTGTTTCACGGCGCGGCGTCCTAACGATTTCATACGGTTTTCGGCATGTATGACGCCGGCGAAATCAGCACGAACGATTTCGCTCGCGACTTCGCCCGCGATAAATCTTCCGATTGCCAGTTAACCGGAATCCATTGAGCTCGCAGCGGCGTGTGTGATGAGAACGGCGTTTCCCATGCGAATATACGTAAATGTTATCCCTCGCTCAAGCGAGGACGTAAGCGATTACGATTGCCGAGCGGCGTGCCGATATTTGCATCCTTCGTCCTATTTATCGACGCAAACAACGTCGCATGCAACGCAGTTACGTAAACACGTAAACAGCAGATGGGTAACAATCGTAAGAAACGATTATCCGTGCGTCCGCTGAGTCTATATCCGCGGATGTTTACTGATTATGGAGATGTTGTGATACTACTGACATAATCGACGTAACTGATGTAACGCCGGTAGCGATATTTTTCCCCTCGATACCGAATATTTCGTATTGACGTTTACTTTCGACATCCATACCCATATCAATACTATTTTCTTCTGATATCTTTTTTTTCATTTTTTACTCAGTCGATCTTCAAGTTGTCATGTATTTTGCTTCATGAAAATTAGCGTAATGTGCAACTTACGTTTTAAACTTATTCTTTCTCATGATTTTTTTTCTCCTAATTTTAAGTCCTTTTATTTCGATACCACTATCGGTATCGATACTTTTGTTCTGATACTGATATCACAAATTATTCTCGACTAGATATCCGTTTCAATATTAATATCGATACTTTCATGATATCTAACATCTCTATTACCTATAAACGAAGGTTCTGTAGCAATAATTTCATAACGCATATATACAGATTTCTATACAGTTTCGCGTATAATCTTTTCTTTATTTTTCATCTCGCTGAGCGATTCCTCTTCTCGGAAAGTAGAATTAATAAAGAAGCGTAAGGGCTATTACGAGCTTCGCCAGCAGGAAGTTTCAAATTCGAGACAAAAGTCACAGCCATCTTTGCATGTTAAGAAGACGATGAAAGACTCGTCTTAAAGTTTCGACTTTACGAGCTGAGTTTACGAGACACTTGCCAAGGCCCGAGAGTGAAAAAAACGTGTCGTTTAACAGCCAAAAATAATATACCATTCGGCTGCTTTATTGACACGTGCGTAATGGCAGGAATAAGTGATAAAGTCCTCGACAGAAAATGGCTTTACATTTCTCCAAGTTTTTATCGCAAGAATAACTCTAGCGTTAAGAAGAACATCGCGTTAAAATCGTAAGTTCCAAAGGAGAGGCTTCGAAACGGAGAGAAAAGCGAATTAAAAGTGATATATACAATAAGATTCAAAATTGACTTTGCGATTATTGAATATTCTTCTGAGGCCGTTTCTAATTCGTATCTATTAATTTTCCATTAAAACGCACCAAGCGCGCATTCTTTTACATTCCGTTACGTAACATTCAACAGCAACATCACTGAAGACGGAATGAAATAGCAGAGAATCGATAAATTTTTTTCAGGCCAATCTCCGAGAGAGATTTCGGGAATTACGTATCCGCGATTTCACAGAAACGGGCTTGGCTCGATTCGTTTTAATTCGCGCGCTTCTCAAGGCGATGAACGCGATGTGCGGTAGGGAGAGCTTTATCCCGATGTCTGGTTCCATCGAATATCCGCCCACATAAGACTTCGTAGTTATTATGAGTTACGTAAAACACGACGTCGAACGAGGTCCCCCCTCACTGGACTGCTTCCAGACGGCATTTTGTGCTCCCCTTCTTTTCACAACTCCCACGCCATTTTTACACGAGAGTCATTGCCTTCCTCGGCCTCCCGCATCCAAGCCCGACGAGAGGAGCATTCGGAAAACTCGGTTCCCTTCTTTCATTACTTATGTCCAGCGACCAGCGGCTCCGGTTATCGAGCGGCTGGTAAGGACGATCGTGACTCCATGGAGTGGAATTACTTGAGCTTATTATGTCGGCTGCAACTGCACCGTAGACGTTATAACAACCCGTTGCCTTTGTGCTCCGCTCTCGGCTATATCTTTCGCTATTACGCCAGCGGTCTTTTTATGCTCGTGGACCGTCTTTCATTTTCCTCTTCTTTTTTTTTTCAACTCATTACAGCTGAGACGCTGAATAATACGTTAGATACTATTTTCAGCGGAGCTTTCGAACGAACGATACATTACACTTTGCGTGCAATCGATTGGAACACGTTTGTTCTTAGATTAAGTATAAATAATAGTTCCTTAGCTGTCGTTTCTTAGCTTAGATTCGACGATTCGGGAATGTTGGAGGAAATCGGAGAATTTCTGAGCCTCCTCCGCTTACGATCCGCTCGGTATTTCTAAAAATTCGTACGTTAAAACCGTCCCTCCCTTCTGCGTTGGAATAAGATTGACGCCATCGAGCAGGTAACTATTATCTATCACGTATCGCACGTTCATGTCGTCCTTTTACCAAATGGTGTTCAAAACCGAACGAATCATCCTCCGTGTCGCTTGTTATTAAAACTCCTTCTCGTACGAGGAAGGATTCCAGTTAAACGGGGCGAACCGATATCGAGACCTTCCTTCCGGAAAAACTCACAAATTGTCAGATGTCGGTGGTGGATACCAGATTTTTTTTTATATTCCAGAGATTGCACCTGCGCCAGCACGTAGTCTCGACGTGATACCGGTACCGATCGGTTCGATTCACATGCCGCCAAAATTATTGATGCGCCCAACGAGCTGATTCAGCCGCGGGAATGGATGACGAGTCGACTTTCGTTACGTTCGAGGCGACCACCTTAATCATCCGCCTCCGACAATAAAGATTAAATCGATCGGTATGACGCACCCAGCCGCGAATGATGAAGCGAGGTGAGGTCGCGAGCGGATTTATCAGGCAAAATCAGGGGAATATATTTTCTCGCCGATTGAGACGTATCGCGCCGCCGAGATAATAAACGAGCACCGTGCGGAGAGGGGGGATGGAAATGAGGAGGGGAGGAAGTGAGGAACAACGCGCAACAACCGTACACAAAGTTAATTATCAATTTAGATGCAAATTTACCGGGGCGGGGCGCCACGTCAACGTACCGTTTGAAAGCGAATTTAGGAAAATCGCGGTAGCAGAATCGCTGATTACGTTTTCATGTTTCTGCAATTGACACATTTAACATCGTTTCCTTTACCGCCGCGATACAATGCGATCGCCAATATCGATGACACGGCATGTCGATACATCAGCTGGAGCGTCAATATTGCTCGTCAGCTACTTCTGCTATGCATTTTTCATCCTTATCGGCGTGTCCTACAAAAAGTACGTAGAGAAACGGAAGGTTGCGGTACTTAATCTTAAAGTTTTCCCGCTCGCTCGGCCGTGAAGATACCGAAATATCGCCTTTCGTCAAACAATAAAACGGGGATCTATCGAACAAACGTAAACTGCGGCTGCGGATGATGTGTCGCGGGGATATTACGGCGCTACAATGGGCAGCTGCTTTACACGTACTAATCTTCTCGGTGCATGCGTTAGTTAAGTAGATCCACCGTAGTCAACAAAGGTAAGAGTGAAAACGCGGTCGCAACTTGAATTATTCGCGCGAGTGACGAGGAAATTTGAAGAGAGATAAATCTCCTTCGTGCAAAGCGCTTTAGACGGAAAATGTTTTGCCAAGATTGACTTTAGCAGCGCTCTTCGAGATTTGTTAGTTGTCACGTTGTTAATTAGTAAATCGTCGCAACCATACAACGTTTGGACGATTAAACATCACTCGGATTCCTGGTGCAAGAAGTTAAATTGACCGTATTTAGTCCGCTTAACCACTTGTATGCCGGTTGTATGTGTCAATATTTGCCGAGACAGGCGAATGCTTTATCCCAGGAGACGTGCGGTCTCGAAGTAATTCGAGTCTCAGAAATTCTACGAAACATTGGCGCTCGAATTATACGCGCTAATGGATTGCTAGCTTGCTGGTCGTGAGGAAAGCCGCGAGAATGCTTCGCACGATCGTACTTCCCGTGATAGACTTAATCGTAGTTCGATGACATCCCGAAGTATGTAAATAATCACGACAAAAGTAGGCGATTTTTAACCTTCGATGCATCGGTCTAGCGGATACAATTTTAGTTTTGCGTTATCTTGGGAGTTCTAACACTCTGTAAGGGTTAATCTCGTGATCTTGTTCTCTTTCTCCGAAATCTTCCAGAAAACAAAAAGAAAATTTACTTCTTCCTGTTAGAATAAATGAACTGTTTAATTTAATTAAATACGATAATGCACTGAAGATCCAGACAATTGCTAAATTAAATCTTACACTTGCGAGTTCTGAAATTATTAGTTATTGCAAAATTATGTTCAGCATTTACATCATTTCTCGTGAATTATCGACGCATTCGCAAGCCTCCTTGTGCATACGCTTAAATATCTCCAGCCGAAAATACGAGGGAAGGCTGAAATATGACTCAATTATAACGTGATATTCTTTATCGCGGCAGTGCTAACATAAATCCGAAGTTAGAAATATTTACTCGCGAAATAAAAGCACGATTCTCGGATCTCGGCGCATTTCATTCGGCACGTTTGTCTGTCTATAATAATGTGTGCGCATAACAAAATATCCGATCCAAGAGATGGCTATACCCAAACTGGAGATTGGATTTCGTGCTACGTAGAAGGACAGGTTTCTCACCGAGCGCATGCTCAAATTGCATTATGCAGTCCGCATTATATTTGCATCTGCTCGATCAACCATCACATACCCCGGCGTGTGGTCGTCTGCGAGAAAATCGAGGTGCCCCGGATGCAATGTGATTTCGAATTAAACTTCAGGAATACTTCGATAATCGATACGAAGTCACACACGGGCGGTATCACGCGACGCGTATTACATGGACAATTTTGTCGGGCGCTGAATCTCGTAAACAGTATAAATTGGAATTCGTGTAATTTTTTGTACAGCCCACGTGTGTCACACTGTGTGTCGCGCTATGTCACCGTATACAATCGCCCGAAATTGGTTTCTCTCTTTGACGTGAATTACAAATTCTCACGTGATTCCTCTTTATACACTCGTTACCTTTAAATATGCTTGCTGCGCATTTATATCGTTCATTTGTGCGTTTGAGTATTATTATTACATATTATGCGTCAGGCAACGGTATCGTTGAACTTGCGTCACATACGTATTCTACGGGTTTGTTTCTCGCCACAATTAAGTGGCCCCAGGAAGGACTCCATACGTTCATTGTAACCGCCGGAATTGTTAAGCAGTGATAAGGCGTGGTCTAGGCAGACATTTTTATTATCGTCCAGAAATTACCGTCGAGGCAGCTAACGTGAATCTGGAGATTTCTCGCGGGACCCGAGAGCGCACGCTCTCAGATAAATAATTTCACGTGGAAAGCTGTGCGTCAGGCAAATGTACTTTCGCAGCACGTACGCGCTCGCATACATCCGTACGTGTACGCCCACGTTTCTTCCCTTTTTTTCACGCAATTTACTATGGGAATCGCGAAGCTTATGAAATTAAATCTCATTCATTTGTATGCCCGTGAAGGTTAATCCGTTGACCGTTACGTGCACATTTAAAATCACGAGAGACAAAGAACAAGCGAGTAGCTTTGCCGCTATTTTCGCGAGAATATTATTAATTAACCGAACTAAAGGAGAACACCTCTATAGTACGCAGCTAAATACTCGCCGCTAATACTGGATGTTAAATGCAGATGAGAGAGGATATATTCATTGTGATATTAAACATTATAAACCGCAGCTGCTAATTTCACTAGTTAAAGATGAAAGAAACGTCATAATGGGTTACACAAGGAAAAATTATTCAATTAATTGAATTCGAGCTCAACATACTCTCTTTAATCTCGTAGTATTGTAACAGGCTTTATTTAATCTCACGGATTGCAGGCTGTAAGAATGTATCAGGAAAAAGCCAATATATCGAAGAACGAAATTCCAAGGCGAAATACGCGTAATTTATGAGATATTTTGCATTCCTCCGTAATATTTCTGACTGAAGTATGTGTGACGGGAGGATTATTTTACTTTTTGCTGTTTTAAATGGAAGATCGAAGCGTAGCGATTCCTTTACTCGATTGTTCCGCTCGCGATGGAGTCAAAGCGAATCTGTTTAGACGTTACTCGCGTGCGTATGTATACGCGATCTATGCTGGTTAGATGCGCAAGTGCGGATCTCAAACAAGATATCAATTAACAGCATTACCTTAATAGAGTGCAAGTTCTAGTGATTAGATGTGGCGCACGCTAACGAAGCAAAATTATATCTCACCCTTCGATCTTAATCCGTTTGATGCATCGTAGTATAGAAACAAAGCTAAAACCCCATTCCGGAGAATTGATGTTATTTAAGACCTACCTTTACTTTAATACGCAAAAGATAAGAGTGAAACTTACTGCTTGATTGTTAGCCAAGAAAAAAATGTTTCTCGAGAATATATATTTTATTCCAGCTTTATCTTTCGTCTATCATTTTTTCTGGCAACCTTTCATTTTACATTACACAACATTTTCTATTTTCTCTCTCTCTCTCTTTCTCTCTCTTTCTCTTACCTGCAAATCACAAATCTAATTACACCCAATCTTGAATAAATACGTAAATATGTATCGGGCATAGTGCGATACGTATTCATATATTTGTTTTTTATACACTTTTCTTTATACACATTTTATATAGATAAAGAAAATTATGGGAGAGTAAGTTAATAAAGGAAAAAAAATCCTACGTATAGTATACGTAGAGTATAAACGAGCGAAAGCGTGTATCGACAATGATAATGCTGTATATAGTCCGATATGTCAGACATGTTTGCTCGTACATGCTCTTAAAACAGAAAATAGAATTAGAATAGGGAATCGGGTGTTGAAAAATATCCGAGCGAACACACTTGACCTTTCAGACTACGCGCAACATCGTTATCATCGTTGACGCCGATACACGGTTTCGCTCGTTATGCTCGCGGGTGTTATCCCCCGCCTATAGTTTACGGATTTAAACGCTTGGAGGCGAAGTTTCGAGGACAGATGGGTCTCTGCCCTCCAGGAAGTTCCTTGATGTGCTTTCGTGCTTGTGAGCTAAGCGGCTCTGCGATGCATGCGCGACGAACGCCCTCACGAAACACGCCGTATCGTGACGCTATTAGAGGCGAATTTCAACGGCAAACAAGCCGCGGCCATAACGAGGATTTAATCATGTTAGAGGCACGATACGTCTACGAAAGTAGCAGGAAGTGCGTAGCGAGAGATCTTTTGGGCTCGACAGCTCGATACGGCATCTTCTCGTGCCGATGCCGCGAGATGGAGACGGAAATTGGATCTCGTGCTCCTCAAAGCAAATTGCGAGAAGAATTTCAAGAAATTTGCATGCCCGGTCCCCAAGACAAAAGTAGAGAGAAGGTAAGAACGCTTAGTGTAATTAACGCCGGGTGTTTTCTTAACGAAAATTGGATTGAAACTTCATTAATTAAAGTACTTAACGTTGAAAATTAAGAACCAGGTGGAGTGGAATTTACTTTCCAATGAATTTATACACATTGCATTTCGCTTTGTGGGAAGTTTAACGTTTGCTGAAAATAGCGAGTTGCCAGAGCCGCGCCATGCCGATTGTCGTTGACGTGTGGCGAATCAAGCTTACACGATTGCTTTTAAGGATCCTTCGAGATTTATGTCCGCTCGAGGATCTTCGAAAAACACACGGGGAAACACACACACAAGAGATCAAAATGCGCGTAGCGGAGGAAGAGAGGAACTGGAGAAGCGCGGTCTTTTCCCCTGACAAAAGTTTTCATCGCTGCGAGAGTGTGTGGGCCACCGCGGCGAGACGATGCGAGGAAAGAGCCGCGGGCTCGAAAGTACGAAAGACGACGTACGTAGAATAAATATTAATGCGACTGTTCCTTCTTGCTTCTCACATCTGCTCCGTTTCAGTCTCGACGGTCGCTCCATGATCGGATTCTCATTGTTTCTTCCTTCTCACCTCTCGCCGCGCCCGGCCACGTGAAGTTCGCGCCCTGTGTGTGTGTGCGCGCGTACAGTACGTCTGTACTTGTCGAGAATTGTAATTTCCTGACTACCCTTACCGCATGCGATTCGAGACGCGATTCATCTCGCCGATTTTATTTTATCCCGGGAATATTCGCGCACGTCGCGATATTTCATGAGCTACGAAGTGGGAAAGTAAGCAATCGTAAAAACAGTTAGAGCTGCTGAACTATATATCGCTAACTGAGTTTGAAATATCCTCGAGACTCAACGCTTGCCATGACAGGATGAAATAAGAGAGTATCTATTTGATCTCGCAAACGAAATTAAAGCAATCCTAATTCTATGAAAATGCAGCTGTGAGAACGTGAATGTACTAGCGAGAGCGACGCTGGATTTTGACGGTGCTGTGTTGAAACACGCTTACGAATTCTAAAACTTTGTGTTCGCTAATGATCTGTTTAATCGCAATACCGTGATCTCGTAAATTGTATCGTGAGTATAGGGATTCGTAAAAAGGCACACGCACACCAATGCGTGACACCATTTACTTTTCAATTACTTCCTCGTAATATTTTAAAGTCTTGAAATTATTCATTTGATCGTATTAAATTCTCAGACTTCAAGAATTTCAGACAGTGAAATCTTTTCGCTGCGATAGATCGAAGAGAACTGTGTAATGTTCAAATACTATGAATTTTTACGTCTCGAAATGATATTCTTAGACGTATCGCTTTCTTTATTTTCATTCATTAATTTAAATCTTGGAATATTTAAATTCCAGGCTTTCTTTCCCGAGCAGCATTTCTTGAATCTGTTTCTTTTATTTCATGCAAACGTGGTAGAAAGTGACTCGATGAAATGCGTTTGTTTTGCGTAGAATATAATTTTCTGCTATTCCGCAAGTTGGCGAACTTGACTGATTGATTCGTAAAGCAGTTCAGCGTCGTAAAATTTGATAGTCAGTCTAGGAGACGCTGAAAAGCAACGACGCAAGGTCTGAAAACACTTAACTGGCTCGAAAAGTAAAGATTTTGCTTGTTATTTATCGCCAATAAACTTTAAGATCTGTTATCTGATTAAATGTCATAAATTAAAAATATAATGAATTTAAAAGAAAATATGTACTGAATTCAAATTTGATACAGAAGAGTATCTAATGATTGTATTTTTACTTTTTTTGTGAGCTTTAAATTATAATTTGTTTCACAATGTTTAGATAAGCGTAACTTTGCAAGAAGTAATATTTACCATTAGTGTAATAAATTACTGAAAAGTGTAGCCTTATTGCTTTAATTCCCACTTTGTCTCATGTTGATATGATGTCTGATTCTTAAGTTATAAGGAAAATTCTTAGCCCGAATCTGACTCGGGGTTAACCGTTGGGGCACGGCTCGCTTACCCCGAGTCAGACTCGGGTTTAACCGCAAGGCGGTTAACATTACACGTTGTCCTTTCCAAGGATACGATATAAATATTAACCGTTTGAGAGTGCCACGTAACACGATCGCATTGCTTCTATCCCAGTTCAAAAGTACTAACCCATCAGTGGGCAAAAACACGCTCCGAAAGTGCGCACTAAACGTGCGCTCAAATTCTACCGCAACGCACCGTCGGTTTTACAACTTGAAGAGATTTTATTAAAGCCAAACTACACCATTCGTAATCTTTATCGAAACCCTTTTATGGGAAGTAAATGAAAAACCGAAACAACAGAAGCACGATTGTACCATCCGGCACTTTACGATCAACTATCAACTAACACGCAACTATCCGTGGCACTCAAACGGTTAACACGTTGCCTGCCACTTGTATCGTTTCCGGTGCACGCTGAACTCTCCATCTCTACGCCAACTGATATTTTGTCATTAAGAAACAAACAGAAAAAGTACAGTAAAATGAAAAGGCAATAAAAACTATAAACTAAATAACTGTAAGATATTTTTTTATCAAGCTCTCCACAACCTGTAACGTTTTCAGTACATACGGCGTGAGTTGGAAGTGGCGTAAAACCGGTCCGACAGGGGATGTATTAAGAAGAAAATTCACAGCTCGCGCGACGAAGTGCACCCGGAACGCGAAGAGGGTAATGAACAAACAAAACACTCGGCTGCGCTTGCTCAACGGTGTATCCTCCCTAGAAACTCGTATCAAGGATTGAAATATCGCGGTGAATCGCTGGAGAGGCGAAAAGGCACTCCACCACTTCGTTCATCCCGCTAAAATATTTACGTCGTTGAAGGAATATAGAGGCGATGTTCCGCAGTGATTCCGTTCACGTCAGGAGCTCGCGCTGAAGAAGAAAGAAAAAGAAAGAAAGAAGTGATGCCCTTCGCTACACCGACGATAGCGAATTAAAATGCTAATTCGTCGCATTAATTTCCATCTATTACGGCCGCTTATGCGCCGTTACCAGCAGGAAATAAGTTTAAACGCTTCCGCGTCTGTCCAGAGCGACGCTGCATTCACGAAATACGTGCTTGCGTGCGTCTCGCCGTCGGACACGGAATTTACGACTGTACAAAATATCTTTCGAATTTTCTTCCTTAAGTCTTCATATTTTTTTTCCTGGACTTATTTCCTCCTTTTCCTCAGAGGTTCACATGTTCGCAATGTATAAATTCTTCTTAGCTCAAGATCGCAACTTCTTCCAGCAACTTGAGAACCAGAGCGGCGCTCGAAATTTAAAAAAATTAGCAGCTGTTAGCTGATTTATGAAAGAATTTTCAATGAGGAGATTAAAGTATGAAAAAAATTTCCTCAGTGGATTTGACGTGGTCGACTTTAGCAATGTTAGTGTCTGAAGCGTTTCATTACATTACACGTAAATTATAGCAGCATAATTCAGTATAATTTTTTCCTCCATTTGAGTTTCAAAATGCGGTTTTCTGTGTCATATTTCTCTTATGATTATTAAACAATCTGGCGTGATATTTGTATTTTATTCCTTGAGCACAGAAGAATTATCTGACGTGTTATTTTTATAATTTATCAAATGGCAATATATTGATTCCACCTATATTTTACCGTTCGTTGTGTTTAATATTCCCGAAAGGAGCTTTAGAACGTGTACTCTTGTTCGTATCTCTTATTATAGAACATTGTATCGAAGTTTTAAACCAATTAATCATTTGAGTTTGATGGCCAATGTAATTTCAAAACTTAGATTTTTTAATTCTTTTCTAAACTTAATTAGAAATAAATTAATGGTATTGCTTAGATGTAAATAAGTTCTGTTGTATTGTATCTTTAATATTTCTGGTATACTTTTTAGCTACAGTTCACATGCTCCTTGTTTCTTTCTTTATTTTCTTGATTTAAAACAAAAAAAAAAATATATATATATATACATTTAAATGTGTGCTATAATAGTGCTATAGTTTATATTATGCTATAATTGTTGCCTGTCATCTACGATTATTATATATTAAATGGACCGTCTCGTTAAAAATAAATAAATAAATAAATAATTGGTAATATCTAATGAAAGACGTGAAAATGTTAAAATATATAACTAAAAGTATTTATTGTTATTTTTGCAAAGAATATTCCGCTACCGTTATGAAGCATATGAAAAGCCACTTGATACGCCGTAACTGCGTATTCTGTGCGTATCGATGATTGCAATGTAATGCAGCGCAGTTTTTCGTTTCCCGGAAAATATCGCGCTGGAGCATTCTTTTTAATACTCTTAACTTTTGGCAAACATTTTACGGAAGCGCGCGTACTGGATTAACGTCATTTCAGCATACGATCGATCGATATTTTCTTACTTGACGAAATAGGCCGAGTTAAATCCATGCCTGGAATATCCGTATTTCCAATGCAGCCACTTGTTGGACGGAAGAGCCAGTGAGTTGCGTTTGAAAATCGCTCACAGGAATTTATATTTATTTTTTTACTCTCATACTTACCATGGAAGTCAAAGTTTCAAAGTTTATTTCCGAGAATTCATGTTTTTTTTCTTACAAACGTGAAAAAATATCTACGTGTTTACGAAACTCTGATACTCATGGAATGAAAACAAGATATCATTTATAACTTGTATTAAATTAAATCGCGTGAACGATGTTATTTAGACTTTCCTGTCGAATATCCTGATTGCTTGCGACGTCGCGCGGGAGAAATAATAAATTACCAGAGAATAACGCGCCATACGTTCAAGTGACAATAACGTTAATTAATACCGCGATGTCAGGAGCATCATGACGGGCGAGCAACGGGACTTTCGCGAATTAGCCGACGGCCATACAAAAGTTTTCGGAGGTCCGCGAAATTAGCGCGAAACTTTCGCAGCGCGGCGAGGCAATTTAAAACTACTCCCTAAGTGCAAGTCGAGTCACGAGTCCGGGAAGACGAGACTGTCCAACCGCGAGGAGAGTCGGCGAACATTTTGACGCACGTGCGCGTAAAAAGGTACCAACACCGCCGGAAGGTGACTTTCATCGGGGCAAGAATTTATTATCACGGAATGTATCTCGCCGAGGCGCGTAAAGACGACAAAGAAGAAGAAACCGGGGATTGAAACCGGCATGATCTCGAGTGTAATCTTCAATGCGGCAAATACCGAGCGTCATTTGTCGTGCAGCCATTATCGCGCGGGAACGTCGAAATCTGAAATTGTACGGCTTTCAATTTCTGGAAAGAGGAGGCGAGAGGAGAGGGAGAGAGGATATTCGAATCGCGGCTTTCCACGGTGCGCATTCTCGCCCGGTGAAACTTCATCTGCTCCTCGTCGGGACCTCCTCCTTTCTCCGTCTACGCGAAGAAACGTGTTTACGAGCGCAAGTTCGAAAGTTCGTAGGAATTGAGTCTTGACAGTCCGTCGACGCGACGGATGGAACGGGGAGAGAAGGGCATCTTGCGAGGAACGAGCTCGCGCTCGTCGACGATGATACGCAGGATATTGCTAGCGATGCTCGTTGAATGAAACGCAGTAAGACCCTTCGCAGTTTCACCGAACTTTCCATCATCCCCTCGTGCTTCCGCGCCAGACAAGCGCATCCTCCATCAGAAGGAGACGACAGAATCTTTCTTCGCGCGTCGCAAACATCCAAACGCGCTCTTAGCTTGCCCTTTTTTGATGCCACTCCGCGAAAATGGCAAATGAATAAGTTGTGAAAGCTCGAGAAAGAACGAGAAACACACCGTTCGTATATCTGCCAAGTGCAATTTTTATTTCACTCGCGTACATGCTCGTTAAGTACCGCTTGTTATTACAAACGTGCGCGAAGTGTACGGTTCCAATGACTGAACTAAATTACCTCGTGTAGATGCTGTACATCCGCGTCAATCCGCAAACCGTCTTCTGCAGAAACTCGCGAGATCGCTGTTTACGAGCACGTAGTTCAAAAACTTGAGCAGATTGAGCTTTGGTAACTCATCGAGGAATCGTGCGGACGCGAGCGATGTAGAACGTCCGCGAGCGAAGCGAACTTCTCGAAGCAAGAAAAGATCTAGTGCTTCCTACCCTTTCTAGTTCATCGACCAAAACTTATCTAAGACTCTGACTTGTGCGAGATTCTGATAGTCGTTAGCACTTTCCAGTGTAGGAGCATATAGGTTGATTTGTCACTTCAAGCTGCGCCTTTTAAACGAGCAATATTTGTCACCAAGATCTCTCTCTCTCTCTCTCTCTCTCTCTCTCTTTGCCCCTCTTAAAAATGTGAGTCATTTAACTTCCTTTTTTTAACGTATGATATGTCTATTTTACGATAACGTTTTTCATCGTACGATAACAATTATAACTGTGATAATAATTGTAACGATAATAATAACCAGAAATGTAATCATAAATTTTCTATCGTACTTAATTATTCGTTAATCGCGATATCCAATAGATACTATTTCAATGTCAATCGGTTCTTTACTGTTTTTTATGTATTTTAGTGCCTGATCTATTAGCCAAGCCGTGATGAAAGAAAAATTGTTTCAAGTAGCGGAGGAAAATAATGGGAAAATCAGTGTACTTGATGAAATATATTCCAACAATTAGTAAAAAATATTGTGACTAATGGAGGATTCAAATTGAGTTTGCTGTACTGAAATATAAAAGAAATGTATAAAACAATACGAGAACTTGTTAAAAAAATATCAAGTCCATTTTATATTATTTTCTTCGTTCATTGTGTCAACTTCGCGATTCTTTCGAGTAATCGCGCCGTTAATTTCAGCCGAAGAACCCCGGGTCATCGTTACTTGATTAAAAACAAGCACGGAACTTCCGAACTACCCGCTGACCTGCCCGTCAAATTATAAATTTAATGGTTTCCGGCATGTATCAGGAGAGACGGAGAGTAGCGCGAGTTGGTGGACAACGAGAGCTGCAAACTCGGCTAATAACGACGTTCCTGGCCAATGACAAATGGCGCCGGGTAAGTAATTAGCTGACCCTGATCGTTAAAGAGTTAAATGAAATCTCGCGCCATTCACGATTAGATCCGTCAGCGGGAGACCGCCAACGATTTAAAGTTTTCACGAGCTCGAGTTACCCGACAAGAGAAAAAAAGGAGCTTCAGAAGTAGGTTAATGTTCGTCATTAAGGCCTGCTACATGGTGCACACAGGAACGAAAAGAAAATAAGGAGGTAGAGCTTTACAATTACGAGCGAAATCCGTCTTTTCGCGGTTAGCGCGCCAGCTGTCGAATTCATGGTACGTATCTCATATTACCCTGTATATTAAAGCAATCGGCATAAGCCAGATTGGTAAATTGACCAGGAATCGACTGGATAAATAATTCCTTAGAAGTAACGTCGTATTCTTCTCATTCTTTAAAATCAAAGAATATTTTATAGAGCTTTATGTAAAAAGTCCTTTATTTCTGGACAGTCGCGGGAAAACGAAAATTGTCAGGAGGAAAAAATCGAAATTTCCCGCCGTAATGCAATTAAGGATAATATTTCTTGAAACGCGTGACTCAATATTACAGTATTACATCACTGTTCTCAGTTCAACGGTTTAAATAAAGGTCGCACGTCGCGGCGAAGGAAATTGTTAAGCAAGACGAATCGTCGAATCAAGCACATCACTCGACGGAAGCGTATATTACTGGAACTATATATTGTGACGGCGTGATCGTGCACTGAATTGCGTCCTACACTGTCACCGTAATGGAAAATGCGATATTTTCGACAGAACTAATTTGTACGCGTATATATTCTTTCGCAAACCAAAACGCTTTCAACAAATGTCACACGGTAAACTCGACATTCGTTAAATTGCAACGCATCAAACGACCGTAATTGTAGAGTCAGTTGAATCAGTTCACAAAAATTTCAAAACAAAAAAACGCTACAAGATGAAAGTACCAAATTCCAAAATACCGATGCCTGGACATTGTTTAAATATTTATTCTTTCAAAAACATAACTTTTAGTAACCAAGATTATAAAATAAAGTAATTAATTTGATATTACATGTCCGAAAATTATTTGTATTTTAAAAAAGATAGTATATACGGAGGAAATATCGTAATAAAAATTATTACAAAAGTTTATAATGCTGGAATATATAGAAATTATTATCGAAATTACTACGTGTAATCTTTAATAATGTATATCATGTATACACATCACTAAAGACTGCAATACACATTATAATTATAATTCAGTCATAATCACAAACTTTCGTAATAATTTTTACTACAATATTTCCCCGGTGTAGCGTATAGTCTGATAATGATTACCCACAATATGCTACAATATGTTGCAATATGTTACACAATATGTCCCACAATACGTTACAAGCTTTTTTATATCCTATCTGTCAACAGGCAGGAGGGAGGAGGGTAATTCCACATATCACGTAATATCGAAAGGGGACGAATATTTTACGAAGGGGAGAGGGGAATATTGAAATTTAGCGTGACGTAATTGAATAATCCCTTAAATCCGCTCGAAAGATTCGAATGAATGAAAAACCCGATCCCAATGAATGAAATTTCAAAGCGACAACTGAGTCGAAGAGCATAAAGACTGAATAAGAATCAAATAGAGACATCACGGAGAACGTGCAGACAGAAATCTTGAAACCATCCATGGGGTAGCGATAAACACCTGCGCGGATAATGCGGGACCATTTCCACAAATAGAGTCACAAGTGAGACATTGAATGTACTTGCCCTTGCAGTCGCGCGCAAAGATTCGCAATTAACGGTGTCTCTCGCGGGTCGGATGAAAG
The DNA here is from genome assembly GCF_001313825.1 of Dinoponera quadriceps. NCBI lineage: Eukaryota > Metazoa > Arthropoda > Insecta > Hymenoptera > Formicidae > Dinoponera > Dinoponera quadriceps. The sequence goes on along the minus strand of NW_014554530.1, from coordinate 220,912 downwards.
TACGGATTTTACGGATCGGCGGCCTTTCCGCCAGTTAACGGCCGCAATTGGAATTCACGGGGGATGAGGAATCAGCCGGTTCCTCCGTAGAAACGCACGCATTGGGATGCGACGGAGAGTGCGAATGCGCGCTTACCTCCTGCAGCCGCGGGCCGTGCAGCGGGCTCGTAATGCGCGGAGCAAACGGCTCGGACATTCTGATAACCTTGCATTATTACAGCGCGCAGGTACGCGCGCGTGCACACACACAACGAGCGCGCGGGAGGGGGGGGGCATAGGTGGCGCGGAAGAAGAAGAGCATAAAGGAGACTTTCAGGCGGCGATACGATTCAACACGCAACGCGGGGCCTATGCCCATTATTATGCCGCTTCTCTCATTGTTCGCCGTCAGACAGTCAAGCTCGTCGCACGCGCCCGTTTCCCTTTCACGTTTTTCACGGCGCCGTGAAAGCATCGCGGTATCGATGCGGAAGGCATAAGAAACCGCGTGTTCCCGCGGTGGAACGCCGATCGGAATGAAAAAACTTTGTTGTGCAATAATAACCGCCTGCGATAATCACCCCTTTCGATTGGTAACGCGTAATCCACCCGCTTCCGATACACGTGGACAGTTAGATTAGATCGATTTATGTCGTAACATCGGCAGTTGATCGAAGATAACAGCGAGAACGTAATTGCGATTAGGAATATTAGGTCGATTGGTCGAAGGAATGAGATTGCATACTGGGCAGATAACAAAGTATATTCAATCTAACCCGGAGATGTAAAATCATCGTCATTTGGAGTCAAAGTGACGGCAGAATTACGATGAAATGGTGATTTATTAATTTAGTAATTTTGGAAAAATTCGATATTTTGGTTGTTTCGTGCATAAATAGGCTGTATTCACGATTTCCGCATCAATGCATAAGATCAAACAATATTCTTTTTATATTCTCGTAAAATGTATATTCGATGATCTCTGAAATGTCTTTCGGATGAAAGTAAGGAAACAATTTATAATCCATCGAGGGTATTGGAATTTCCATTTCGGCAAATAATTAATGCAGATACCCTCTCGCTGTCGATGCGATGAAAATTTTTATCACGGGACAAAATTGTCCCGACGAAACTCTTCTGCGGCAAATTCTGTGTACGCATCACTCGTATTCCCCGGTATTCTCCAAATATCGGCGGATGATAATATTTTCAGGAAAATATATGACTTCAATTTCGATTCTTCAGGATTGCCTGAAACCGATTTGCTTCGTTTCGCTCTCGTTGGCCTCGGGATATTCGATTTATATTGCGAATCTAGCTTTACTTTCCGTCGGCTTGACCTAGCTTGGGAGATATTGCGTGGTATAGCGTTCTTAAGAAACACAGATTCAAAATACACAGGCTTACGTTCGGTCCCGAAATGTTATCTCACATTTCGCTTGATAATATTCTTCATGATTTCGATAGTCGTTGATGACAAATAGTCTCAAATATGATAATAATTTGATTTTAAGAACACGAGTGAACATAAAAATTAAAACCATTATCGCGATTAGAGAAATATAGTAATAACAAGTACATAGATTGAGTGAGGGAAAGCTCCTCTATAGCCGATACACAGTAAAAAGTAAAACGTTAATTTTAAGCGTTAATTTTAATATTTTTCACTTTTCACATGTCCTAGAAAGTCCACTTTAAATTTTGTTTTAAAATAACATATTCATTGTGTGTTACTTTTTAATACACTGAAAATGTTAATTATTTGACACAAACACATTTTGTTCTATATTTGTACATGTTGTTTCAACTTAAAGTATAATGTTAGAATAACACAAAGAATGAAATTAATTATTTTAACTTAAATTATTCGTAATAGAAACATGTGGTTTTAGTCAATTTGATTACTTCACATGTCAAAGTTTATGATTATTTAAAGATTCACTCTAACTTAAGTTAATGTTAAAATAACTTAAAAAAATTGTGATTTCCTCAAATAATTATAAAATAATTATGTTAAAGTAACTCAAAATATTTCATTTTTAAATGATGCATAATAAATGTCAAATTATTAAATTGACATGAATTTAACACATGAATAAATCACAAATAATCACAATATGAATTGTGTGTTAATTTGACATTGAGATATTAGTCAAAAGTCGGTAAGATTTTTATACGAGAAAATTTTAAAGTTTGGACGAAAGATTTTTTATTGTGTATTCATAGTCGAATTTTATATTTAAGATTGTCTTAAGTTTATTTTATCTTCAGATGCTATACGGCTCATTTTGTCGGCTACGAAATATCTGAAGATGAACTTAAGACAGTCTTAAATATAAGATTCGACTATGAATACCGGCTTATGACCTTCGTTATCGCGTAATATATGGAAAAATCTATGTGTAAGAAAAGTTAATTCTTTAAAGTAGCACAATTATATTAAGTTACGCTCGGATCGAATTTAATTGCATGTGGGTGGGAAGCACGCGCTGGAAAATTTAATTCGCCTAATTACAACTGTACAAAGGATGACCGTATTACATTGAATGGAAAATACGACAATATTCACAGATGAAACTATGTACTATATAGATGAGGCTAGTCAGAACAATGCACAGCGCAGCTCAATAAAGGGCGATTTTCCGGGGGACATTAACGATATGTCACAATTTCATCTCACCTTATGCTGCTAAAGGTCGCACCATTTTCCAATATCGAGCGAGGTAAACATCGGTCTGTTACTCTGCGCGATATATATATCTATATATATTCCGAACTTTTAAATGACATATTACGTTCATTTAAAATTTAAAGCTTCATCTACAATTTAATAAAATAAAACTAACTAACTTCGTTTGGCGAATTAAGCTTTGAATACGAGTACAAAACACGGTACGTCATTTTTCATTTAATTTTAATTATTCCAAACAACAAAATAAACCAAGCATCTCGACTATATACGATACAATTTTAATTATCGGAATATTTAATATAGAAACTGTATAACTATAAAAGAGAATAGACTGTGTCTGCATTTAAATCCTGCTAAAGAAAGATATCATTCTCTCGTTTTTTCTCAAAGAATATAATCACCCTGTATTCGTCGCAAATACGCTTGTTACTCCTCCGACTGTATAGATGCCGGCTATTCTATGCATTCTGCGCCATCTTTCCTGTGTCCGTAAAATCTAATATAGTCTCGTTCTATAAATCAGAAGCGACCATAATCTTTTGCCCAGCTTTATTCCCCTCTCGTAAGACCTGGACTACGAGCCAATTTCTTATATGACGGCAGAATGGCCGACGTTTTGAGGAAAAGAAAGCAGGCAGCGATGCATAGTGAAAATATCAATCAACCAGAAATGCAATCCGAATCAGCGTTAGAGCGATATAAATTATAGATGTCACTTTGGATTATTAAATACCATTATTCAGGATATATCTTCGTGGCCGAAGTGACATTAGTCAGATTTTCTTAAATTTTGAACACTTCGCCGTAATAATACCGTTTCGTTGACATCGAATAAATCTCCCGAAATCCTCGATAAACGAAACAGCGTGTTCTCGCGTATTGAATTCAACGCGTGTGCGCTTTCATTAATTTTTTTTTTATCGACTTACTTACGCGAATCTTTTAATTTGATATAGCGCGATACCCGCACCGAACAACATCGTCCGTTTCTCTCTTTCTCGATTTCCTTCTACACGCTGAAAATTGATATTCGAATATTCTCTAAAACAACGTTTCAGATCTATATCTACACACGCACGTGTATATATTTTGGAAATTACGACGTTACTCTGATTGTTAGTTTATGTAATAATAAAATGTTTACATTGCATTTCCACCAAACAGTGCCATGCTTCTATACTACATTACGAATGTATGTGCCATAACAATGTAAACACCCATTGGTATTCATTAGCATAATTTAGGATTCGCATAACAAGCGCATTTAATTCTCGATAAGCTTGGCCGAATATTTGCAGTTATATTACAAGGATAATGTGTTATTCTTGCCGAATTTTCTTCTCCACACGGGGAAAATTTATATTAAAATTATCGTAAAATTTTCTAATATTGGACCATACCGGAATTATAATTGAAATTATAATGTGTGTTGTAATCTTCAGTGATATATTTCATTGTACACATCACTAAATATTACAACACACATTATAATTTCAGCGATAATCCGTCGTTATGGCACAACATTACACAATTTTGTAGTAGTTTTTACTACATTATTTTTTCCGTGCACGGAATACTGGATACCCAAAAAAAATACTACCTCTTCGTACTAAGCTTATATTAATGGTTCGAATATCGGTGTTGATTAATAATAATTTACAATTTTTTAAAAATTGAAATTAGCCTACATCGGAGTCTCGAAAACGTTGGATAAGTGAAAGTTAAAGAGAAAGTAATTAATGAAAAAGATACGCGTGATTTTATTGAAGCGTTCCAAGAAATAGTATATGTAATGTTGGTTTTTGAGGACATCAGATAAATATACGTTATATCCTCGATCGCGTGCGAAAATGGTCCGGGAACTCCCACAGTAATCGATTCATCAACGCGAATAAATTAATATATAATGCCGCAAATGGCTAGACCGATACCATAGGCGCTCTTACGACGAGGCGCATTTACCGCACACACCCAAGAACTGGCGGTTAGCGAGCAAAATTCTACCATTTGTAATCGTGACGCATGAACGGAGCGCCACGCTCGTAACACGGCGCCGTTTCCATCGCGTGCTTTAATTAATTCGGGGTTGCAGTGAATCTCGCGACTATACATCGTTCAACGACCGCGTTCGTTTTTAGTCGAGGCTCCGCGAAACTTACTCCACGAATGTGTATTATTTCGGACGTTGGCGACCACGATTTTGCGAGTTTCGCGTGCACGTTCAATTACGCGGATGATCCTAAGACGCGAGAATGCGAGAAATAGGATGAACGAAGCGCGCGAGCCTCTAGAAAGAAATTTCAACACTCATACTATGTTCGAAATTTCAAATACCGTTGGTTCACGGCGATTCCGAATTGAAAGAAAACAATTTGTTATTATTAAGATTCAATTGATCGCCAACTTTTACTACAATAAAAAGTTTTACTACGATATATCTTCTCCGTGTATCGTATGTATAAACCGCTAAAAATAATTTGACGTCGTTCCTTCAAAACCGCCTGTATTAATAGTGGATAATTGAATTATCAAGCACTTCGGTAATACATCATTTCTTGATCGTTACATATTTTTCTATTTCCATTTTCAATGCTTCTCAATCGCTAGAATTAGTATTCGAATTTTACCAAACTTTAAAAGGCTCATTTGTGCTTTAACAATTTATCATTAAATGTAGTTCGAGCTGCACATCGATTCAACGGAACTACTTTTATAGTACGATCACTTAATTATTTCGACTATTGTACAACACAATCTGTAATATTTTTTAATACTTTTCCAATTTATTTTTTAATACTTTCTAATGCGTTAAAAAACTTCTTCTGTTATTAATTATAATATCCTCCCTATTTCCTGGAAAAATTGCCGAAGGGCAGTGATTGATATCGTTTCCTGTGATCATCTGCTCGAGCGGACATTTATCAATCTACAAAATCAGTCGATGAACTCGCCGATGGCGAATGATAGGTCAGTGGACGATCAGAAGCTGGACGTACGTTTGACAATGACAAACCCGATCGAAGGAGATTAGAAAGCCTTTGTACGTGCCGAAAAGCTGGCCATTGTGCCGAAAGAGAGACTGGAGGAAGCTGTTCTTTTGTCGCGAATGATAGGGCCAGTCTTCTTCGATCAGCGTAGATATTTGCAGCGGCGAAAGGCCGACCCACGGTCTCGCCGTGGCCAATTTTATACTGATATATTTTATTGCGCTTTCTTTAACGCGGTTCCGCTACCTTCCTGCTTGTAATGAAAATCTTGAAGCGTGAATCTCGTTAAGGTTAGAAGGATAAGTATGGGATAAAAATGTTAACATAAACAAGAATGTATGACTTTGACACTATCTGAAATATATATACGGGATGTTCATCGTAACGAGAAACTTATGGCTTAGTTTGTTTCGAAACGTATTCAAAACGAATATGCATATCCGGCCGAAATAAATATATAATTCTGTTGATAACGTATCGATTATCTCGTGCTATTGTCCTCTCTTCTAGCTATTATTTCTAATCAACTTATAATATGAATTCGTCATGTTTCCCGGACATTTTACATTACAACCATACGTATATAATTTTGCATTCTAACTTTGTTAACTCAACAGTTAATCCTATTTCCCAATCCCAAGTCGGGTTCCAGTTTTGGTATTTCAAGTCTAAGGTCCCGTCGTGGATGAAAGAAATTATGGACGCGCACATTGTGCTTAGGATCCGTTATACATAGCACGTGCGAGATACGTATTACACCTCCACTCAAGAAAGGCTTTCTCAGCCGAGTAAATTCACCGAAATGTTGACAGAGCCCCATGTCATGTAATGAATAATATACAACGGTGGAGCAAAAGCCGAGAGCTCCGTCAATGCTAGAGAGCTGATGAGCACCTTTGTAACGGCGGTGTCGTTTAATTAATCAGCAGCAAGAGCGACTACGAAATCACTGCCTTCCGCGGAAAATCTCGTAATCTCGCGAAATGGAAGCGTGCGCGCGCGCGCACACACGCGAAGGCGCGGAAACGTGAGTCGAAATAAGAGAAATAAGGAACGAGGAGAGCGTGGATAGCTATAAACGGGTTTATACCCGCGAAAGGGGAGGACGATGCGACGCTATTGATTTTCAATCGGCCGCAGAAGTTTTTTATTTTGCAAAAATCGCACCTTTTTTTTATGATCCGACACGAGGCTTCTCCCCCGACGAGATGACGCCAGGGCGATTTATGAGGACAGTAAAAAGTGGTCGATTTACTATAAAGGCGACTGTTCTCCGTTTCATAGTGAATATTATCGTGCAAATGACCGGGCGCGGATAAAATGAATATTACATAATAAAGCGACAATATTAAGGCGCGGTGGTCGTCACAACGGTGATGACGAAGAGAGCTTTTGTAAAACCGACATTCAGTCATCGCCGGAATAGTTTATCCCGTACACCCTCGCAGAGTGGAAGAGAAGGAGGGGAAAGCTAGATTTCACAAATAACGTGAATCCGTGATACCGGGGGGATTCTTTTTAATTCCGAGACGCTGATTTACATACGCGTTGTAAATGTAAATCCGCCCCAACGACTGATTGCGCGCAAACATACATACGCGTTTCATCGCCGCCGATTTTCCGCCACGTCTCGTTGATACACAAATTGACAAGACAAGAATCGGATCGAGGCGGCGACGTTAAATGAGAACTCGTTAGACCACAACTTGAACAGTCTTCGTTCGGAATAGAAAAAAACGGATGGGTCCGCGGTGACGATATTAAATATTGGATTGGAGCATAGCTCGACGCGTATCTCGTGTGTCGATACTTGTATCGTTAACGACCCGGAATTTGAGGTCGCCGGCTCTAATACCGGTGATGAAACGTTGAAATCCGTTATCAACGATTCAGCGCTGGGAATCGCGTTTCGTGCCGATAGGGCCGATAGGCCGATGGCAGTAAAAGCTTATATTTATTTTAGATTCGTCGGCACACTTCGTGAAGCTGGTAACAGTCCAAACGTTGAACTAGGTCGTGAAAATATCCGAAACGCCGGGTGATAATTAGTATGACACGTTGGTCGTGTAAATTACTTTGTTAAATCGAAATGTAATGGATGTTTACTGCCGTCGCAGCTCTATCGCACGTAAACTTTCCGCCAAATCATTGGATTTATCCCGCGCCGCATTTAATTGGCGCGCAGGGACGTGTCTCGTGTGCTGATACAGGCGCGCCCCGAGAACGGCACGTTCCATCGCTGAAACTTGGGAATAATGAGCTTGACTCAAGGTTCTATGGCCCGTATTCTTGCTCCGCATTTAACGACAAATGCGGCTATCTGACGCCTACGTCACGTCGTCATCCAACACGTCATCCCCGCGTTAGACAAATGAAAATTCGCAATCGAGTGAACCCGATTTTCGCGTCTAAACATGTCGAACGACGCGCGACGAGGGAAAACACGGGTCTAAAAAGCAATTGGATTATCACGACTACTGTTGCGCTCGTAAACACCTCACTGTAGAGTGACACTTAATTGACCAACCGGGGTAAAAAGAGCTAAGATTTCTTTATCACGGTTGGTCAATTAAGCGCCGCTCAACGCTGTTAGAAAAACTTCGTAATCCGATTGTGAAGTTTTTTTATATAATCACTCACAAAGTTATGAAAATTAACAATCAAATTGTATTTAATAACCAAATTGATATTACTTTTAATAACGCATAGTTATGAAAATGCATTTTGAATTCGTTTTTCATAATGATACTGTAGTAATTTCGAGCGATTACGAGATTTAGAGATTGAACATTAGTGAAATATACTGCAACTGATGTATTTAATTAATATTCACAATTAACGGTTTATATCGCTGTCAAATCCTGTGTTATGTATGTATTAATAATCACACTCTATATTATTGATGTTCGAACAATTCTAATATGTCATAATGTTATAATGTGTCCTGACTAAATATGAAAATTAAACAGCAAATTATGTAATATAAAGCGGAAAAATATTGAATTTCATATTTGTTCCTCGATTTTATAGTAAATATGAAACATTATAATTATTTTATAACAACGCCGATATTATGAAAATTATGAAATGTCATAAGTTTTAATATAAAATTCGTAAATTTACTATCAGAAACGCTATTACTTTTAAGAATTTTTTAACAATGTACTCTCTCAGTGTATATTCCCGAACGCAGCTTAGGAAATGGAACGCACGTACATGGCGCGAGAAATGAAAAAAAGAAGAACGAGGAAAGTTGACATTTCCGTCTGGGAATGCGATGACTTCATCTTTGACATCCGCGTAATACTCTATAACGGCGAATTAATAGCGAGAGAATTACAACGTGTGTACTTAGTGTGCGAGACGTAATTATCTCGTACAGTGTCGGCACGACTATGCCGTATTGTCGTACGACGCCATGATTAAATTCGTCCGCCGCTCGCGCCGACAAGGATTTAGATCCTTGACCTAATCGCTATCACGTCTGCGGCACCCGCAAACCTGATGACCTACTGTTTCACCGTGCTCCGTAGGAAGAAAATGATACAAAGATTAACTCACTTTTGCTACAAACATCCGTCATTATTTTATAAACAATTATTAACACAACGAACTATTTACTTTGAACGGAAATCCGTGCATTACGTGATTGTTGTCGCAAAAAATATCAAGAGAACGCGAGACTATTCGCCGAAAATCCACGCTAAATTTTACAAATTTATCACTTTTACAGATTACTCGTTTATGCTGCATCATAAATCAAAAATATTCGCACACGTAAAAGGTCGCTTGATCAATGGAACTTTTTGCAAAGAATGCAGGACGTAGAGAGATCAATAGCGACAATCTCGACGAGAAGTCCCTCAGCCGAAACTCGTCAAAGTCTCTGCGAGGGCGTTCACTCGACCGTAATTTCAAGAAAATCGAAGAGACCACATCGCGAGTAATTGTCGTAAAGAACCGCTTGGTCGCGATTGCTTATATTTCGCGGGCTAATCCGACGGGAAAGCGGAACGAATAAATTTCCTTTTTCGAACCACCGATATCCGTTTCCCTGATTCGCCGGCAATCGATTACGCCAGCCGTCGCCCTCAAGTAATACCATAGATGCGATCGATTCTGTGGAAAGCTGGTTGCACTACGCCTTAACAGTTCCTGTATGCACAAAGCTCAGTAGGACTAGCCTTATCTTGTAATACGTGCATTATCTCTCAAAATACCAATTATACTTTCTGCTGAAATCGCCTCGTTTGAAATGGCTTTATGATAATCGCGCCATTACCTCTATCTCTCTCTCTCTCTCTTCCCCTTCCCCCATCTCTCTCTCTCCTTCCGTCTTATATAGGACACGTATATCGTATAGCAGGAAATTCAGCAAAGTCATTTATTAACGTTATTATTATTATCCGGTAGTGTTTATCCACGTGCGCTCTATCTCCGTGTTCTGACGGCGATAAACTTCAACTGCTTTCATTTTTAATTATTTTTAGTTTGAATTAGTCTATGTCTTCTTTTAATAAGTCAAGCAGGCTGTGAGTGTTTAAAGCGAAACATTCTTAATAAATCTGTATATTGTGAGTAAGTTATAATCTATCTTTATATAATTATAATCTGTAAGCTTCGCTCTATCTTTTCCGCCAAAAATTTCTCCTCATTTCGTTTATAAAAAAAAAAGAAACTGTAAAAGATACCAAAAAATCCAATGACATAGAATTATCCTTACGAATTATCCTTACGAATAAGATACATTCCTTAGAAGGATATCTTTATAAATTTAATTATATGGTCAGCAGAAAAATTCAAATATTGTATCTTTTTTTCGAACCGCCCGAATATATGTAGCCTCTTAAGTATTTGCTTCGTGTGATTGCTTCAATAAAATGAAAGTACGAAGTGAACGTCGATGTAATTACTGATCTTTTTGTTCGCCCATTAATAATTATAGATTTTACTTGTTAATTTTATTTATAACTCCTTTCTATGTTCCGCGTGCAACTAATTAGATCATAAGACGGTTATCAAAACCGCTTCATACCTTAATGATCAGGCAGCATATAATCAACCAAGTAAGAAGTAAAGAAGACTGACGACACCTCAGCCGTGCAACTTCATAAAAATCCTCAAAATTCGCTTTGCGCGTGATGTTTGAAGGAAAAGTTGCGTTGCATATATATGTTGTGTGCCGACTTTGAAGTGAAATCGCAACGACGTCTTCCAGCTGGAGGCTTAAAATAGCTTGCGGATTCGGGGCGAATTCACGCCCAAAATTGAATTCCACCGGAATGCAACAAAAAACCGGCGAATTGGCGTCGGGAGACAAATTCCGTATCAAGCGAGTGAAATTATCTCAAATTCGATAAATTAGGTTTCGCGCGCGAAATTGATACGTGAGAACGGGGTTCGATAATCACGCGGACATCGAACTGCGAAACTGGAAGTGTTTCATTTTCGCGCTCGATTTTCGAGTTAATATTTATTTAATCGCTCTATTAGAGGAGTTCTTCCCTAACCAGAAAAGACTCTTCTCGCGAGAATTATAAATATTCGTTGTAAAATTTCTATACATTTTTCTTTCTACCGTTTGTGTATGGAATTCGGCAATATGCGTACCATCGTCGCGCCGCGCATGATAGCGTTTTACGTGCCATTTTTTCCAAAGACAACGCCATACCCCTTCCGTTGCTTAAGAGAGAAACGACATCAGGAGAGATAGGTCGTATAACTTAAAAATACGCAGTACGGTTTGAAATTTCAACGTGATTCGCATCAATTATAGCTAAGAGGATCTTCTTTCTCGGACGATGTCCGGGAAGACTGGGAGAAAGAAAATACTCAACTCTCGCGCTCCTGTTCTCGACATTTGCTACACAATGTTGTAATCTTACACCGGAACCCCGTGAAAGATAAAATTAAAACGTTTGCTTAATGCAGCGCACTGTTAATATGACCCAAGCACGCTATGTTTATAATAAAAATACACGTAAGTCCAGCAAATACAATCCAACGAACAAAGCACTCGAGGTGAGCTCGAGTTGCATTTCCATTTTGTCGTTAACTATTTACCAAGAAAAAAAAAAGCCGAAAAATGCGTGTGTCCAATTAGTTTTTACGATATTCCATTGCGCGGCTTAAAGCGGTTTTGTATATGTTGCCATCGTTATCGATCACTGTCAGCGGAGGAAAAAAAGGCAACGGAATAAGCCGCCCGGAGCACAACAGCCGATCGCGAGGACGGAAGGGATGCGTTCGTAAAAAGAGGCCGCAGGACGAGCGAGTATACGACGTGAGGGAATCGGAAGGATAGCGGACAACCGCGATAATTCGAAACAGCTACCTGCATTGAGAGTGTTCGCTTCTCCGCGTAATGGGCGCGAATCTATAATGCGACCGGGCTTTTATGAGAGCCGTATCGGAGAGTGCCCGAACTAAGTCGAGGACACTAAGCAGAATTGACGCTTCGTTCTCGTTTGGTAAAAACCGACGAAAGGAGATAACGGGGACGGAATGAAAGATGGATCAACAAGTAAGTGGATGAGGCGGATTCAAATTCGAGGCAACTTCGCCGCCACGAGAGAGAGAGAGAGAGAGAGGAAGAGAGAAAAAGAAGTGAAAAACGTCGGAGGGTGTACATATTCATTTGCTTGTCACCGCATCAACAGCGCTCTTTACACCGTGCTAGTACTTTGTGTATTTATATCGAATACTTCGGGGATAATTTTCAATTCGCGATGCTCGGGCGTACGCTCGAGCGTACAATCGATCGACCGGCCTTTGAGGAGAAAAATATCGCCGGAATGTATAAGTTGCGCTCGTGTAGCGACGAATAAGACATTTGATCAGTTGGAATCTCGCTTTCGAATATGCATCCGGGGACGCCTGCGTTATTTTACAGTTGCACGCGAGAGGTAAATCGCCCTCTCTTTTTCTCTTTCTTTCTCTCTCTCTCTCTCTCTCTTTCTTCCGGCGAAGAATCATGAAAATTTCGAGGATTCGCGCGTGTACGCTGACGCGAGAAGCTTTCCAGCCTGGAAATCTCTGTTTCTCTGCTTGGATATACGTCTATTCGCTTGCCACCGGCACACCGAGTACTTTTCGCGACATTTTGCATATTCCCGATCCACTCAAAGGGTAAGCTTTGAGTATTATATAGCCCGCCAGCGACTTCAGATTACCGACCACTTTCCCATTACCCGTCCGGCTTTTGTATTCCTTTAAACACCGTAAATCACGCATGAGGTTTGATAGACCGTCTACAGCGTGTCGTAAAACGTCGGGTGGGCTTAAATAACACCGACAGAGATAACTCACCGTAACGCGGGCGGTAAAGATCGCGCGGATATCGTTGAGACGCGCGGAATTAAGCGAATCCAGCTCTCTCTTTGACAGCCGTGGAACTTCCCCTCTTTCTCAATGAATTTCTTCCGCTCCCTCTCTCTCTCTTCTCGAAAAATGTTTATTCGGTGTTAGTAGTTTTTAATTTTCTGCCACTTTGAAGCTTTCCCGCGCTCTAGTGCAAAGTCACGTTACCGCGACGTGATAATCCATCTTGCGGCATATCGACACGGTCACGTTCGTTGAGATGTATCGTTTAGGGAAGTCGAGCACCCGCCATTCATCATTCGTCATCCCCGAATCATTACTACAACTCCGTCCCGCGAAACCGCAGGAGCGGCATGCTCCGAAAGCTCCCCGAAAGCTCTAGGGACAACTATAATTACTATAGCCGCCTCCAACTGCAACCCCTTCTCTCGTACGAGTGCAGATTAACGAGCTCGGGCTGCAGCCGGGGTAAGAAGAACGTATGAGTAATGTCGCATCTGGCTCGCTTCAACGGTTATTATTCGCGGTCGCTGAAGGAATTATCGAGTGCACGCGTCTCGGCGATGCGACGCCTCCGGGAGAGCTTCGCGCGAGCTACGCCGCGGAACTGGATGGTATTTTGTTATTCATACCCGGCGCTTGATGTCGCAATTCCGGCCTTATTTATGAGGGCACTTCGCGCAACAAGCAGTCGGCGGCAAGTCGCGTTAGAACTTATACCCCCGCGATAATATTTCGCTTGATACCGCTCGCGTGACGCGCAAGTCGCCAGGAAAGTCCCACCTCGGCCGATGCACGTGACGAGTTTCCAATCCGCGTCAAATACCTGTCACGTAGATGTAACGGCTAATCTCAGTTAAGTCCTTTCGCTGGTAAATCCGCGACGGACTTACCCGACACGTTCCCGCCGCGAGTTTCCACGAAGGAGGGAACGGAAAACTTATCTGGACGAATCGCGCGCAGAGCGAAAACACGCTTTTCCGGGTGTGTCCACTTTACTTCATGGATTATCATCGACGATTTCGTCTTGATAAATAAAATTCTAGGGTCCGCTCTTTTCTCTTATCGATATGTTTTTTTCGACCGAATGTTTCACGGAAAATCCACGAAACAAGCGACTAACATATTTTAGGTACAAATAAGTGGTTGTAACTTTTTTTTTTAGGAATATCACATGACAAATGCGAGTAAAAAGTAAAGAAATAATATTATAATTGCAATATATTTTTATATATGATATATTTCGTATAATAAATGATAGGAGAAAATATTTATAACGAAAGAAACATAAAATTATATTACTCAAGTGACAACAAAAGTGGCAACAAATTTCAAAAAAATTGTGTATTAAAACAATAATGAAAGAAAATTGTTTTAATTCTTAACTTTTTGTTAAGAATATCACATGACAAATTTAATTAAAGGATAGAAAAATAATATTATAATTATAATATATGTTTTTTTACATTTGATATATTCTGCGTAATATTTAATGGAAAAAGAAAAAATACTTAACGGAAAAAACATGAAACTTCATTATCTAAATAATAATATCTTTTTTTCTTTAAATTGTGCATATAAGTAATATATTATGTATTAAAATAGTAATGAAAGAGAATTATTCAACCTATTAAACGGATATAATGTTTTTTATGTCGGGAATATTATATGTGACAATGAAATAGCATAACAATATAATAGATAAAGAGATAAAATCGTTTAATATAAATCAATAAATTGTGAAAAGATGAGATACGACATGTAAAATCTGGATAAAATATTAAGCAAAATATATTTGTTGAGGTAACTAATCCTTCCGTTGTTCGAAAGATCGCTCGAAAGAAATTTGATATATTATGTAACGGTAATAAAAAAAAGCGATTTTTATTTTGATCTAACATAATCTAACATAATTTTAAAAATCATTTTTCGGCGATCTTGAATTAATATGGATTAAGTCGAACGTCGTTACACCGCTCGTGAAACGCCGGTGGAGATTAAACAAGACTGTAAAAGTGAAGCTAGTATATCGCTAATTAACATCAGAACTTCTCAAGATACGGCACGTCCGCTTTAATACTACGTTCTATCATTGCGTCAAGTACATATCGCTTTCTTCCTTCCTTCCACTTGAGCACTTGTTACATGTGAATCGCTGTTATAATCTCTCCTTAAACGTCCGCGTACCTTTTATCGCTTGTCGTTTATAACGAATTTCGAGTCGAGAAATAGCGCTTACATTAGCAGCCGAATAGCTAAATCTTTAATGTTTCGTACATTTATCATTTCCCGCAATATCGTATTTCACAAAATACTCGAGACTCGATGTTACGTCGACTGGTTCGACTGGAATATTCTAGAAAATTCACGACACTTTCGTTGTGAATCTGAAATTCAGCGCTGCTCGTACGACGCCCATTTACGTCGAGTGCCTGGCACGCAAATAAATAAAAAAAAAAGGAAACGCGCACGGACCGCTTTTATTAGGAACGTTCAACCGTAAATGCCGTGCGCCCTCTTGCGCACATTCGTTAATGCACAGGCTTTAAGCACCATGCGTTTATAGCACGGTCCTTCATTACAGCCGCCGAATTTTATGAGCTTTTGGTGAATCAGCGCAGCGGCCGGCCGTGAGATCGATTCAAATGAACGGACTACGGATTACGAATGTCGATAATGGCGAAAGCTGGAAAAAGCACACAGGAGAACATCTATAATGATGATTCCGTTTGCCATACGTTGCGAACAGCGCTTTTTGTTAAAGGCCGAAATCAATTCCCAGCGGGTCTATGATAATTATCCGTGTCATATTTATTCGTGACAATATGAAAGCGCTATTCGGCTTTAACGAAATTCTCTGTTCAATTGAAATTTAATAATAATCATAATAACAACAACGTTATTAATCCCGAACAACTTGATAAGAAGAATGGTATAATATAAATACTTCTACTCCGTGAGCGAAATTTCTAATACGAACACGTATAAAATTTCGGAAACAGATACTATTTTAATTTTAATTTAGAGATAATTTGGAACTCCGTGTCTTTCCGCAAATATCAGCCGACGTGATCCAAAAGCGATAGCAGCGTGTTGAACGAAAATATGACCGCTACGATAAAAATCCGTTTAAACTCGTGTTTCAATTTTTCCAAAGGTATTCGGGGTAAAATCTTTCGGTGCCACGTGGCGTGAAATTCACCTTTCCATATTTATAGCGTTGAAAATTAAATTCACCGGAGATGTGCCAGTGTTTTAACTCTGATTTATTCCGATCGGCGAACAAGCGTAGCCTTCCTCTCCCACCCACTGTCCTCCCCGCATAACCTCTGCGAATTTAGACCTATATATTTAATAAATTCGCGTCGTCCAAATTGACTATCTGCGGAGATAACGCACACGTTGCCGAGAAGGTGAGCTTGGAGACGTTGTTAAAACCGCGACGATAGGGAAAAATTGGTATCCGTGAAAAATTGATGTCTATGGAAAATTAATTTCTCCTTATCTGGCCGCACGGAGAAACCGATAAATCTGGTCAGCGCGCGGCCGGAGTACGATTTACGATGGTGCCGGCAGCTTGGCGCGGCCTGTATCATCGCAACTTTCTGCGAGGCCCGTCATCGATACGGATTTATCGCCTGTCTTCAACGTTTGTGTCGATCGGTGCGCGGACGTTTGTCCCGTTGAAGAAAAAAGAATCGCAGCGCGATTTTCTGCTAACCATTTGAAAGCGAGGACTTCTTCGCATCTTCGTCTGACAAAAAAGTTGCGACAATGATTTTTCGGCGAATTCGCTGAGCGATTTTCCAAAAGACCTGCGTGATGAACTTCTGACCGCCGCCTTCCAGAGCAAACATCTCCGGAGAAGTTGCTTACATTTTTTCTTCCATAATTTTCTCCAACAGAGGCTTTACGTTTTGTATGCTCGCGCACGTGCTTTCACGAGTGTTTCTTGCCAAGTTACACGTTCACTGTCGTCAGTCCCGACATTGTTGGTGTGTCAAACGCGTGCCTCTGATTCCTTTCGAGAACATGTTATTGAAAACTGAATAACGTAATTTCCTCGTAGATAAGACAGTGGATAATAAAATTCTTCAAAGAGACTCTCGGCCCCGTCGTGCCTCTCGCAATATAAATTTTGGATTTTTCGCGCATCCTCTCTTAAGAGCGCCACGAGTCGGCATTAAATAGCGACACGAAAAAACACACCGAGGAGAAAACAGTCCCGAACAAGAAGTGGGGAAGAATTGCGCGCCATAAAATCGGAGTGTATTCGCAATCGATTGACGGAAGAGTGGCAATAAATATGATCGATGCATTTGGCCGCGTATGCACACACGCGATCGATCAAGCGTGACGACGTGATGCGCTAACGCGAGAGAATTCTCGCGTCCACCTTTGATCCCGCGGGGTGTCGTGCGAAATATCCGGATTCCACGAGGCTCGGTACTGCAATTGAGAAATGATCGGGATAGACAGATGACGGGGACGCAGGCAGGGGGGAGGGGGGGAGTGAGGCGTTGAAAAGGAAAAAAACGCCGCGGCAGATCGGGGTATTGTAAGACTCAATTTCATGCTCGAATAAGCGGCGACGCGGCGCGGCGTCGACAATATTCTCCTCGCGCTCGAGATTGCGCGCGACAGCGCGAGAAGGGGATAATGTGCCGATTCTCGATTTCTGTGGTATGTCAGCTCGATAAATTTTATCTCGCTGATTTATTAGGGCCGCCGGAGAGAGTGGCGACGCTCCGATGCGAAAATAACGCGCGGATTTTACGGCGGGATTCCGGATCTGTATACGATTAACGTTTCCAACATGAGCGATTAATTGCAGCTCTTCGCGTCGGGCAAACAATCCGTGAATGACCCACGTGTTGTCAGATGAACCGACGGCCCCCGTCTGTCCCAACGTCCATCCGGCCGGCGGCTTTAGTCGCATCTTTAAATCACCAATAACAAGGAAATTCGAAACTCATCCCTGAAGCCGCGACTTACTCGTCCACCATTACTTGCACCAGCGAGACGCGCATTCACCGGTTTCCGCTTCCCCATTTTCTCCCCAGTAGTTCATTTCTCTCTGTAACTTTACGAGTAACAGGCCATTATTAGGGAGAAATAATATCACGGCCCGGTAAGTCTGAGACGAGAAAACTTTTCTCGGCGAAGAGACACCATACAGCCGCACGATGCAAACTCGTAAAAATTGAAACGGCGCACATACTGTAAATAGCGGGATTTCACGGGTGGAGCAATTTCGAAAAATCATTTCGAGCCAACTTGCGGGATTACGTTAAAAAGTACGATATTGTAGTTAAAAACATTATATAATATATTGAAAATAATATATTGAACTGCTTGGTCTCTTTCGCACATCGATTTGAAAATATTCGCATAAGAAATCGATAATTGTTTTAATTTAAGAAGAAAAGAACGTTCGATTTGTAAACAGCGGTACGGTATCGATTGTTATTCTGGTATCTTCATGATACCGTACAAATTATTACTCTCGCGTTGTCCTCCTCCTGCAGGAGTAAAATGCCATTCGATGTGATAGAACACCGACAAGGAAACAATTACCGGAGTACTCCGAAATATCCATTTATCACGCGGACGCCTCGTAGAACTTTATCCACAGCAATCAATCAATGTTCCATTTAATGGAAAATCTTCGCGTCTAATTCTTAATGTCCTCCGAGGGATCCTTCTTTCTCCTGGATCTCGTTGGGAAAATGAAAACTTGGAAAGTGTCCGACGAACTCGCTGAAAGCACGGCGAGAATCAATTCAAACGGAATAGGTCGTGCAAAATTGCATCAAATGAAAAGGATATTTAATTCTGGTATATATAACTGATACATAAAAATTATCGTGTACTAAATTTAAAAACGAAAATTAAATTTTCATGGAATATGTTATTTATGGATATATAACATTGTATATACATACACACGTACACGCACGCACGTACACACATACACACACACACGACTCGGCTATTCAAATATTATTTACAGAAAATGTATCGAAATCTCCTAACCGGATTTAATATTTGAAGTGAAAAATTAAAAATTCTACTACAGTAATATATATACAGAATATCCGGAAAATTTTGATCGAGCGGCGGTGTGCAAGTAGAACGGATTAAAAAAGAACCGAGCAGAAAAGTCCCCTACTATTTTACAAACAACCAAAATTTCGAGTTATTAATGGTTAAAAATAATGTTGTATAGAGGTTTCTTTAATTAATAATTCAAAAATTTGCGTGTGGTTTGCAAAATAGTATAGGACTTTTATTCAGAATGACTTAATCTACAAATATATAACAGTTATATACTTAGGAAAAATGCTTTGAAAAATTAATATTGAATCATTCATGAATTATTCGCAATTGTTTTCTCTTCTTTATGCGTTCTAACTTCCTTTTGTAATCGCTGTATTACGATCTTATATTTCCAACTCGAGCGGAAATGGTAGAGTTACTCAAAGAAAACACGCAGACTCGAGGAAAATGTTGGCAAAAAGGGACGTCAAGTGCAAAGATTTGAACTTTAACGTGTTTTTCTTACCTTAGTTAAATCATAAACATTGAAATAAAACCAATAAATAGACTTAAAATTAAAAATTACTAGACTGTTGATCGATTCTTAAAAACGAATGTCCAATATGTGAAGAGCCAGAATTTTTGTTGATAATTTTGCTACGAATCGATCCTGAATTTGGACAAATGTTAGAAGAATCGTCGTTCAATTTGTACTGCGCGTATAAAAGATCAACCGGTTAACAAACTTCTTTTACAAAAGTAAGATTTATTTGACAACGTTTGCTTTATACAGAAAAGTGTGGTTAAACTACCTTCAGTTCGTTTCACAATAACCTTATCCTCCACGCGATCGCATTTCAATGCAACACGATATTTTGAGATTTACGAGCCATCATAATGTGTGCGTTGATTGCGACTCTGGCCTTGAGGCTGAAGGGAAAAGTCTACAATTTTCGTTCTGCCTTCCTCGTTTATTCTCGGAACTCGAAACCACAGTAAGGCGGTTTCGTTCGTACACCAGTTTCGTTCAATGAACTCTGTGCACACTATTTAGTTGGTAAATTAACTTACTTTAGATGCAATTTAATTCTACGGGAAATAAAAATTACCGGTACAAGAAAGATCTTTTGTATTTATAGCAAAATATTTCACCATTTTTTTTATGAGTTCCAATGTTACGATTGAGTCGTGAGACTTGTTGACAAAGCGTCTCCTTGAAACAGCCGCACAATAAACGTGCTCTTTGAAACAGTCCTCGTCCTACGGTCGACTGAAGAGAGACTTCTTGCCATTATGTAACGTCTTTTTTACTCGTCGTGATTTCCAACGATGTAACTATATATAACTATATCTGAGTTAAATACAATATATACTGGTAGAAAATTATATTTATTTTCGACGCCAAACATATTCTTTTTTGGTTTCAATTACAAAAGTAGTAACAGTAATATGTGATAGAAGTGACAGTGATAGAAAAAAGTTTGGGATAAATCCGCGTAAAAGCTCTTTTCGCGTATGCAAACGTATTTGCGCGATGCGAGAGAAGAGATGCTTTAAAGAGATGCTTTAAAAGAGATCGATGAGAGCGACACGCTATCATTTATGTTGCTGTAAATCACACTGCTGTTATAAAGTTAAATAACGAACCTTGCATTATTTTCATTGTTCGAGTTAAAGGTGCGCGCGTGCAGGTTTAAGCCTATGCGAGCGCGTTTAACACGATGCATGGCGTTTGCGCTGCGCGGTACGAAGTTATTGGCTGAATAATGCATATTAGTCGATTCGCCAGGAACTAGCTCCAATTTCCCCCGAGATTCAATTCTCCGCGGTACCGTTCCCGCTAGTCTTTTTCAGTCTACGTCGCTATTCATAAGCGACTAGTGGATGCAGCTCGTCATCGTCAATAATGTTACATTAAAGTTCATAAAATATTTTTGTAAATCAACTCTGCCGACTTTTTTCAAGTCTATTGTTAAAAATAAATACATATTATAAAAGTTATACACGGCAAATGCGGATTAAATCTTTTCTTTCTATATTTTCGTAAAGTAGCATCTGGGAAGAGATGCAAAATTGTCTTTGAACAAAATTAAATCGATCGACAAAAATCGAAACGTAACCGAAATGTTTCGCATCCATTTGTACGATTGTTTATTTGTAATTCACAAAACATTTATTACTAATAAATTATTTTACGTGTCTACTATTAAGTTAGCATATGCTAAAAAAAAATATATATATATATACGTATGTATGATATTTATAACAAATTTAACAAATTATTAAAGACTGATGATTATTAACGACTGAAGTTTTAGGTACAAGTAGAATTGCGATGTCCGAAGGTAATTAATTAATTACCGCTTGCTACTAAGCAAGCGACCCGTAGATTTTATGCATGCCAACTTTCCGCAACATTGTAGAGCACGATCCTTTCTAAGACATCTAACTTAAGTTTCTTTTTAGTCAGGTAGCTTCATGGAGTACCGTTACGGTCGGGTAAAGCCTCCGCGTAGTCTCGGCTTGGCATTCATTTGTTCAAACTACCTGTAATAAATTTGACTGAAAACTTTGGTCACGTAGAAAACACCTGCTCCTCGCAGTTACACATTGTTACTTCTCGTTGCACTAAAACGTTGCGATTATACGAGATAACACCGTGGCGTTTAAAGCAAAATCGTACATATGGCGCGAGTGTTTTGCTCAATGTCACAAGAGAAATCTTGTCTACGAGTATATCTCGGGATCAAATAAATATATACACAAATAGTCGCCGAATGTTTCTACATTTATTTTACACGTATCCATTTGCTTGGCGAATTAGGCGTTAAGTGTTGTTAAACCGAGAGTAGGCGCTTTCTGCACCTATTCCTCTTTTTATATCTACTAATTATATCTGCTAATTTGTTAATGTTTTTGACATCATATTTTATCTTTCATGTACATTTTTTTAGTCTTTCTTTGTACAAAAAAAGCGGAACATGTTTATTACTATATGAACATATGATATATGTTAGCATTTTAATTTTATAACTTTTGTTTATTTTCATGAATTTTAGCACTTCCACAAATTTTTCCATAATTTTTGTTATTACGTTATCAATTTATTTTATCACTACAAATATATTATTCGTCTAATGAAAATAAAAATTAATTTTTATTAAATTTCATTATATTTTTAATGAATACATTTTTATTTAATAAATTCCACTTTCACTAGAAGCAACGAGAAAAAAGTAGGGAAAAACGAAAAGAGCCAAAGAGAAATATTAATAAACAGTGTTATCTCATATAATTAATATTAATAAAATATATAACTATAAAGTATATAAATAACAAAATTCCTTTCATTGATTATTACGGTAAATTAATAAATTCTAAATTATTAGAACATCTTCTACCAATTATTAATTTGTCGTAACACATATGTGTCGACATATAATACGGCCAAAATGACCGGGACGCGCTTACTCCTAAAAAAGCATTATAACACACACTTCATTAATTTTTCTCAGCGTGTATTCATCATAATCTCATTTCTACAAGGGAAACTTCTCGGAACTCGAGTGGAAAGACGTGGGTTGCAAAAATAATTTATTTAAGCTAGCTTCCGCGGAAGGAGTTTTGCAGCGTCGGCGAGAGGCACAGCTCAACCGCGGAAATATACGCTAAGGAATAAAATTTCGCGCTGCAATTACCATCTTCACCGCGATCACTTCGAGCTGCGAAACATCTTCTTGTTTCAATTGCGATAAATTATGCATCAGCCTGGCGGCCGCTTCTTCTCCTTCTTCCCCGTCTCTCTCGTTCTTCCTGTCTTCCTCGCTCCCCTCGCGCCTTCACGTTTTATTCTACCTAAGCCCGGTAAAAGTTTCTCACCACGAACACCGAGCAAGTGGATTACAAATTGTTACAAGACTTTTATAAATATTTACATTATGTATCTAGTCAGGTAATGGAGATCGGTGTGTCTGCCGAGTTAATTGAAAGAGTCCGCGACGGGCGAATTAAAGCGCCGATGGCGTCCACGCGAAATGTGATGCTTGAATTTAGCTTGGAAAGTAATCGATTTTCCTCGATTATATGTAATTTTTGTACTTTGTAATTTTCGGCTAAATATTTCGTTCTTAATTTAATACACATTTCCTTCTTCCTTTTTAGAAAGAATCCGTATTTTGCGAGTCTAAAAGTCCCGAAGATCTCCGTTAAAAATTATTATATTTAAATTTCGCAATATATTCTGTGTCTCTTTTACATTTCCGATTTTATTACAGCGCAACCATTCGTTACGTCGCCGTAAATGTTAACAAACGGCGCCTTTTACTAATATTGCTTTCGTTATCGTAGGATTGTGATCTGTCAATACAAAAAGGTGAACATAATAGGAACGCATGAGAACGATCTCTGAAAAGAAGATCTGAGAGATTAAATCCCGTTTTATCAGAAGTCCACTTTGATCTTGCATTCTGCTTAATAATTAGCGACCGGTGATATATCGCCAGGATAAATTTTTCAATGAATTTGCGTCGCCCGGAAGTTCACTAAATTTCATAAAAGCGGAACATTATATTCGAACGTGAGTCTAGTTCTCTTTATGAGAAATCTTTTCCCCGTTACGCGTTCTCTTTAGCCCTTTTACCGTCCGCTTTCCTCTAAGCAAAAATAAATGGCGCGGCTGCAAAATGTATTTTCAGCGAGCCGGTCATAGTGTTCCAATTGTTATTGTTCCATTGCGGTTTTATTATGTTTTACGAACCGTCCCTTTCATTAAACGTGTCCTTGCATTTGTCTTGTTACACCCATATTTTCTCACCATTCTTCATGTATGGAATAATCTAATTAAATACATGCTGCAGAAAATTACGCGCGAATCGTCGAAAGATATACGATATATTGTTATACTGTTTTATATTTTCCTCGATTAAATATTTCGATATTTTCCTCGAAGAAATATTATATACGATATATGCGCCCATTGTCTACAGTTTGATATAAAACTGCAATTAACATTTTCGACAAATATTAAACTCAATGGTGCACATCGTGACGTATTCGACGACCAACTTTCTCCACTTTTATCTAATGGCAATCCCAAAAATTGAGAAAACAATAAGAAATTCTACTCGTCTATTCGGAAACGGCTCGGTCCATCTTTCGTTAATTACTCTGTTACAACATTATCGATATTGTACAGACTTAGCATTAATCAGAAGTTCGGCTCGTCGTCGTTGTGAAACGACAAAGTCATTAACATGGTTGCAACCGCGACTGGGCCCGCGTTAACGATAGCGCAAGGATAAATGTATTCGGGGAAAGTTAGAATCGGCCAATAATTTTGCATAAGCTATATGTTTCGCCGGCTTTATTATAGTTGATACACCCGTAATGCAGATGTTTCGAAAGTTACCAACGGTAGCCGGGAATAATTGGAAAGTTATAGTTCAATGAGTTTATAGCGGCAGAATTTGCAAAACCGTCCTCGTTGCTACGATCGACGAGAGGGAAGCGATTATCTAACATATCTTTACTATCTTTTTCGCTCAATATAATCCAGTATGCTGATATAACTGACACAAGTAATATACCACACAGTTATATCTAAGTTAAACACAACATATACATTTTGTGCTGCGGCTTTTTACACTTTCATTAAACAAGGAATTTAAATTTTACACTAGTTAGCGGGAAAATAATTATACACCGCGCGTAGAAACTCACAAAAAAACATTTTCTAGAATCTAATTAGAACGAAAACACGCTGCATGGTATTCAAACTTGAAAAGAAATGTAAGCGAAAGAGAACGTTTGTCTTATTATTATATTACTTAAACACTATTCATAAATATTACTGTTTATTATTTAAAATCATATGATAATTAATTTTAAATTATATATATAACTTTGGATTCATATCATACGTAAATTAAATTAATTTTCAAATTAATTAATAAATTAATTTTATATTCATATATGATATAATAATTATATATATTGACTAAAATTTTGTATTCTTTCACATAACTTTCAATTGAAGAAACTAATATTTTTTTATTATTAATCTTATTCATTCAGTGTGTAATAATTGAAGAATATTGCAAACAACATACGGAACTTTTATTTTTTATTTTATTAATATCACCAAAATATCCCCTCCTTCAAATTCTACCCCCTTTTGTTCGAAAAATTCCTTTCTATTTTGCTTTATTTCTTTATATTGTTATATTAAGGTGTCCCAATTTAAATGTCTCACCATGTATATACTCGATTCCATAAAAATACGCCGAAGTTTACCCATTGTAAACAGCGCAAATTCTCAGAGTGTATTTATTATACGACTCTAAACAAGGAATTCATGTTTGGAATAAAAACGGGATTTTTAATCGGATATCTTAATGAGACACGCCTATCCCTACGGATGAAAAAATTTCGGCACTCCGATCGGAGTACGTGCTCCACGTGGGAGAGTCTTGAGAAATTTCTACGCGGATATTAATACATGTAAATTACCCTTATCACACGAACGCGCGGTGCAAAAAATCTACCAAGTTCCTAACGCGATGCGCATTAAATTCGCCCCGATAAAACAAAGTCGCATTTAACTTCACGATCGCATTATACGCGATCCGGTAAATTGGAACGGCGGTTCTTAGCCGGTCTTGGCACGAAGGCCCTCGCTTAATAGTTGCAGCTCCTCCACGGTCGCTCCTCGCTCATCAACACATCTGCCTTTATCTACCTATCCGGCGCGGCGTTTGTTGCCGCTTCGGCTTGAAAGCCTCCTATCAGCCGGGATTACTGTACTAAGTACTCACGGTATATTTCGTTCTTCCACATTTGTGGCCGATGTACTCTACCTCCGCCGCGGAAATTTTACGATCGGCTCTTTGTCGAGATCCCTTGTTACGTCATAGCTCTTTAAACGGCGAGTAAACTGTAAAAAAGGAGCGAAGCAACTGTGCGCGTGAGAGAGAGAGAGAGAGAGAGGAATGTTCCGATAAATCAAATGCAAAGAGTGAAAAACCGAGCAGATCGACTTGAGAATTAAGAAGATCGAAAAGACAGCGAAGATGAGGGTCCGATAATCTATCGCCGTTACATCCTCGCTCCATCAAAGAAATTCTCGTTGTTCCGCGGATTATATCGGATTTTTTACGGGAGTGTTAAATCCCTGTATTAAACGATTACTGGCGCCCCGAGATAGAGACTCACACACCTTGCATTTTGGATTCCCTCCTCGAGCCACGCGCTTTTAGTCCGGAATAATGAAAGAAAAATACACAATGCGATATTACGAAGGGAAAAATGGAAAGCTGCCTGTCCGCGGGTAATTAGAGTTACACGCTTTTGAGCAAAATTTCTTGCGGAGCGCGAACTGATTATGTTATCATGATGAAACTTTAATCAGTCCCTTATTCCTCATTTTATATAATAATATTCAGACGTTCGCCTCCTCCTTTTCCTTCGGCCCTTTCGCAACTCGGGGGGAAGCTTCAAAGAAGCTTTGTTTCGTGGATTTTGCGCTGATTATCTGACCGTAAATTAGTAGTTACATGAAAATGGGTCGCGCGATGAGGGATGCGAATCCTCGTAATTATGCATCGCGCATACTGTCGTTAATTAGTTGCGGGTAGTAGCACGCCCGGCCGCATTGACATTTCATTATCCGGAATAGTTTCCAGGTATGAAACAGATTTATTTATCGTCGCGCCCGAGAGGGAAAGGCAGTAAATGATATCGCACACGATTCTAATGCGTACGGCCGATATCCGGCATTCGGGAATACCCCCGACGGCAATTCCCATCGCGCTGCGACTGATCGAGAGCATTAACTTAACGGACTGCGAGTTTCGATGTCCCGCGATGAAAAATGCTACATGTTTCGCCGCGAGCGGGATATATCCTCATTAACGCGAAGAGCGGACATTTTCCGGGGAGCGGCGTATTTACTTAATTCAACTCCCGCGCCACGATCGTATAAAGCGAAGTCGCCTGTAACGAGGGTAAACGCATCAAAGTCGAGCGCCGGGTGAGTCTAATTAAAATTTTTCTGCACAACCGCCGGAGCATGGTAAATTGCGCGATGGCTGTTGACGCTTCGATCAAACGACGCCCGACGGCATCGAGGAACGCGCCAGAGAGAGAGAGAGAGAGAGCTATATAATGTAAAAATTAAAGAGACAAAACGCACCAACGATGCACACATTCGTATGCGAATCCGAAATCGCTACGCACGTTCGCATTAATTACCGCAATTCGGAATATTCGGAAAACGGGAAGGCCAAAATTTTCGAAAACGCTGCGTCGTTTCGCCATCATCGAGGTGATTTTTCGCTAACCGTATGCGTCGAAATGATTCTCCTGCCGTCATTCGAGCCCGCGATAGCGCGGTCTCGTGAAATACGACGATAACGCGCTGTTTGGTTTGCGTGATAATAAATATCCGTAAATTTCACTCAATCGCGCATCATAGAACGTAGGATTTTCGCATGGGAACAGAGAACGTGTCTTTGTGAAATAACACCGCTCTGACGGTTTGTTAATGAAGGGTAACCATAAAGAAAATTATCAGCGCAGAATAGGAGAAAAAGAGAGAGAGAGAACATTGCGTGAAAAAAAAACTCGTTTGTTTCGATGTATATTTCCAGAAAGAGTTCCGTACAATTTTTCGCTTCTGACTTTGTAATCCATTATGACTGCGGTGTTGAGTCCGGAGACTTAATTAAAGCTTAAAAACTGAGCTATATACGTGGCAGTTCTAAAATATTCTCGTTTCGCGCTATTTCACTTAGCTTATATTTAAAATTGAATCAACACCGCGAGAATCCGCGTTTTTTGCGAAGCACGAGCGAATTAATTAGATGATCGATTTCGCTCGTTGATCGCGAAATACGAGGAAATTAATTAAGTGATTAATTCCGCTTGTTGATTTCATCCGATCGGCCGCATCTCCGCTCTATCCTGTCAGCGTAATAATAATCATGATACAGGAAATATTATGAAAGTGAAAAAAACGTGAACAGTTTCTCCTGCATATTAAATAGCAAAGGGATTCATTCACGTCCCGATTTCGACGAAACTTTGCGGAAATTTCTGAAAGAAGAGCTGATCGCGGATATTAGCTCAATATTTTCACTTTTGTCCACATTAATATTGTTTCATACAGTGGCGCGTATTAAACTGGTTATCGAACTTTCTAATATGTATACTATAACTATTAAATCGAATAAGCTAATATCGAATCTAGAGAAACGAAAGCAAAATACTGATTCAAACCGAGACACGACGATGTAAACAAATATACGATGAGGGCGAAGAAGCATCGTGTACGGAAAAGTATTGGAAACGGAAGAAAGTCGCGTGCATCGAAATGTCAGACGGGCAAGTTACCGAAGACTATTACGACAGACTCGCAGAGTTCAAAGAGCAAGGGCCAATTGACCGAAGTATCTACGAGTGCAAAATAAGCCGACACAATTGTCACATAGGCCGTGTCGTAGAGGGTCCTGAATCGTCGGAATTCGACATGGTGGACAACTACCGTCTAGAAATCTGATCTGAAAATAAAAGCCGATGATTTATACAACTGTGAGATCGTTATTTAAAATAAGGCTCGTTATTTAAAACGTTTTTTTGTTTTAGAAATATTATTACGCAGAGAAAGCATGATGTACAATTAATATATGTTGGCAAACATATCGAAAAATTGGCCAACCATGATAGCTGCGCGATTTCCCGTAAGAAAAAATTCTTTCATGAATTTTCAGTTAGACTTGGGAGGAAGGCTTTTTCAGAGTTCCATCATAATTGAAGCTGCGTCATTTTCGAAATTGCAGAATTCAGAAAGTAGAATAAAACGATCAGATCAGCAAAGAAAAAAAGAAGGAAAAGGAAGATGCGTAGAAGGAAAATATTTTAGTACGAAATGAGGAAAGAAGAAGAATGTAGCATTTTCTTTTTACGCATATTTTTTAATGTATTATACACATCGGATGCAATCAAAAATGGTAAAGTTTTCAGCATCCGTATGTCTCGAGAGCGCGAGGGATGCTAAAAATATCGAAATGTGCTAAGTATAGTTATAGTGAAATTCCTTCTACAGTGGAGGGAATAATAATCGGTCGCTGATCTAGTGACGATTAGTACGACGTCAAGAGCTGCGCATCGGAATCGTTAATTCATCAAAGGGATCGAAGGAGGGGAAACGAGCGAGAAGTTTATGCTTTGGGCGACGTCAATGATATCGACGATTTCGCGCCGAAACTCATTACGAAACGCAATTAATTTGCAAGAATTAAACAGTTTGCATTGTACACCGCAGTGGTGTAAAATATATTGCGACAAGTTTGCGTTTCACTACAATTTACTTCATGAACTGTGCAAAATTAGAATGTAATCTCGGGGAACCTAAAGCGCCGAATCGTAATCCCGAGGATCCATTTAATATGTGCAAAATAATTTTTGCTCGCAATTGCACGCGTTGATGACTGTTCACATTTTTTCTACTTTCGTATTTTATTCTCTCCTTTAAAGCTCCCGACTATTCGTCGTCCTTGTTTAATGACGTCAGAGAAAACGCATGCCAAAATGTTTTCCGTTGTACTTTCAAGGAAAAAGATATATTCACAAAATGATATTTGTCATCGATTCAGTACACTTGTGAAGTTGGACGAACACTTTTAGTGTTCAACACGTAGTTAGCTTCCGTGTGATGCGCGCACGGCTGGTTGCTGACCGCGTGGTTAGGTTTAAATCTCCTCGTACGACTTAATTCCCGCGACCTTCTCGTTGATCATGTTCTCCTAATATCAAAACTAAATTTCCATGGATTCCCGATGCTCCGGAATTTTCAGATTCTTATCAGGAGAACATAATAAGATAGGAGGTTGCACGACTTAACTTCTGCAACTTCTTCGCTCATCATGTTCCCCTAATATGAAAATTAAATTTCCATAGCTTTACCGGTGTTGCGGATTTTCCAGATTCTTATCAGGAGGACATAATAAGATAGGAGGTTGCTCGACTTAACTCCTCCAACTTCCTCGCTCATCATGTTCTCCTAACATCAAAACTAAATTTCCGTAGCTTCCCGATGCTTCGGAATTTTCAGATTCTTATCAGGAGGATATAATAAGATAGAAGGTTGTTCGACTTAACTCCTGTAACTTCCTCGTTCATGTTCTAGCGAGGAGGTTTCACGACTTAACTCTTGCACTTTCACTTCAACGATATTTTAATCAGCGTACTGTGATATAATATTTACATAAGGTAATGATTCGAAATAACGATCCTCTTTAAAGCAACGAGGCGTGCCGACACGGCCTGTGAAGATTCCTGCCGGAAGAATCTCAATATACCCGATAACAAGATATCAAGCCATTAACGTCTGAGTCATTGATCGGCTCTCAAAAGTCGCTATTACGCCGGAAGACTGAAGAAATTCGATTCATTGCACCATGGCGGGAAAGGCGCGTGGATCCCGGCGCTGCGACGAAAGCAATCTCGTTTCGTGTCCACGAGCCCGTAATCGGATTTCTCTCCCATTCACAGCCGCGGTCGAAGTTAACGCGCATCTCTGCGGCGCGTACTTACCGGCTAGAAACCGAAGCCTCGAACGACGGTTGACCCGAGAGAGAATGATGGATTTCCTAAACAGAGGAAGCTCGAAGCGCGAACCGAGCTCGCCGCGCTCGCTGGCCGGGCTCCAGAAACCGCACCCGGTTGACATTTATGCGTTATTAATGCATCGGAAACATTTCACCCCGATTGCCGCGACAATGGATTTAATCGTATATATCGGGAAGTAACATGCGCACGTCGCGCGTTTCGCTGCGCTGCACCGGGTATCCGGTGTGCACCAGGTAGGAATAGGTGGGACGCTTTGTGTCAGCGCTTTTTCTCCGCGTGTCCGTCCCTTCGCACCACCGAACGCCAGCGGCGTGACGGTCTGGCGGGGATCCAAAATGTTTTTATTAACTGCTCGTATAATTAGAGCGGGAATAGACGTTTCGTCGGTCGCGGCCGATGCTGCGAGGTATCCATCCGGGACGATCCATCGATATTTTCCTTTTCTTCTTGTGTATTGCCTTTTTTTATTTAATGTCCTCAATAAACAGGAGGCTTTTCGCGCGTTAATAAGATATTAATAGCGGCAAGGAGGTTCTATACATATCGTATTTACCGCTTGTAAATTCCCCGTCGGAAGATAGAAATGTGTTCCCCTATATATTACCACGCTGAGAAGAACATGTGACTGAATCGACGAAATTTTGCTTCAATGAACGCGACTTTTTCAAGCGCAAGGTTTAGTTCATCGGACAAATTATATAATTCCTGTAATGAGCTTTCAGTTAATTCGACAATTGCAATTTGGTCGGAAGCTATGTCGGCGCAACACTATGTCGCACCAACGCGTACTTCGTTCAATGTACATAATGTTCCTTTGAACGAGGGTGACCGCCGATTTTATTAATACGATCGCTTTTCTTCCGCGTAGACAGATATTTTACGCATTAACAGATAATTCTCTATTTTTTAATATCTCTCTTATAACAAATAAAAATCCTCTTATAAAAATTCCCTGAAACCAAAAGTCCTACAATTAATGCTAAAGTTTGAAGATTTTTGCCATGCGTGTAAATTTTTACGATCGTTTCGTGCAGAAACACAACTGAATATAAGTAAATGGCCAATGACGGACGAGACGCTGGGGTGACAGCGTATATTGAATCTAACGAGAGAACAATATTGCTTGGCGAGTGTATGCTTACGAATCTGAATTAATTTCCCTCCCCGTCCTTTATTTCTGTTAAGATTTCGCATGTTGCGAGAAATGTTGGCTCAGCCAGGACTCGAGCCACGCATCATCCTGTATTATTGCGATTCGCCGGAAAAAGCCCAGGACCTTAACACGATTTATCGGATACATTTTTGAGTGTTCCTAATCCAAGGGAAATTTTTGATCCTTGGCACACGACTAGGTAGCTCGCTCGCATATTCCGACCGATTTATGCGGGATTTGCATAGCTGAGATTGCATTTTACTTTTAAATCCTACGCCGCGGAACTGGCCGGCTCGTCGTCATTTCCTAAGTTATGGCGTCCGGCGATATTCAATTTTTCCAAATGGCACCTTCACCGCCGTGGCTCGTATTCGCCGCCTTTTATCACGAGAGCGCTCGCGGGCGCCGCAATAATGATCCTTTGAGGGTAAACTCGGCCTTTCTGAATATCGATAGTGACACCCGATGGAGCGCCGAGGAAATTCAGATTGCGATATTCATTGACGGCCCGCCCGCGAGAGATAATTAAACGACGGGAGCATGAATTTTGCAGGATGATTGTGAATGTAGTATTCGCGCGGCCAAAATATTTCCGAGGGAATTTTAATGCGCGCGGGAACACCGCTCAAAGCTGCGGTGCGACCTCCGCAGCTATGAATAACAATATTCCGCCGAAGCTCTTCTTTTACGCTTACATTCGACGAGCGTCATCTAATCTTCTGATAATGCGTAATCGTACTTATTATTATTATTATTATTATTACTATTATTATTATTAAGCGAAGAATGAATTGTTTTCTCTATGTAAAGTCGGCGCCAGTAAATTTATCGCAGGATTCGTGGATTGTAAGAACACTCGGTAATTCCGCAACTCTCTCTCTCTCTCCAGCCATGTAGCCCCAGCCAGCTGCTAGAGGTAGTCCGAATCGAGAAACTAGGAAACGGACATCCGCCCCGCTCCGAGCGTGCAAGGCATCTTGTGATTAACGCCTTGCAGATATTGCACAATAACACCGCGACATCTGTTGCGCTCGGTATTAAGTTGGACCCGTAATATCGCACTTGCAAATAACGCCGGGGCGTCACACACCGGCGACCTAAGTGCAAATCCGAGTCTTGAGCTTTCGTATTCACTGTGAAATGTATTCGCCTCTTATGGATAAGCCAGTACTGAGGTATTGCGCGAAGAATGGAGAGCAAAATGTGCGCACACATCCCTGGGAATACGGGAATACATTCTGGCGCGCCGGGTAGATATGTTCCGTGTCACTTCTACATTATAATTCGCCTGCGTGCACCTGTAGATCTGCTGATTAACCGGAATGTACAGAAGGCTCGGAGAAGACACGTGTCTTCCTTGATTCGCGGATTTAGCGCAAGAATAACAGTTTCCTCGACAAACTTTGAATTTTCGTAAGGCGAACGCCTCGTTTAGTGACAAAGTAACTTCATTGTGAAAATAAATTAATTCATTATTATAATGATACGCGTGTTAAGTATATAATATTTATTTTGTTCGAAAGTTTAAACACTTAGGATTCTGATTGTGAGAGATTTTTTTATTTATAGCAGAATTGTAATTAATTTATAACATATTCTCAAAAATGACGGAAGTGCCATTTAGTGATATGTAATTCTGATTTTATCCCAATTTGCGACACGCATGACTGTATTATTTATTGGCAAAAATAATTATTCGAGTATCACAAATTATCACAAAATGGTACAAAATCATAAGTCAATTTCTAATATGTCGGCAAATAACTATTCGAATTGATATCGTCAGCAGCACGCTTATAATTATGATATTCCAGTATTGATTATAGTTATTAATTTTATTTGAAACATATTATAACAAATAATACATAATATTTAGAGTAAAAACATGTTCTTTGGGATAAATATAGAGCTAGAAATTATTTAACCTATCAAGAAGATAAGACGCAATTGTTACAAATTAGGACGCTCTCATTAATTGAGACATTCACCTTAAATGAAGGAAATTCATTTATTATTGTATTCGTGTGACGAATGTAAAATAAATCCCGTTGGAATTATCAATTGAATCATTGTCGACTCCTTCAATACGAGTGATAAAATATACACAAATGTTGTATAAATATTGCGTGGCAATATTCCTCCACGATGTTACGTCCACTTACGGGCAGGCTTGAATTATTTGTGTGACAATAGAGAGAACGTAACGGACCTTCACGCAGATAATCGAGACGAAATGCTACTAATTTAGCGCCGGAATTAATTTCCACCCGCTCTTGCGCTTTACATGTCGTCCACGGTGATCTCCGACGAAGTACCGCGATTTCAGCGAACATCGTCGCGCGATTTCGCACGAGTTGTAACATTCGATAATTCGGCAATTTGTCGAACAATTTATGAAACGCGGACTCGACGTTGAATCTTGGACGCTGAAACCGCCGCTCCATAATTTTCTCGAGCACCTAGCCATCAAAGAATTTATGCCAGCAATTACCTTTGACGTCGCAAATTGCCGGAGCGTTCCCACTTCGAACTGTTTCAACAGTTCGAACGAGCAATTCATTCGAATCGGCGTTTGAGTCTTATCCGTAATCGTTAAAAACATCCCTCGCGGTCTCGTTTGTTCTTCTAGCCTAAACCGACGACACGCGTTCTTGTTGATGTTTTCCCGTATTCGTTTAATCGGCCCCCGGATTTCCCGCGTGTTTTTTTTCCCCTATCTACATCACCCGGGAAATCACGGCCATAACGAGTGGCCGCGAAATTAAACGTCTTTGAGCCGTACGCCTCGGGACCGTGAACGGTGATTGGACTCCGTCGTAACTGCTCATCTTAAACGGCTTAATGGTTCTCCGTGGGCCACCTTCTGAGATCAAAACCAAATCGAGATACGTGCAGACCCGATGAAGAAGAAACCGGACTCGGGCTTGAAGGCTTAACATTACTCGTCGGGTTATATTTCCCGGGAACGTAACTGCTAATTGTTATCTGCCTCAATCCGTCCGGTTTGGTAAATTATTACGAATTGTCCAACGCAGATGTAATAGCGTCTCTCTCTCAACGCAAAAGCAGTTGAAACACGCTCTATCTTAATTAAACAGAAAATCTGCTATTTGCGCGATCAATTAACTCGGTAAACTAAAAGTCAATAACATAACGTTTCTCACATAATAATACTTAACGTTTTAAATATATAGTTTTTAACGTATACAACATTATTATAAATAACTTTGATGCCGATCTTGAGATTTCATTAATTAATAATTCGTAGCAATATTCTTGTGCGAAATATTTTTGCAATATTCTAAAGAATCATGTCACATACGACGATATTTCGAAAATGGTTGCGTGATATCGAATAAAAAATTTGTAAGTTAAAATTATAAGTTTGAACACGTTTTTCTTCTTTTCAACCGGTCAATTTTTCTTGAAATTTTATTCACGTTTTAAAATATATAACATACGGGAATTGCCTGGCCGGGACTTGGAATCGCGGATTTAATGTTCGCGACGTGATGTGCGCGATTGCTTCTTGCGTCAACAAGGAATTATTGGCAAAAGCCACATTGAGCTTTTTCTCGTGTTCCGACCTCTTTTCATGCCTGCGTGTATGCGCTATTTGCCTTACTTTGCGTGCTGCGTAAATAACCGGAATTTGATTGTGCGCTACTGCGTGATTCAATAGCGTATCGAGCTGCGAATAAATACGGTCTTCGCGATTGCAAAAAGCGCCGGTGAGATGCGACAAGACCCGGTAATTTCCAATGGGATATTCTGTATCGCGCATAGCACCTCGCGCTATTATCTCATTCGAGAAAGTATTGTAACTTTTCTCCATGAAGAAAGACGCGACATCGTGGTTAGAATTAATACTGTGACATTAATTTAACGTATTTCTCGCGCACGGTGCAAATACATCAATTATCAATTAGTTTCCTCAATTGCCAATTCAGTTAATTTATGCGAAAAATAATTAAGTCGTCGCGTTATCTTTTCGCGTTGGCCCGACTAACTCGAAATTTGTCTTTTCGCTCTACTTCCTCTCACTTTATGTTTTTTACAGTTTAACTTCCTTTACAATCCAAACTCAGCCGGAAGCATTTAAGGCTAAATTAATCCCAGCAGATTAGATTGTAGAGAAACTTAACGGCGAAGTCGTAGAAATGAAACGCCGTGGAATAAATCGAGCTTTTCGTTCCATGGTGAAGTATATATTTTTAATTCGTGCTTATGAAATATTTCTTCGGCGGTTATGCCGCGCGAAATATCTCCGTTACTTACGTTACAAAACATTCCGACGAGCTCTGACGTTCATGTTTTCGGCGAAATACTCGAAACAAAATTACTGCGCCGGGCGATCCGATGCGAACCGTACAAAATCCCGTATAAAATCTCAGTCGCCCGCGATATTTCTCGGGCTTTTATCGCGAGCAAACAAGTAACAGTCCGTGTAGCGCAGCGCCGTGTAAATCGCGTTACATCCCGCCATTTACCTCCATCAGACTCGCAGCTAAGTACGAAGTGCGAGCGACCGCGAGTTACAAGCGCGTGTCCGCTCATCCGTTAATCACGTTTTGCACTTGGAATTTTTCCGCGCCTCCGCAATTTAGTTGGCGGAGCGAGAGATGAGTTTTCCTGTTTTCCAGGGAGCATAGGGCGACGCGCGTCTGTCGTTCTCTGCACGCCGAGTGCCATCCATCTTCATTCGTCAACCCGGCGATTTGGCGTCCGTCTATTTCTATCCGCCGGGAGTAGTATGCAAAGCGATCGGCGAAAGACAATTAGCAAGAAGCGCTCCTCGCTGGTCGGCTTGTCGTAGCTTCTTCTTCACGCGAGCGGGACAAGAAGTACCGGGTGTTCAAATGCAAGCAAGACCTCTGAAGGACCGTCTACGATAGCTGTAAAGTATGGAGTAAGACGTAAGCGGTAAGTTAACTGACCAACCACAGTCGACTTATTTTTGGAATGTATGAATCCAATTGGTCAATTGGCTTACTGCATATTTTCCAGCTATTGTAGACGACCCTTAAGTTTTCTACTTGTTACGCAGATGAAAGAAAATGCTATTATGTTAATGGAATTGATCAAGAGCGCTAATTGAAATAGAACTTTTTAATTCAATAAAATTGAAACTAATACACCATACATTATTTTAATACCCTATAAGCGCGTAATATTTTCAGAATATTATATGAATATTATTAAATATTAAAATAATGTTCTTGTAATATTCTAAGGATGTTACATAATAGGACGTGCCGATGTCCTAAGGACGTCCACAGGATATCCACAGAATATCTACGGGATATTGTGTGCTGTTTGGGATTCTGTTTGTGATTGATGCCAAACTGTTGCATAATAAAAATAAATAATTAAGCAAATGATAATTTAGATAAAGATTTAAGGTGTAAAATACAGTCTTGAAATTATAAGTCTTGAAATTCATATATCAGCCAATGAAATGAGCCATACAGTATCTGAAGATAAACTTATGGCTTCTGCCCACAGGAAATAATTGCCATGCGGCGAGAAGCGACGCGGCAGCCAATAAACTTTTAGTTCTTGTGGAAAAACGGCACGTTGATTGGCTACCGCGCCAACTTCCTCTTCGCGCAGCAAGCGCTGCCGCGTCCTATGGGCAAAAGTCACTAGTCTACAATAGGTGTTTTAAGCCTTAAGAAATTGGCCAATCACAGTTGATTATTCTTCTCACATTCGATTGTCGAAATTGGTCAATTTCTTAAGATTTAGAGCTTAAAGTACCTATTGTAGACCGGGATTTATCGATAAAAGAGAGTTCAGAATACAGGCCTAAGTTGACCATAGACATAATATATTAGACCGAACGTTTGCTTTTATTTGAGAAGTAGGGGTCGAGCTGGGAAGCGTGCCGACCAGCCGTGATTTGGTGTTTTCTAATATCGGCCAATCGGTGTAGCCCGTTCACTAGAGACATGGTCATCCCACCCGTCGAGGTGCACGTAAAAAAAGATGTACTCTGTTTCGTGTCCTTGCGTTCTCTCTCACTCGTGCGGACTATGCGCGTACTATGTGTTCTTTTTCATTCGCGCAGACACGCAACACAATGTGTTCTTTTCTATGCGCATTTCGACCTCTACCCCTCAACGCTCGATCTAGACCTATTATGTCTGTTAACCAATGAAATGACAAATATTCTAAAACCTGTATCAGATTACGGATTTGGATAAAAATCTGACCAATTAGAGCAAGTTTAACTCGCTCCGATTGGCTAAATCTCAATCCCGATCCACAGTGTGATACGGGTCTGACAAATTCGCGTACTTGTAATTTTCACCTCACGTTGAGAACCACAATACGTTCCACAGATGTCACTTTTACGTAACGGTAACGGCATTCCGCAGCTCTTCGAGTTTCGTACAGTCATAGACTGTTTCGAGCCAACGAGCCGTCGAGTAACGCCATGTTTATACTGTAGGTAGTTTGTCGCGCGGAGTGTTCAGTATTCGTGTCATCTATTATTTTTCGTGTAATAATATTTGCTTATTTACCTATGTAGTGTGACGCGATCAGTGTACGATTCGCGCGAACCACGCGTTCTATTCGATGCGACGGGTTACGCGGTCTCGCGACGGTGTCGTGCATGTGTCTCGTCCTGGTCGCGCGTAGACTAACTGCATCTTCTCACACGCAATCCACAGCTAGATGTTCACCTCGCTTCCGCAAAAATTGTTTACCAGTAGGCTCACGCGATTATAGGTATCTGTGCGATAGTACATGAATCGTGCTACTTATCCTAAAACCTAAAATTCGTCTTACGGCACTCGAATTGCGATCCAACGAACACACGCTATGCTACGATTAGCGTGAGCATCTGCGTGTTTTATAACCTGACAACACGATTGAGTTCTTCGTCCTGTGTATCTTTATCATGTCGCTGTATCTTTGACGAAACATTCAGGCGGTAAGATATTTAGACGTATCGTTATTCCTTTATCTTTCCCCTTTGTTGCTCGGTTTTAATCTCGACGCGCCAACCATTGTTTAGATCGAATCATCGTCAATAATTAAATGTATGTGTGCACAAAAATGGTGGAAATACACTTTACTGATAATAAATACCGTATCTTCTTATTCTTTCGAATATACTTGTTCTTAACTTACACAAGCTTTTTTATAGGATACCTTTCACTATCGCTTTTTTTCTATACTCGTATGAACCTGTAATAATGATATTTACAGCAAGGTGTTGTGTCTTTTGAAGCGTATACTTAATTAAAGGATATCAAGATGTGGCCGACACAAAGTAATAACTCTAATGCAAACTCGGCGTCAAATGAAAAGAACTTACGTACTTTGGGCATGACATCCGCTATCAGTATAGCTGAGCCCAAACCCCTTGATATTTCTAGAACCAACGAATTGAAAGAGGCCCTTAAACCCTACAATGTTTTTGAATCTGAAGAAGAGTTGAATCATAGGATGGAGATTTTAAGGTATGACTCATAAGTCATCCCAAAATATGTGTATTCTAACGTGCAACTAGCATTTTCTTTGTATTAGAATAACAACTACAATATACAATTGTCAAAATATATTTGTTGTTACAGTAAATTGAACACATTGGTTAAACAATGGATAAGGGAAACAAGTGTAGCCAGAAATATGCCACCTAATGTGGCTGAACAAGTTGGTGGTAAAATATACACATTTGGCTCGTACAGGCTAGGTGTGCATCACAAAGGTGCTGATATTGATGCACTGTGTGTTGTACCACGCCACATATATAGATCAGATTATTTTACATCCTTCTTTGAGTTATTGAAGGTGCAAGAGGAAGTTACAGATTTAAGAGTATGTAATTCAAAAACATGTAATACAAACAGCTATTATTTATTGAATATATATTTAAAGTTAGAAATAAAATGGTAATGTATATACATGTAGTGAAACTTCTAGCATAGTAACAAGTGTTAATAATATTTTTTGTATTGTAGGCAGTGGAAGAAGCCTTTGTACCAGTTATTAAGATGAATTTTGATGGTATAGAAATTGATATGTTGTTTGCAAAATTAACTCTTAAAGAAATTCCAGATTCAATGGTTAGTAATATATTTCATATTTGTATAAAAGTAATATTCTACGAGCGTCTTATGTCTTATGATAAATATTTAATAAATTTTCAGGATCTCAGGGATGACATGCTTCTCAAAAATCTTGATCAAAAGTGCGTCCGAAGTCTTAATGGTTGTAGAGTAACCGATGAAATATTGCGTTTAGTACCTAATATAGAAAATTTCAGACTAGCTCTTAGAGCAATAAAATTATGGGCGAAACGTAAGTTTACATGATAATAGCTCTCAGTAACAGCTAATATACGATGTGTATCTTTATCTTCATCTATATTTAATTTTTTAGGGCATGGCATATATAGTAATGTGTTAGGTTACCTTGGTGGTGTGTCCTGGGCGATGTTAGTCGCGCGAACATGTCAGCTTTATCCCAATGCTGTGGCTGCTACTTTAATAGAAAAATTTTTCCTCGTATTTTCTCAATGGAAGTGGCCTCAACCAGTACTTTTAAAACAACCTGATACTGTCAATCTAGGATACCCGGTTTGGGATCCGAGGGTAAGTTTTTGATATAGCTTATATTTAACAAATATTGCATATAACTTATAAAAAAATATAACGTTAACACGAATTGTCATATGTTAAGATATTTTATACAGATTTTTTTTATTTCTTATACTTTTCCTATGTTTATTTCAAAAATTTGTTTTTTAAGGCTCTTGAAAATCAATTTTACTACTTTATATCTTCATTCTTTGCACTTTAGGTTAATATATCTGATAGGTATCATTTGATGCCTATAATTACACCAGCGTATCCTCAACAAAATTCTACTTTCAACGTGTCCGTGTCGACGAGAACCATCATGCAAGAAGCGTTTGAGAACGGACTATCCATAACCGAGGAGATTATCATAGGCAAGGCGACATGGGACAAATTGTTCGAACCACCAAATTTCTTTAGCAAATATAAGCACTACATCGTATTATTAGCTAGAAGCTCAACCGCGGAAGATCAGCTGGAATGGTGTGGTCTCGTCGAATCGAAAATACGGCATTTGATAGGTAACAAACACATACATATTATCGCGTCACAAAAACATTTTACTTTCTAATACAAAGTTTAAATTAAATTTCTGTGTCTATTTGAGAAAACATACCGGGAGCAATGTATTATATCGAGAGTGAAAATCAAAATGTGAAATATTATGTAAAATACGTGTAATCCTGAAATCTATATAAATACAAATATGTTTAATTTATTCAACGATATAAAATATGATATTAAATTATAATATTTTTATTTTTTGATAGTATTCAAGGTGGTAATACAGTTATTGCCTTATCATGTATACATAATAAAATATGTAATTAATATGTTTATATTTCGTTCGTGACGTACAAGAATTATAATATTACGTTGAATTCGTTGAATTCGTTTTTTCTCCTCTTCTATATATTCTTATACTAGTGAGGATATTCTTGTTCTCTCTCCAAATTATTACAATACAGCTGATAAGAGCAAACCTATTATCAACATGCAACTTATAATTAATTTCTTCAAAAATTAATTATATTAATTAAATCTAGTGTACTTATTGCTTTCTTGATGTTTCCTATCTCACTGTACTATTTATTGTGCTGTGATAATAGATTGAAACAAGGTTTGATGTAAAAACATTATATTTACAGACCACCAAAGATACAGAAAGAATTTGAAATAAATCACAGTAATCTTTCCAAAGGATAAAGGGCAATTATA
Source organism: Dinoponera quadriceps (assembly GCF_001313825.1). Classification (NCBI taxonomy): domain Eukaryota; kingdom Metazoa; phylum Arthropoda; class Insecta; order Hymenoptera; family Formicidae; genus Dinoponera; species Dinoponera quadriceps. Next base: position 179,308 of record NW_014554530.1, on the reverse strand, counting down.
TATAATTAATGTAAACTAGTCATTATTTTAGTCTTAGTTTTAATTTTTTAATGATAAAGTCGTAAATACGTATACATTTATTATTTTCATATTACGATTTACTATTGAACTTAACTATTGAAACATTAATAATAATCGAAATATACTAATAATCTGTTGATAACGAAATAACCTAATTATAACTCTTCACAACAGGTACACTGGAAAGAAATCCTCATATTACCTTGGCGCACGTAAATCCGGAAGCATTTCCACCATTGGATCCAGAACCGGATAAACATTGCTCTATGTGGTTCATTGGTCTATTATTCGCTAAAAGCGAGAATCTCAATATTGACCTCACATATGATATTAAATCCTTTGTAGAGACAAGTAAGTTTAAATCTAACTATAAGTTATAATTTATTATATGTTATATAATAGTTATAAATATATGACATATAAAACATGTATAAATTATTATAAATATATGCATGAATACATCGTTTTTACATAAGATGCAATAAGTACAGAATAATGCAACTATACATATTTATATATATATATATATATATTTACTGCAGTTGAAAGGCAAGCAGAACAAATAAACATGTTGAAAGAGGGCATGTGGATAGAGGCTAAACATGTAAAAAGGAAGGATCTGCATACTTACGTGTCACCAAGCTTGCTGAAAAAAGAACGAAAGGTAATGTTACATGTAGATTTTGTTAATATTGTATGTTAATACATTCACTACCAGAATTTATTTAGAGAACTCTTCACAGGCTATCTCGTGTTCAAACCATTTTTTTACATAATCGTGCAAGATAGACTTAGTTGAATGTGAATGTAGAAAAATTTGTCTACCATCACACATACGTGACGTCGGTCTCTTGTGAGAGATCATTGCGTCGCATATGTGATGCTGGTAACGAACGTATTAAATTTTAAACGTCATATTAATTTTAAAGTACCATTCTATTGCTTAATCAATTTTTATGATAGTAGGTGATAAACTTAGTTTCTGCCGCTCACAATTAGATGGCTCCAACTGCAAAAGTAGTAAGCTTTCACAGTTGAAGTTGATTGTCTTTCGAAGGTTAGATATATATCAGTAAAATTCAAACAAAAACAGAAATATTTTTTTATTTTAAATGAATCGTGATAAGTAGTTTTTTGGACATGTATTTCTTCACTACTTTGATCGGAAGAAAACTGCAGCTGAAGTGCATCGATTGATTTCTGAAAGTTATGGTGAACAAGTTCCATCAGAAAGAACATATAGCAGTTTCAACGATTCAAAAGTGGTGACTTAAGTGTGGAAGATAAAGAACGTTCCGGACAGTCGAAAAAGTTTGAGGACGCTGAATTGCATCATTGGATGAAAATCCAACTCAAACACTCGAAGGATCGTCAAAAGTGTTAAATGTTACTCCTATTGCTGTTTCTGAACGTTTACGCGCCGTGGGAAAAATCCAAAAGGAGAGAAAATGGCTGCTACATGAGTTATCCGAAAATGTCATCTCATGAAATAAATGCGTTTTTCAGGCAGAACATAGCGAAAACTAAGTTTAACACCTATATGTTATTGAAATATTCGAGAAATATTTTTTTTTGAAATATTTTTCTTCTTTTAACATTACGCAATAGAACATTGAAAATGATAAAATTTGCATTTCAAATTACTGTAGGATCAACTCTTTCATGCTACGATGGTTAAGTGTTGAAATATTTATAGGTTTCCGGTGGCGTGCATCGGAACGGCAGCATTGCTGGAAATGGGAATAGTGGCAGTGTATCACCCCGAAATCCAGGTGATACAACAAGCAGAAAGCGATTATCGGATCAAGGGATTGACACTTGTGGGAAGAAACGTGTGCGAGTCAATGACGTGGAAGAGCAAGTAGGTAGTGTATACTATAAAATGCGCTTCAAGAAGAAGGACATTTTATTCTGAATTCGTTGATGTAAAATTAAATACAAAGTATAACAATTGCGCGGTAATTCTTCATAGGTTGAGAACTCATCGATAGTAGTACAATCTTGCGGAGAAGATAGTAATTCCGGTTTCAACTTGGATGAGTACAAACAGAGCCTATCAACTACTAAAGATGTAAGAACTGAATATTTTATATATATATATATATATACACACATAAAATATATAAATATATATACATACACATACATATGCTTTTACATAGTAAAATATTAGTATGTCTGAAAATCAATTTGAACATTGCTCCGTATGTGGCAAAAATGATTAAAAATTTTAAAATAACATCTTTAGCTGTTAATTAACGTAAATACTTACCTAATACAGAAATCCTGTAGCTTATATGTGGCGAATGTATCAATGCTCCAATCAGAAAAAATTCAAGGAACGTTCTTAGTACGTTTTCAATTAAATTTCAAGACTTAAAAAGATACGTAAAGTTTACAGAAATATTTGTATATATCTTGGTTAGATTTTCCGTTAGATATGGTAAAACAAAATAGCACGCATTTATTGCATTCACATTTATCGTATTCATATTTATATCACATTTATATTTACGCAAGATATATATGTATAGTCTAGATTTTTTCTTTTTTTAACTTTAATTATTTTACTATATTTTTCCTTGATTTATTTTTTAATTAGCCCAACATTCTATATGTATAGTCAGCCGAAACGGTTGCAACACTTTTTGGTTAGAAGTTTCGCAACGAATCTCGTGTTCAATAAGGAAATGTATCTCCTGAGAATGAGTAAAAAACAAATTCTCTTATTGGACATGGGATGTGTTCCGAAACTTATAAAAAAATGTCTTGCAACTTTCCCGTGACTGACGAAAAATACAGAAAGCGTGATCGTGTCAGTCTTTATTAACGTTTTGAGGATCATCGCTATGTTATCGAGTTGCTTGTCGAGTTCGTCGTCGACTTTGGCATCCTGTTAGTGCATCTATCCGTCGAACTATTAACCCTTCTGTCTCTCCGTCGCACTTAAAAGTATTTGAAACACTTGATAATACAATTCATTCAGCCGTAACATCTGTCGTGACAGGAAGGACCTACTGGTGCGTCCACGGTAGCGCAGGAGGGATTCGTGTGCACTTGACCATTGCAAAATTACTATCTCACACCAATCCAGAGATGCTCCTCCGGGCCATCTAGACTGTAAACATTTCTCACGCAACCATCTACTGCCCACTGTAAGTCCTTCGTCTCGTTAATAAAAGCAAAACAACGTCACGCAATGGAGGAAGTTATTTCAGACGGAGTCAATCGAAAAACGACTGTGCGTGTGTGCGTGTGTGCGTATATTGAGTGCATATGGACACGCTATAAATAATAGTATTTGTAAGAACATCGACAGTCAATGGGAACAATTACCAGCCAAGAAGCTAACGCGATTGTGCCAGTGTCTGTGATGTCTTTTATATCACATTGGGGGTTGTATAATAGTCGTTGAGCCGCATAACCGAAGGAATTGCTGCCACCGGGAATTTTAAGTCTATTGTCGCTTAAAGAAAGAAAACAAATTAGTAACTATACTTTTTATATATTTCCTTTTGTACATACGTTGTTTACGATGCCTTTTTTATTGATAATTACTTGAACAAAGAACTTAAAGGAAAATGAGACGCGATAATACTTGATGTAACATAATTTTACATATCTTACACATGACGGACAAGAATAGTTTGGTCGAAAATTACACGTACGGGGACGTTCGTGCTCGCGAATGCCTCCGCGTGTTGCAAAAAAAAAGGAAAAAAAGTAAAAATATATTCTTATATAAAGTGCATTTCCGTTTTAATGCACGCAGCGAAATATGGTTCGAGAGTGTGTATTGTTTAGTTCTTAAGTAGCTCGTATACTTTATTACTCGTATTAATCACTCATCGTCGTGATCTGTCCCCTCCGGGACTCGCAAACAGTGCTGTATAACGTTAGCGTTTCAACACGCCCTGCTGTTTGCGCAAAATATAAACTATTATTTACGCGATACTTAATATTGATATTATTTGTAAGGATTAGGTGCAACCGTAATAATAACTACATTGCAACAATCAAGAATCACCGACACTGGCACGAATCGAGAGTGTGTTTCATTTGCGAAGTGCAACTCGGTGACAGATGAAACACCTCTAATTGGCCATTGACTATTTTGTTGCGTGATTATGTTGCGTAAAACAGTTTCGTACGGAGCCGCCTTTTAATTTCTGCTCGGGGACAAAGTTATAGCTTTAACGAACTAGAACGACTTTCGACGACTGAAACCACCACCTGTCACCAATCGGTGAGTTTTTTTTTTTTAGGTGTACAATTGCCCTTGCTCCCACGGCTCTGACCTTTAGTCGCGATTTCAATTACCTTTCTTGATATTACCGCCTCGATTCACGTGTTAAAGACATGTCCGCTATCGTAAGCTACAAGGTATTTGATGTTCACTCGGATGTTTTTAAAGAAGAAAACTTGCGAATATACTGCGTAATGTATGTAAAAGTCGGGCACTTGCAAAGTAAAACACTTACTAGGTCACACGCTTTTTTTCAGTTCGTCAAGTCTTTATTGAGAGATGCGTATATCGTCTCGCCTACGATTAATTTAGATGGGATTAGTTTTCACCAACCTGAGAGCGTTTTCGCAGGCAACACTACAGAAGTCGCGATTCGATGATGATTATCGTTGAAACGAATATAGTTTTGCACGACGCGCAATTTAACAGCTGCGTGTTGATCTTCAAGTGTGCGACATGAAACTTTCAGCCGCGTCCTAACGCTTTGTAAGTGCTGTGATTTCATGTACAGTGATTACAAATCATTCCGTTACTTATGTACATATTCGTAAGTGTGCTGAAACGACAAGCTGCTCCCTTTCATGTTCTCCATTTTGTCGAGTCATTTTATTTATTGATCAGCACCTGTATATCCTTACCGATGTAATTATCGGCACAGGTACATATCGCTGCACAGCAGCGCAAGATACAGGTCCCCGAGAATTTCGTATTTGCCCTCGTACACTTATAAACAGCAACGGTGCCTTGCTTCCGCGTCACTTTTTCGTAGATTCGCGATCACTTCACGTTCTAATCTACGACAAAAATATCTGTACATATATGGTAGCGTGCAAGGACTGGATGCGTCCGTGATTCGATCGTGAACTCTTACCTTTCACAAGTATCGACGTCAGCATGACGCGACAGTGACGCAACACCACTATGTTTTTTCTCAATAATTATTCGCGAAACTGAATTATTATTCCATGAAACCGGTAAAATGTCCGTAGATTTATTATGCAGTGATCGGCATTGTAAGTGTCCCACATAGATTTCATTAGTGTGAGGGGAGAAGGGGAAGAGAGGATTATATTCCTATAAACCTCTTTAATAATTATTTTCCCCCTCCCTTTATCTCTCTCGCGCGCACTCTTATATTTTCCATCAATAGTAAAAAACCGAAGTTTGATCCGAAACTCGCAGCTGAAATTTAATCTACAATTTGTGTGAAAATAACCATTTCGTTCCGAGCAAGAGACCATATATAAAACGAAATTATGTATTATCGTCTCATTTTTGTCTTCTCATACTTATACGCGAAGATATCATAACTTTAGAATAGCGTTCTTTTTTGTTCAGCCGCAGAACATCCTCCTGAAATCACATTTTATAAGAAAATATATTTGTTTTCCTTATCGCGAAACTTCAATATATACATACGTTGCAATACTTGCAGAAAAACATTTCCAAAATTATATATACCGTTTGTTATATCAGTCCGTAGATTTATTCGAGAATATTGTACAGAATGATTATATAAATAATGCAAAATGTGAGAAATTATTATACAAGTAATATAAGTAAGGCTCGAATTTCCATGAATATATCACGAAATGTATCGTATATTTTATTTCACAAACGTTTTAACATTTCTTAGAAAAGAAAAGGAAGAAAAATGTACTCAGTTTAAATTATTTTCCATTAAACATAATTTGGCAATTGTTGCTGGCAAGATACTCGTAACTTGCATAATTTCTTCTAACTTCTCGTCACACTGTTCTCAGGATTTGTTAGGATAAATATATTTCGTGTGAAACGCAAATATTTAGAAACAAAACTCACTATCGGAAAAGTCATTATTTTCGCACATACGTATAACTTCATCGTTATTTAAAAAAAATAGCACGTGTTGATATACAAGTTCCTTAAATTGATTATGCTTCTTAAATTGATGGCTGAGGATCTCTATTTGACGATAAGAAGAACGTGTCATGTTGACTGTCTCCGTAAACTTTGACATTTATCTATTTTGTTATTCGTTCTTTGGCTGCGTTCCGATATTCAGCCAGTATTAAAAATTCTGCCAGTATTAAAAATCTCTAGTAACATGAACTATAGATTTTCAATACTGACAGTGAATGTCGGAACGCAGCTTTTGTAATCAGTTTATATTGTACTGCATTTATACATATACATATAATTACAGAATTAACAAAAGTGGAAACGTATAATCTGTGTTTTTAGTATGGAATGATTAAATATCTCGCAGCGTATAAATCACTGTGCAATACTTTTTTTTGGGGGGGGGGGCATCTTTTAGTTAGGGAATGATATGGGTTAGTCGAGGACCTCGCAGGATGACATAATTTCGAATGACATTATGAGATAAAATGCATAAAATAAAATGTCAACGCTATTACGAAGAATACGTGTATATTTGTTTTGTAAAATAAGCGTTAACGTTTCTTAATACATTTTTCACTCGTACCGAGTGTTTGTGTTAAGCATGATCACTACATCGCCCGTGTCACTAAGATCGTTTTATATCGGGTGATCCTCGATCATCTTAAACAAATGCCATGACATTCGGATCTGCCGATTTCCTGAGATTTCGTTTCTTTCGTTTGCATGCAATAGTATATACATCTCTGCCACCTGTTAATCACATAAATCCTGTTAATCACATAAATTCCCAACGATATACAATACAGTCGATACACAAGAAAAATCGATTATTCACGAAAAACCAGACAAGTTATAATTTGCCAAAAGTTGAAATATGTTCATATACGATTTATATCTGTAATGTTATTACACATGCTTCTCCATACACATGTGTGTGTGTGTGTATATATATATAAATTCGTATATACATATTCAAATTGCCACATTCTTTAAATGAACATGTAATTTTCCGAGCTCCCTTTATATTTCTATGGAGCTCTGAAAATTCGTATTTCTCAACTTATTCGGTTTTTCGTGAAACTGTAATCGCCGTTTCCGTCGTGCATCGACTATACCGCTCATCATTTGCATAATAATAGGTTTTAAGCTTGGGAAATTGTACATTGCACACATACAACTGAAACGAGAATTGAATGCGAACGAGAATAAGAATGAGGATCGTTGTCCACGATCGTTAGCCGGGAATTGCCATCAGGGATCGCGAGCAGTGAACATCAATATTATCCTTGTATACGTCGAGCCTTATCGACGTTCCCTCTCGTTCAGCTTCGAGGCTGTGGCGTGTTCAATTCATAATTTCTCTCGGAAACAACCATAGACATGTCTGTAGCACATCCTCTGAATTTTCGCGTAGCCTCTTCCGTCCTGAAAACCACCACCGTTGGCTGACGTGGTTGTCGCGATTTCAATTTATAGGGCAAGGAACTAACGCGAAAACGGGCATACTATCTCATCTCCGCAATCTTATCCTTTTGTTGCGTATGAAGAGAAACACCGGAGGAGAGGAGGGGAGAGAAGGGGATACGAAACGGAGTGAGAGAGAGATGCGGTTTAAAGGAAAAACCGAGAGCGCGGAGAGAGATTTATCTCGTGAGAGAAGCACGTGATCCGCGCGCCCGGGAAAACCCGTAACGGATCGCTCAGGATCCCACGTCTTATATCACGGATGTCGAAACTTCGCTGTAAGAATTCTTGCAGATTTTACCGTATACACACGATGTGTCTCCTTCGTACCTCGAGCCTCCTGTACATAAATATTTATTCTGTTGCCGCGTCCGCATCGAGAGTTCCGGTCCTGAATTCGTCCCTTCGGGACAGACGCTTGGAATTTCACAGAAACGCCGAATCACGTTGGAACTTTCTCTGATCCTGCGATGAGAAATCAAGCGGGGAGATTAATACTCTCAATCGGCTGGAAACACGTGTGGGAAAAGCCCCATGTTATACGGGAACGATCGCGCGCGTGTCCTCGCGAATCGGTCTCGGCTGCTTGCTGAGATCGTAAGAGAGAGAGAGAGAAAGAGAGACACATTGCGAGCCGCATGAGTTTACGTTTGCACGCATCTCGGTCGTGCGTGACGTTTCTGCGAGCAGCCGATTCTCACGTTACGTCCACGAGAGACGTACCCTTCGATCGCTGATCAACAACCGCGATTTCTCCCCGGGCGTGCGATTCTGCGACTTTCCGGACATTTCTGCGAATGTTCCCCCCGAAGAAATGCGAAAAACGCGTCGCGAGTATCGTTGTTTGGCGTTTCGCGTGCATGCCGCTCGACCGGCAGAATCGAAGACGAATTGTTGTAATACGCGCGCGCGCGCAACAATCACCGATCGACGCCGCTCGCACTCTCGCAACCGGCAATAGGCATAAAAGGCAAGGACACGTTATGATTTGTATCATTCAACAGATGTACACTCTCTGTATCTTTTCTGAATAAACAGAAATAAATTTTTCTTTTCCACGTCTCCTCCAGCCAAAATCTGCGCGATGTCGCGTCGCGCTTCAGAGCGAGGCGAAATTTCAGCGCGTGTTGTCTCAGTGAATTGTCTCGAATTCAATTCGTCTCGCTCTGTCGTGATCGACAAATTTTCTTTCTTCTGCGCCCGTCTGTCCGCCTGTCCATCATCCTTCACATCGAATGTAACTGAACATTGCGATCTGCGGTCAATTGCGGTGTAAGGTTAATCTTTGTTATTCAGTTGATATTTTCCGCTTGAATGACAGTTTTATAATCGGCCTTATCGATCATCACTTTACACGTTACACAAAAATAATTGTTTTTATCGTTCAAAAAATAAGTATCTCGTGAACTTCCACGTGTCGGGTAAGTTAAAATCTATCGTCATTTGTTATTCAGTCCGCTGATCTATGTAATGGTTCTCAACACCGACAGATACGCCATGGACGCCTTCATGATCTGTAAAGAAAAAATGCGTTGTATCCTCGGCCATTCCAATTGATTTGCGATCGAGCGAATGAGAAATATAAAAGGCTCGCGTAAAGTATCCGTGGCTGTCCTGCCTCAAGATCATTCCGTAAAGAATCGTCAAATTTACCGTGCCGAATGTTTCCAGGGAAAAGATATAAAACTTTCCGGCCGTTAAACATAACGGCTTTCGTGATCGAGCAATGCATATCATTAGAAGACGCACGGACTCAATTGGCAATTCGTGCCAGTTTGTGGAGTAACACGCCCAATCCAATGCCACGCTCTGAAGTAAAATATCTCCGTTAATACGATGTTCAATATTAGACGGAATAAAGGTAGGCAGACGTAAAAACGTGTTGTTTTTTTCACCTCGCTAATCAAACATTCTCCCAGGAAACAATAGCAGAACGCCAACAATACTACTGCTGCCGAGTAAATCATGAAATGAATGATTTCATTCAATCCTTTGCCGCTTTCCACGTTCTAAAATATCGTAATTGCTAAAAGTTATGAGAATCTAATAGAAAGCAAATATCAAAAGCTCATGTCCAAATAGCGCACAACAGTGTGAATAAAAGTTTATAGAGAATTTATCTTAACGAATGTTTATATAAGTATATAGAACAAAATAAATATCTAGAGAACTCCGGATATTCCTGAAGAATTAATCGCAATTAAATTCGCCTTCAAGTATTCTTCAAAAATTCATTATAACAAATATTTTCATGATCCAGCGCTTCGAATACTTTGAAATTCACGAGGAATTACGAGTGGTTTTGTTTGTTACTATTATTTTCTGTGGTTGAATCCAGTAGATATTTATGTTTACTTTCAGTGCTTTGTGTGTGCATTATTATAATTAATTTCCTGGATCATTTTTACAGTATTTTTCGATGAATTCCCAAAGTATCACAACTCGGGAAAGGAAAGAAACTTCAGGAATATTTTTAGAATTCGCAGTGCTATCTTGGTATAACTTATGTTTACTCATTATTCGTAACGTTTACGACGGAAAAACGCAGTCACGCGATCGCAAACAGAAAATTCTTAGTGATTTAATGTTAATTAAATTATTTTATTATCAATCATATTAAATCGAAACGGTTTATTAAATCAACATCACCATAAGAAGTTGATACGCCACAATGCAGAGGGAAAATATCAGACCCATCGTCTGCACGAACATAAGCGAACTAAACGTATCCGCCAGGATGCTCGCTAATCTGCAAGAAATTACATACCAACTCAGTTTCATGTATTTCCATTTGTCTCGTGTATAATTTTGAAGATTCGGAAAAGCTGTTTTTTTTTTTCAATTTTTCCAATTTCTTTTTGATTTCTTGTCTTCTTTACGGAAAACAGTAAATGTTGCAGATTTTAACCGCACTATGAGAGAATTATAGTTGTTTTCAGTGCCAATAATATCCTTTTATTATTTTAACTACGAAGATAATCAAGAGAACTATTTTTCTAGTATCAGTGATGATAACCTTAAGTGTATGTTGCTGTTACTATTTTAAAATAAATGTGGTTAAAATAACAAAAGGATATGGTGCCGAAAATAACAATAATTTTCCTTCAGTGTAAACACATGTGAATTTTTGTGAAAAAGTCCACGGAAAAAATAGAAAAAACTGCTTTCGAGATTATAATTTCGTGAAATTTAAAGTAAAACGAAAAAGGTGGATCGTGTTCGGGGACTAACGATATGATGCGTGCACGTAAAAAGAAAGCGTCTTTAATTATCTTGGTGGACGTCTCACCGCAAGAGCTCCGCGTGACGCACCATGAGAACCTTCATCTCGTAATGATACTTGAGGGATCGCGGATCGGTATTTTTCACATGATGACCGAGAATTGACAGCTGACCGCACAAATAAAACGTCAGGGAAACCAGAAGACTGTCCGCTGCGGTCGCGCCGATCGTCAGGAGCGTGCTGGATGGCATTAAAATCGCGCAAAATAGCGCGTACGAGCGCATCTCCGATATCTCGTAGACGAGATTTACGCGAGCAGGCAGCTCGTACGGAAGAGTGCAGTTGCCGGAACCTGTCAGGGAATCCATAGCGTTCTCCGTTAACCGCGGGATAACGTTGAATCGTAAACCGTTGGGGAGAACTTTAGCATTACGGGAGATTAAGATATTCGCACGAATATACTGTACATTATTTATCTGTGTATATAATCGTGTAATAATTAATTTACTGAAATAATTATACGATCACTAATTTTACAGGATATACTGATCATTTATTTATTTATTCGCAGGATTGGGTAATCTAACTTCTTTTTTAAGTTAAGTTTAGTTAGAAGCTAATGGCCTGTAGAATTAATTTAGTTAAGTTAAAAGTAATCGAAATAAAAAATAGTTTAGGAGAAGAATACCTAAATTAGTTTTATATATATATAGTCTCGCGTAACTAATCTCTAACTTCTAATTTAAATTACTTTATCTAACTCTGTTTATTTGTTATTCATGTGAAAAACGCTTAAATTTGTGTAATATTGTTGCTCCTTCGCCAGCAATTCACATGTTGAATATTTTTGACTCTGTATCGAACGAGATGTGAGGGAATTTTCTATACAAATTTTAAGGCTCCTGATTGCTCGCTGCAATCTCTCGCTTCTGATTTCGCTTCGTTAAACAAGGACAGTTGCAGCGAGGGAGCATTAAGTCGGCATACACATACTTTATAATTTCTTTGATTTACTCACTTGATAGAATGCAGCTGAGAATTGGTATTGTGTAATATAACGTAGGAACAAAGAACAATGACGTAGCGGACGATGTGGCGAATAACGTCGACGCCACGTTATACCAAATCACTTTGCACTTCTCAGCGGGGCTTTGATAAAGTCCCTCCCCGACGTTTTTCCTCACAGCTTCCAATACGGAGGACAGTTGGTTCATCTTCCATCGGAACATCAGATTCTTCAGCACGATCAGCACGCTCGGGAAGGAAAAAGTGATGTTCCTCATGATCCTCTCGGCATCGTGCATATTTTGTAGCAGATTCACGATCAACAACGCTGTAACACATATGATGTACGTGGCGAAGAAGAAAAATTTTAAATTGTCGTGACTCTCCGGCCAGAGGCCGAGTATCGAGAGCAACAGCTTGCTCCACGATAGCACTTGCTCGTCATAAAACGTTTCTAGACGCAACCGCATGACCTTTCTTCAAGGCGTTTCGGCTTTCGGGTTTCGGTGGAGTTCGAACAAAAATCGCTCGGGTAAAAATTCTCTTTTCAACTTTACACCTTCGGCTTTGAATACCACCTGCGACCAGATAAACACCTTTATCTGGTGTGCCTTTCACATTCTCGAATTACAGTTCTTATCGAACGTTTCCAGCGTGCATACACGCGAACGGACGAAACTTGTGGAAAAAATGAAGAGGCAAAAATTAAAGCACTTCATAGCGCAACGATCGTCTACGATTGGAATAACGAAGCAGCGAAATTTGACGCGAAAGGAAAACTTCTCCACCACTCGTGATGGGTTCCAAATCGATATCGTTTTTTTTATTAATGCATAATCACACGTTCCCATGGTGGTACTCGCGTGAGATATCGTGTGAAATTTCGCCAGCGGTGCGAATAGCACACGCGAGCATGTGAATAATCTCGTACGGTGCAGGTAAATCTGCATGTCTCATGAGCTGCATTATGTCGTATTTCAAGCGCGCGAGGTGCTTTTGACCTCAGGTGATAATATTTCCACCTCGATTGCACTTCAGCGACGAAGAATATTGGTTCTTCGCCAGAGAGCGATACGCGTCTCCCTCTTTTTAAAAAGTGAAAAAAGAAAAGTCTCTTAAAAGTTACAGTACGAAAAATCGAAATTATTTGGATAAGAGTGCATGAATCGTAGATTTACCGCGCATAATTGGTTTAACGTTGTTCGAAAGTTATGAATTTCTCCCTTCGAGTAAAAAAATCATATATTTCTCTTCGTGTTTTCTTCAAAGAAAAAAAAATGTTATAAACATCGAAGGTTAAACAACGTTTATAACTAAAAGTAGAGGTCTGAAATAAAGCAAAATATTATTCTCCGATTTTTTTCATTTATACATAGTGAGAGAAGTGGTTCTGTCCACAAATGACCTAAGAATCATACAGTATTAGCGAAAAATAACGAATCATACGGAGGGTTAAAGAAATTTTGACGTCTGATCTCCTAGCCTCCACTAAAATTTTGGCGATTTTGATTTTTGTGTTAAGAAAGAAGCCTCTTAAAGACAACAGTACAAAACGAAATTGGATACAAGATAAATTGTAGATTTATCGTATATAATTGGTTTAACGTTTTCTTTCATTTTAAAGAAATTTTAACCTCTGATCACCTAACTCCCGACTAGAAATTTTATAACAATTTTGCGTCAGGAAAAAACCCCTTAAAGGTAACAATCCAAAAATCAGAATCGCTTGGATAGAGCGCATAAGTCGCAATTTATTCATAGATTACGCGGTAAATTTTTTCTATTAGCATTGCTACATTGTTTATTCAATGCAGCAATGCGAGTAATCAAGAGGTTCGAAGAAATACGTACGAACACGAAAGCTCTTCCAGGGTCAACGAAGAGCGCGTGTGCGACACGTTAGAGCTTTACATCGAGCAGACGGATGCAACTGGTGTCATACAGTTAGTGTCCCGTGTGCTAACCACTTGCACACCGCATCCCGCTCGTATAAAAATTCCGAGATATATAATAGTTATTCGAAGAGTTAAGAATTTATTAAAGAGTTTTGACTAAATTTTCCAGTCATAATAAACAGAAATATCAAGGCATCATGAGATACAAATACATCGTTCTTGTGGGTGCATCACTATTTACAACGCTCTGTCTACTTTCTGGACTCATGTACTACTTCAGTCAAGGTACGATTGAAATAGCAGGTCGTTTTAAATGGGTGCGCGTGTGTATTTTACTATTGATTTTATTTTCATTGTTCCGCAAAAAATTTCAATAAATCTTACCGAGTATTGCGTTTTTAGTATAATATTTCGACTATATGTTATAACAAGAATCACAAAGGATGCTGAGGTTTAAGTTGATGGGTAGATGATTATCGAAATTATAAAAGTAAAATTTTCTCAATCGCATAAAATGTTTTTGATAGCAGTAATTAGAATCCTGAAGATATACAAATTTATGAGATTGTGAAATGGATTTTTGCCGTGTTTACCGTCAAATTCAGACAAAGGCGTTGTGTTAAGACGAAAAATTGTTGTATACAATATCTTTTACTCGAGAGTCTAAGTGATTGAGTATCGTCAAACATATAGGCTACTTGAGTGGCTATTTTCTATTCCACAGCACGTACGCGTCGCTCTTACCAGATAAAAATGCGTCCTTCAATTTGTAACATATATAGCTATTAGATAATTACTACTTCTACAGTGAGAAAACATTGAAAAATACTCTCAGTAATCATCGTTTTCGTACAAGTCATTATACGCGATATATTAACTGTTTTATGTATAAATTTCACAAAATGACTATATAACTTTGTAGTAATTAACAAAAAAAGATAATACCAAGTATATTGGCAAGTTTTCTGAAACATTTTCGCATGCGTTTCAGACAAGTGTCCTGTTGGTACATTCCTTTGTTACAACAGCAGCACATGCATGCCGCAACACAGCTGGTGCAATGGCATATTGGACTGTCCATTTAGCGACGATGAATCCATGGAAAATTGCTGTGTGTTTCAGATTTTTACTGCACTGTGTGGTTAACACATTTCCCGCTGATTCATCATAATTATTATTTTACATTATGTTTTCAAAATATTGGCAGATCAGATAGATTTTCTGCAAAGAATTCTAATATTTATTACTTCAGAAATGTTTATTATCAGTAGTAGACATTTTTGGTCGCAAATATTCACATTATCCTATTAAGTCACCTGTTTTAAAACTCGTTAAATTTAAAACAAAACATCCGAATT
Source organism: Dinoponera quadriceps (assembly GCF_001313825.1). NCBI lineage: Eukaryota > Metazoa > Arthropoda > Insecta > Hymenoptera > Formicidae > Dinoponera > Dinoponera quadriceps. The sequence continues at coordinate 164,212 of NW_014554530.1, read as the reverse complement.
CCCCATATTTTTAAAAATAGTTTTTCAATTCCAATTTTAAACGATAATTTTACTACGCAGTTGACATGCACGGAACCTGGGATTGGTTTAAAAAAGATAGAGATTGGGGAGACTTTGAAAATTGCGGTAATATATTGACGAATATATTAAGAAAAATATACATGCATCTGCACTTTGTGAGGTTCATACGAAATTTCATTTATTTTTCTCTACAGACACAATTGGCGCACCCGCCAGTTGCATCTACGACGAATGTCATGTGACTTGCACAAATTATACTGACGTACCTCAGGATTTATCATCGAATGTTACAGCAATGTATGTTCTATAAATTATATTTTTGCAATAACATTACATTATATAAGATTTTGTTTAAATAAAAATGATAAAAAATATTTGCAGCTCTACTAATAAGTTCAATTAAACCGCAGGTGTCAATCAACTCAAATCAATTATATCTCATTTTTTATGTCGCCGTTATTAATAATTAATAATATTAACACGAGACTTTTGCAGATTTTTAACCGAAAATTCACTCACGCGTTTGTCTCGTAATGTGTTATCGAGATATTCGGAAATACGTTTATTGTAAGTTATCCATGTGCAATGTCTTTTTTATGTAGCTTATGCAAGGGAGGAGCAATTCGTGAATGTTACAGAGAGCGTTTTTTATAATTTTAGATATCTCGATAATAACGATATAATCGAGTTGGAAAAAGGAGCGTTTTTTCATCAAAGTGAGTTAATTTGGTTGTAAGTACTTGCACACTCTATATAACTGACACAAAATATATATATATTTTTTTTTGTTCATATTTTAATTAAAATTATTAAACTAAAGCTTATCAGACTACTAAAGATTCACCCTTAGATATAGTAAATATTTTCGTAACGCAAATTCAATGATTAGATTATTATATCTTTCTTTAGTTTGTCTGCAACTTGAATATTGCATGGTTATTTAATATTTACGAGTAACACGTCTCAAAATATGTCCTAAAACAAATCAAGTGCGCTGTTCATAGAAATGTAGATCTTTTTTATCCTCATCGTTACTTTACTTTTTACTTTATGTACTTTTGCTTCTATTATTCTCTGTTATTTGTATAAAAGAGGAAATTTTTCCCGCGTTTATGCTATAAATAAATAAGTAATAGATAAATAAAATTCTTGAAAAGAAATAACTAAGCTGGAACATTCGTTTGCGTGTACAGAATTCTCGATAGTAATAGAATCAACGAAATACAGCCTGGACATCTAACGGGACTGGATAAATTGGAGACCCTGAGACTGGACCAAAACGAGATTGCGATAGCGGATTTTTCCGACCTCGAGAACAGCACCGCTATATATTTGATGTAAATCATCACAGTACAAAAGACTATCTAAGATTATTTAGAACGCAATAGCCAATCTCGATCGCGATATTGAGTTTCCAACGTGTCTTACGAAATAAAAATTCGTTTTTCTTATTTAACGCGTTATATACGGACTTTCTAACGCTAAAATTATTTGACGTTATCACTGGAAAGCTTGCATTCTGCTCCATTTATCTACACCGCTGTCTGTATTTTTTTATTATGTTCAAGACCATAATTTGTAAGAGTGAAATCTTAAAGTTGGCTATTAGCCTTTGAGTAATCTAATGTATACGATAAGTACGTGGGCTATTTGGCATAATCAATGTATCGGTCCGAGCAGAACATCGTTGTGAAAATATAGATCCGTTTGCAAATTACTTCCTCGACACGCACAGCAAGATCATGATAACTTTGGAGAGAGAGGACAGTGAGTAATACGTATAAATCTTAAACGGCAATTAGATGAAATCGCGCAGAGAATTCTAAGTAATTATCCATATATTGCACCGTTCGGGAGAAGGGAAATGTTCACACCAGCGAAACCGGTACAGATGTGTACGGCACGTGTATTTTAACACTCGCTGCCTTCATTTAGGGTAATTACCGAAGATTATTTCTACCTTGCTGCGTTTCTTTTATTTGCAAATAGAAACTTGAAGGATAATATGTTGACGACGTCCACTTTGAAGCTCCCACGATTGCCGACGCTGACGGAAATGTAAGTCTATTACGTTTATCTCGAAAACATGAGATGTACACGTGCGCGTTCTCGATTTTCCAAAGTAGCGTTTCAGAATACTGGACGGGAATCGCTTCGAGTCGATAACGGAAGATCTGTTCGCCGGATGCCCCGCTTTGAAATCACTGTACGTACGTAAGTAGATTACGGAAGCGATTACTGTCATTGTTAATAAGATTCATGCGAGCCACTAACGGAGCAACGATGATTCAGGAGTATGGAGGACAATAGCGTGAGCAACGTCGACGAACGCGCGTTCCGAAATCTGCGGCAACTTGTCGAACTGTAAGTTTGCAAGTATTAACAATAATCCACGTCAATATATGTCCGAACATTGCATCCTCCCATACACACATTAATATTGATGATATTAGCATTGAATAGTATTGAATTAGTATTAAATATTAAATCATTAGAAGATCTATGTTTTGACTTTTAGCCGATATCCAGTAAGTAGGAAACATTAAATCAATCTTTTGAAACATCGGCTTTATGCGGATTTTATAAGCAACTTGATAAACATCTCGATTTTATAAATGTTCTTAAACCATTACTTGGTAATATAATATTCCTAAATACGAAAATCATAGTGTAGACGTGTTTTAATATCTTAGTCACACGAATATTGTTAATAATGACGCAGTACGCAACATTAAAAAAAACTATACATTTGAAAACGTTACATGTTATGCATTATCATTGCAATAACATTGTGTAAATAATTTCTTGCTCACTGGCTACTATTTCTTTCTTTAATAATAAATCTATCCTAACGGTATCCGCTGCCTTTTATTCTAAATCGTCGATTACAGTGATACCGAGTTGCATCCCGATTGCCGGTGCATTAGCATGGCGTCGAGGTGCGCGATCGATTTCAATCAACGGCGAACTCCGCCGCGTCTAATGAATCATAGTGCGGACCGAACAGCGCGGCGATCGAAGAGCGTTATTATAATAATGTACAATCTCCTTTCAGTAACTTGGCCTACAACGAGATAGTGACATTACCGCCGGACGTGTTCCAACCTGTGAATAATCTGTCGAAGCTGTAAGTGCGCAAACTTAACCGTAGCCGTAGCACAATTCCCGAGGGTAATCAGCTTTACCGTTGAGTGCTTGAGCTACACGTATACGTGCTTCGGGCCCGCATTCGCCAGCGCTTACCGCTGAGTATCCGTTCGCGAAAGTGAACTACGGAAACGTCACGTACAGCCGCGACCGGTTTTAATTATAATTTAATGCATGCACGCACGTAAACCGGAATCCGCATAAACGGACAAATCAAATCGCTCTAGCAAAGAGCCTGATATAATCACGTTCTTGCAGGCTAATCGGTCACAATCCCGTCGCCGAATTACCGACGACACTCTTCAACTCGCTGAATAATCTCCGTTCCCTGTAAGTTGCATCTTTTTGTCTCGTTCGAAGAAAACCCATAGCTATCTGGCTATTTATATAGGTATTTTTTTTCTCCTTGCCTTTATTTAGCAGGGTACTCCGCGATATGTGAGAATAGTAGCGAAGCAAAGTGAAACTGGCCGCCAATTTCGTTTTATGGCAGTATCTTTATGTGCTTGATCAGCCAATTGTCTTATTTCTGATTAAAATAGTAGTAGAGCATAAAATAAATTTCTCAAAAATTCGTTGAAATTTGTAGTATATATAGATTTAAATATGACCTGATTACTGGCATAATTAGAAATCAGCGATTGACTATTCGAAGCTGAGATATTCTCAACTGAAAATAAAACCTTTTATATGTATTTCATGAAGTTAATATCCTTTTCATTTCTATTTTTAAGTTCTTCGTAGCCTCCTTGATACGCCACTGAAAATACGGCATTTAGCGCTACTATTACCTTAATATGGTAGACTGACCGATTAGTTTTCCAATTATGTAATTACATTGAATTTCAGGGGCGTCGAAGACATAAACATGGAGAACATGAACAAGGATGTGTTCCTCATATTACCAAGCCTTGATTTTGTGTACGTTTTTCTGTTACTTGAAGCGTGCGTTGGCTCGTGGAAAACAAAGACGAATTAAAGCATATTATTAACAAATGGAATTAAATACATTTAAATTTCAGGTATTTCAAAAAATTCCACTACTGCATGGCTTACGCACCAAAGGTACAGAAATGCAGACCTATTAGCGATGGTAAGGTCGTGTGTGTGTAATAAATTTGAATTGATAATTTAATTGATAATAATTGAAAGTTCTTAAATTATTAACGTTGTTTATTGCTGAAATTCATTGCTGAAACAACGGTAACAAAAGTTACGTTTAAAACGAAAAATAATATATTTCTATCTTTCTCTTTCTCCGCCCTCTTCTCCTTTTTTCTTCCTATCTTCCTCTTTTCCTCAAGGTGTGTCATCGATGTCTCATTTGCTGGACAAACCTATGTTAAGGGCAGCCGTTTGGAGTATCTCTTGTGTCACCTGTGTTGGTAATAGTCTCGTTCTTTGGGGAAGATTCATCGCCAAGGACGAGAATCGTGTTCTAAGTATCATCATCCGAAATCTCGCGGGTAATTACACAAAGTCTCTAATAACATCTTTAAGTTTCAGAAAGGTGAGACGCGAAGCTAAAAGATAATTTTCCGATCTCAATGTTCGTTGAATACAGAATTTTTCACAGAAATCTGAAGGGTTCAGCGAATCGCCCGGTGTAGCTTCATATCACACGGTATCACACACGTAAAACCGTTATACACGAGATAACGACAGCATAAATAATCCGTATTGAAATGATTCGTGGTACGCACGAATCACGAAGTGCACGCGAGTTATCATCGTTGCGGTTCACAACAAAGCGCAACGATGATCGATCGTGTATATTAATGTTAGACTCGCTATAAATCACAAGGCGGTAAGTCACGTAATCCTTTTACAGTGTCCGACATGTTGATGGGAATATATCTCTTCATAATCGCCATAGAAGATGCGAAGTTCCGCGATAACTACAAAGAGGAAGCGAGGGCATGGATGTCCTCATGGTCCTGCACGTTTCTAGGAGCGTTAGCGATGACGTCATCCGAGGTATGCGCATTAACACCTCGCTGGACCGCACAATTTTCAATTCGCAACGTGCAATTATTGTTCAACGGTACTGTTTGTTACAACCGCACTACTATTCAGCGAGATCTACGAAATGATTCTGCATTTTCGCCCCTGCTGATAACCGTATCGTCTTTTCGCAAGGACTTTAATAAGCCGCTAAAATACTCAATTGATTAGCTTCGCAATATTTTACAATTTCGTTCTCTGAATGTGTTATGAAACATTAAGCTCAACTTAATATTCAAGAAATCGGACGTCACGAAATTATGCCACGGAAGTAAGATAAATAATCTCTTAAATTGATCGCCAAGGTTTCCGTGCTCATCCTGTCATTCATGTCCGTGGAGCGATTCATTCTGATCGCAGCTCCTTTAAAATGTCATCGTGCCATGACATCCCAAGCCGCATCCTTGTCGATGATCGTCATCTGGGTTATTGGACTTATCCTCGCCGTTGTGCCAGGTCTGTTTTCGTCAGAGAATAATGTTTTTTATTTCAAACGAATTTTCGAACGAATATGATCGAGTAAACCGTCAATTATTTTAGTTATATCAAAACGTTATAGTATGTTTGAATCGACAATTGCATCATTTTGCGGAAAGATCGAGTTCCCCGAGAAAGAAAAAAAATTGTCCGTAATTCCCGACTTCCTGACGATCAATTTGTTGTCTTTTCCGAATCGAAAGTCATCCACTGGAGGAGCAGCACGAGGTTCTATGGTGTCAACGGAATGTGTTTTCCTCTGCACATCGACGACCCGTACTTGATAGGCTGGGAATACTCGGCCTTTATCTTTCTAGGACTTAATCTCCTCGGGTAAATTGCGCATTATTAGGATGGCCTTGTAATCAGACATTACGCAATATGGAATCAACTGACGTTTATCCAATATAAAAGATATTATAAATCGTGGTTCAACGGTCATTTAACGTTATCATTACATACCTCGGTGTAACGATTCGGGACACACGATTTTATCCGCGACTCTTTTAAAGAAAAACGTACCTGTAAGAGCAATTTTTGGGGTCCCCTTTGTACCGCATAATTACATCCAATCATCGACATTGGAATTTTCAAATAAACTCAATCGCACGGTAATAATATCGGTCCGTTTTAATAGAAAAAAATGTAATCAACGTGCGCCACAGGCTCGATCTGAGTTCTCATTTCGCGATTACCCCGATATTTTATAGAGGAGAGAGAGAGAACCTTCGCAAAGCTATCGTTGCATTCATTTGCAGATTGATGATTATCGGTTACGTTTACGCTGGCATGTTCGCGAGCATCTGGAGAACGCGCCACGCTACGCCGTTGTCGGCCGGCGATTCTGAGTTCGCCCTGAGGTTCTTCCTAATCGTGTTGACAGACGCGGCATGTTGGGCACCGATTATAGCGTTGAAGATCCTCGCCATGATGAAGTATCCTGTGCCACGTAAGCAGAAACCCCGATGCGGGGATCTACGCGTCCTCACCTACTCGCTTCGTTCGCAATGTCGTCTCGATTAATAGTCGTTAATATATATATAATCGCGCAAATTAGAGGAATCTCCTTTGAAAAAAAAAAGAAAAAAAGAATAAAATGTCAATACGAAACGAGTCCGATTGATTTAATAGCTCGATAGCTTGAAATTTGAATAATGACCGAATAAATAATTTGCAGCTGATTTACACGCTTGGATAGTAGTCTTTGTTCTGCCGGTGAATAGCGCGATCAACCCGCTCCTGTACACTTTTACCACGCCAAAATTTCGTGAAAGATTCAGCAACGGTTGTTGCGGGAAAGCGCTCAACTATGTATCGAGGAAATATCCCAGCCAAGGTTCGTAACGCTCACTTTTCATGTATTCCCAAACTGCAGTAGATTTGGATCGTTGAGTAGATGCAAGTAGGAAATCGGAGAGTATTTTCATATAAACGAACAAAGCGGAATTTGTTTCAGGGTACTTGCCCGTAAGATCGAATAGAAAATTTCGGTGATAACAGAGATAGTCGTCTGGACGAGACTCGTATAACTGATATATAGATTGCATGGCAATCGGATGCATAAATATGTATTACAATGTAAATAAGTTTCTATATATATAGGAAGTTCGGCAACTTTAAATAACTCTCATGTGAAACTATTATTCAAACGGAATTTTGATAAAAGAAAAGTTGCTTCGTTTGGTACCGAGAATCTCCCGGTGTACTCCGCAAGCGATTATTTTAGGACACCCTGTATATAGGAATAATTGCTTGAATTTCCTGGCGAGCCGAGGCAACTCATTCGCGTTACCTTTATCGCAGATTCACGGGAACCGTCTGCTACGGTTACTAATAAAAACGTGGTACTATCATTGGCCATTTGGACCAACTGCGACGGCGACAGGAAGAAAACGCCGCCGTCGTTTCATTGACCTTAGCGACGAAAGAATTCTACCTGAAAAGCGGGACGCTGAAATTTCGTAAACTCATCTATTAAAAAGAGTTATGTCGCACTTCTCTCTGTTAAATGTTACACGAATCGCTCATGGCGATATTCGTGCATCGTGGAGCCAGGAATAGATGGCTGTTACAAATGAACTATAAATCTATGTGACATGTTTATTAAGCGTCAATAATAACTGAACAGCTTCGAATTAGCGATAGTAAAATTCGATCGATAATCGTTAGGGTAGAAAATCTCCCTCGTTGTAAAAATCGTATTCTTGTGTGATGATTTTAAATTATGAGCACAAGCAAACATGCACTGTCTGAAAAGCTTGTTCGCGGCATAACGCAGAAAATGACGTTGCTCCGCTTAATTGTCATAGAAGAAAGTTACAGAAACCGTTTACGCCTATTCCGCACAAAACCTGTCCTGCAAAATGCCATGCATATTTGTATTTTGCGTGAATTATTATCAAGATAATATATTGATGTATAAAAATTGTGATTGATACTCTCTCTCTCTCCCTCACACACAAACAGTTTAAATAACTATATTATTTGGTTTATTATTATTTACAGCGCTGACATCCAATCACCGGAACAAAAAAGTTAAATAACGATCGGTTTTTGGTAGAAGAGGTGACAAAAAGTGATATCTCAGACATCGAAATAATGAACAAAAGTGACAATTTCTGTCATCTGTCCTGAGAGTAATTAAGGCTATTTGAGCAAAAAAGTAACACCTACTCTTACCTTCCCAGGTTTACTTTGAATAATTTCACATGTAGCTTCTTTCATAGAACGGTTTGAAAATTCATAACAAAGAGAGATCAAGAACATAAACAAGTATGCTTTCAAACCAGTTTTATTAAGAGAGACGACAAAAATATATATAAAACACTATTTTATCAATTTAACAGCAAGTCAAGGAGGAAAAGTAACTATATAGTGATTCATTTGTGACGATAATGAATTTTTCAGAGACTTTTAGTGACTTGTCCTATATATAAGAAAAAGTGACAAAAAGTGACTTAAATAACTGGATAGTAGCGTTGTTACTTATCATCCGTTTATTGTTCATTACCTTTCGGATACAATGAATATACCGCTTTCGTATTTTCTAATTCCGTCAGTTCTGTTTTATTGGAAGTACGAGAGCTCAGCGAGATGCCGCGTTCTTACTCTCGTTTCCTTCGATTGCACGGTAACAAAGGAACACCCGCTTTGCTTTCTGAATGTATTGTTTCGCGCATCGGTGATCCCGGCATGCGGATATTTCAATCGCGCAAACCTCCGATGGCCCGCGCGGAGTATCCACCCACGTCCAGAGATCGTGCTCGAAAACGCACATAAATTATTTTCCGACGAAGTCGGAATCGCGACCACGCGCGAAAAATTTACGACATCGATTTCGATGTACTGGCAAATCATGTTCCACGATGTGGCACCGTTATGCAGGGTCAGCGTCACTTGTTCCTTATTATTATTGCGAGATGAGAAATTTATCCTCGAATACGGGCATGACTTTTTAACGGCTGCGCCGCTGTACGCTCTAAAACGAGTACTACATCACTCAAGTATGCTCGATTAGTCGGCCCATAGGCCGCGGCCATCCCTCGAGCCGCGATGTGACTTACGAAACGATCGTAAATGATAAGACCGAAAAAGCGACGAAACAAGAAATTGCTGGTAATTGACTTCTATTTTTCATAGTGTGTATCTCCCATCTACGTTTCCACGTATTGGAGCGTAACACATTGGAAAATACGGTTCGGTTGGATCTATCTTGAAGGAAACAGAATTTCTGGTTATGCACAAAAAATTTTGTATCGAATAGAATATATTTTATATTTATTATTGTTATTTATTGTTATACATTTTTTGTGATGAATTTAATACATTCCCAAATGTTCGACACAAATTTTTGTTTCAAATTCAACAGAAAGATAAATATGTAAAGTAATACAAATAATATGTCAAAAAATAACACAAAATTAATATCCATAACATATTGATCGATATTGAAATATAAAATGTATTATTTCAATATTTACATATGTTACACATCGACTCGACATAAAATATTAAAGTAACATAAACACAGTATGTTAAATTAACATACATACGTTAAAAAGTCATCACAAAAATTTTAATAAGAGCCGATTTTAACGTAAGTATAAAATACTTTACTGCGTAAAAATTAAATTTAGTTCATGAGAACTAGAAATTTGGTTTCTTTCAACCAAAACGCATTTAATCGTCCATTATCGGATAGACTCCAATTAAACTCAATTTTCAGTGTAGTTATGACAAGTTTTCTCTAAGCATAAAATGAGCGAAGTTAATGTTCTTCTTAATGAAACAATAATTGACACGGTGATTACGAAAAATCGACGGAAACGTAGTGTCGTGTATTGTAAAAAAATGCGTAACAATGGCATTCAGAGGAAATCGTATTTGAGAGAATAAGACCGTCATGTTTAGAAAATGTTTAGAATCGCACGCAAATTGATGAAAGATAAAAATTCAATCCATGCGACCGATATACTCAGCGTTATTCGCGCGTTCGTTTATACGAGAGGACTTCTCGATTGCGATCCATTAAAATACACGGATATAAACAACGGGCGATGCAACGATATCCGACTTCCGACTTTCGGAGGGTTACAGTCAGCCGTAAATCATGCGAACAGCCAAGAAAAATGCATCTCGCGAGCACTCTACGATCTACCGGCACGTGGGTTGGCTCTTACGCGATATAATGTGTAATTTATGGCGGATGGCCAATGGTAAGGTCCCGTTAAGGGGCCTCGATACTTCGCCCGAGACAGACCGCCTTTTAGGACTGACTTTTCTTCCGCCTTGAGCTGCTAAGATTTCTTCAGCTACAATACAATTACGCCGCAACGTGGGCGGGTATGCGTTATGCGATCATCCACGAAATCGTCCACGGAATAAAAAGACAAACGCTGCTTCTCGAGCAATGTGGGTAAGGCAAACGGGTGTGACGCATAGGCGCAAATATCGTTGAATTATACTCGAGTCATCGTCTCGATTCAAGAGTCAACTTGGCCGATCAAACGATAATTGTCTCTTATCGCCAATATCTCGATTCTTTTTTTTTATATTTACGAAGATTCATCGTGTGTATTTAATATCTTTACGTTTATGAGTTACACTATTTAATGGTCGAACGACTATTTCGTTCTATTATTATATACATTTACGGTAGATTACATTAGCGCATGATCACGAATTATTTTGCTCGTGTTATCACGCGATACGCTCATATTTTGCGATGAACTCTACCGTATTTACCGTACATGACAAAGTGACTTTTTCGATAACGGTGCGCTAGGACGTCGGCCGGAAGGCGGAGAACGTGAAGGAATTTACAATGAGCGCACAATACCTATACACCCGGCGATTGTAACAGCTCCTGGCGATAGAAGAATATTCCGCAGACACGCACACACGCTACACAAAGCGAAAGCGAGCAACAAGATCGCAACCTTCCGAAGGCCTTCCCGAGAACTGCTCCGGGAGAGCAACCATCGGTAGCGCAGAAAAGGAGTGAAACGTCATATATACCGCCGCCTTTGTAAGTAGTGAACGCGATATCTTCGACATATTTCTACGATAAAGGCCAAATGGCTTAGGCGTAACATGAGCCACATCGTCGACTTTCCTCGCAATCGAACGAGCAACGATAGTTTAATTAATTGAAAATTCTCAAAAACAAGTCGAAATTTTAATCCTACATTAAGCCTTAGTTTTACGTTAAGTTTTCAAAGGTCTTCCATTGTGTTTCTTTGATATTACACGGGAAGTTATTGTCATTTTCTTCACTTGGAGACTTAATGTAGAATTTAACGTTCCGATTCAGAACATCTCACGTAATGTTTAACGATTAAATTTCTAAGTAATTATCCATTTCATTCGATTTCGAAATAGACTCCGTGTGGAAGGATAAAAACTGAACGAAGGTATACAGCACGCCTGTCTGTAGGCAACAACAATGGAAAGGTCTTGAAAACGTTAATAATGTCTCGAACAGATCGCTCGCCAATCTACGAAATTGGCCGGCGAGATTCGCAAAGAGTTAAAGACGGCCATCAGACGATCTCCGGTGCGAAATCGATGCGAAAGAGCCGCCCGCGCCACGGATCTTTCTTTCCTCCCCCCTACAATTATAGGGTATAAAAATTCTTTTGGATTTCAGTCACGCGAGCAAGGCTACGTTCGGTCCACGGGAAGAAGATTTACGTGCGAAGCGGTAATTGGCGCCGGTTCAAATTTTTACAACGTGGAAGACCTTTGGATACAGCCTTCGCGATAAGAAAATGTGGAGTGCCACGTGAGAAATCAAGGAACATTTAGTAAACGTAATTATAATATTTATCGATGGCAGCATGCGATACATCAGAAACTGAAATAAGAGCCTTTCTTCATCGTAATCCGTAATTAAATCGTCTGATATTTAACAATATCAGCGATATTAATATTTAACAATGTCCAAATATTAAGTAATAATGCGCTTTCGAGACCGATCCTCGTGAAATCTGTTCTCAATGTTCGAGATTTAGAAATATTATTTAGTTATAACTTCTATCTGAGCCAATGTCGTTCGCGTTGTCACGAATATCAATACATTTCTCCGCGACTGCATTTGTTATCCTTGAATAGAAGTAGAAAATGGATATTTGACCCTATCTTTATATATATATATATATATATATCTTTAATCACCATATTGAAACTGTTTAGTTATATCAGAGCACATACCGCTTGTCGTACCATCCAGAACATTAAGACTTTGCCCTCTTTCTCATGTTACGCAACATAGAACTCAATATATAATCTTAATTCTATTACCAACAGGTTATGTATAACAGCAAATACATTTCCTGACTATGTCGATTTCTTTTCTTTTTTTTTGCACCCTGTTGTACAAACGTTCCATAATGCATGCGATCTTATAACATACCTTGTATTTTTTCTCTATTAATTTAATGATTTTATTTATGAGCCTATTAATCATGTCTGCTTTTCAATCCGCAATAAATCGATATTGTAATCTAAAGAATTTTTCTATTCCTTTAAAGATTTATTATTACTATTATGATGAAGAAACAAAAGGAACTTGCATCAACCTAATAGCATTTTATCTTACACTAAAATCAGTTATATCCACGCATATGGGAGTGTCTTACGGTTACTGAAAGCGTGAAAAGCGCATAAAGTGAGGTAGAAAATTGAAAGTTCCAGACACACGACACTGTGCCGGCGAAACAAAATCTACCTCAGCCGAAACTTATTCCGTCGCGCGTACGCACGCACACGCGGGGTCAACGGCGAAGAGCGTCAGTGGAAGCGAGACAAAGGCGAGACGCGGGAGAAAAGGGAGAAGTAAAGAAAGATATTATTTGACACGCTTACCGGCATATTAAATAACACGACAGCTGCGGAATACGCGGTACCGCGAGATACATCGCGTCTCTTCTTTCATATCGTCGCTGGCGAATGATCGCCAGCCTCTTCAAAATTCGACGGGCCATTACCGCGCTTCTACCTCCATTCAGAAGTCTCAAGACCTCCTCCCGAGTCTCGATTTGTTCCTTCTTCTCAACTATAAATCTCCGATTATCCATTCCAGTGGTAACTAAAAAGTAACGGAATACGTTTTACACCCGCCGTGTGTAATTTTCATCGCTGCACGTTGACGAAGCAAGTGGCAGTGCGCGCGCGAGTGGGCGTCCGTCAAGATTTCCTGATATTTTCTGACGTAGCCGTAACGGGGCTACCATAAAGTCTCATTGCGCTTTATCCGTCACGACAAGATACGAGACGATATTGGAGTACGACACGACGTCGCGTCCAAGAAGGCCCTGAGCTCTTTCCCTCCTTCTCCCGCTGGAAGAGATCGAAGGGCGATGATGCGAGCCACGGAATGTGCGTTCGCGAGGAGATGCATCCACGAGTCGAGTGTATCGTGTAGCATCGCGTCGTGGTGTCGCATTGCCATACCTGCCAATTACAAACCGTTTCTGCGGTCGGCGGTCCCCGGTGATGAGCAACATGTCGCGACACGGTCATCGACTTGCAACCGCTACAAGAACCTCGCCAACGATGTCCACGCGCATCTCCGCGAGCAAATCTGCCGTACAAGAACGCGCGTTCTCCCTCGCGAATTTGCGCTCTCTCGCGCGGAATGCAAGGCGAACGAAAAAGAACTCGTTCCGACTTATTAACGAATCGTTCGGAATTACTATAATCGATATTATTGCGAGCGTAATTATGAGAGGAAGCGAACGTCTCTCTCTCTCTTTCTCTCTCGTTTCCTACGGCAGATACGATAATTTTATTTCGTACGCGCGTATCGGCGAGCAAAATTATTCCCAAAGTGAACTTTTATCTCGGCAGTTAATTAGTGCAGTAAAGTAATGGCCGCGTGGGCTCGATAAACTACGGTGAAGTAATCAGTGTCAAATCATTGCGGGACGGGTGCGTGAGCGGAATCCTTGATATCGACGTTCTATCGGCGCGGCTTGTACGGATTATTAATTAAAAGCGGCAACGCGCGCACGCTCGCTCGCCGGTCAGCGACACGAATGCGAGAAGGCGGAGACTCGCATAAACAACCACCGGGACGGAAATTAATGCGCCGCGCCGGTGCGAAATGCAGCGAAACTATCTGCCATTGCGGATAATTAGTCGGGCGCCGATGCAGGCGCGCAAGGATCGTTGGAGAAAAAAGGCGACGCGGCGCGATCTTGATTGCGTTTCTCCAATTAGAGCGTTTAGGCTGACGATGTACGGACGCGTATCAAGTTCAGAGGCAACGGTGCCATCGGAAATCTCGCTCTCATATATATATATATATATATATGCACGCATGAATATTTTCGTATTACGGTAGTATCCAAATATAGAAGTGACTCGAGTAAATCTCGGAACATCTTGACTTACGGCATTCCCGACTTCCAAGCTCTCTCTCTCTCTCTGTCTCAGAGCCGCGAGCTACCGAATTATTTACTATCCGAAGTTGGAGAGCTGTGTAAAGGAATAAATCTTATCTTAATCGCGGCCGAAATTGTATCCTAACGGATATTTAGGACCCGAGGGGCTCTGAGGAATATCGGCCCCGTGGAGTCGGTCGCGCGGAATCCGCGGATCCCGAATCCGCAGGAGAGCACGAAGAAATCGGTCCCGGCCATAAATGGCGACATTTGGTCAACGACGGTGGAATAATCGCGGCGACGGCAGGCCGATTACAAAGTTCGATTTAACGCGCGTGTGGGCGAAGCTCGAGCTGGCGCGCGAGTAACGATCCCTTTTCTCACGTCATGGAAACGTCGAGGACGCGGCCTCATACTCTTTCGGTCATTAGCTCCCGTAGCTCCGCTCCCACCGCGTACACACTTCAGTATTATTTGCATCCGACGTAAGTCCCGATGGCATGCGTACTCGCGCAGTGGCCGTCGTAGAATGCAGCCGACGAGCGAGCGCGTACTTTACGTGGCGCCCGCCCTAATCATCCCCAGCCGGCCGGCCGGCTAACGCCGCTCCGTTCTCTGCTCTCACTTACCCACTTATTTAAACGCGTGAATTGCATCCTTATAAAAAGCCACCGAGTGAATTAATCTCTCGGGCGGCGACTGGCGTTATAAATATATTGTCCGTTCGCCAGGCCGGCGCGGAAAAGTCCCGGGAAAATTCGCGCGGAAACGCAAAAGTCAACGGGCGCAGATTTACGCGTCGTTTTGCCTCGCTGTAATCGCGAAGGAGGCGGTCTCATCGCGGATATTTGATCGAGCCTTTCATTACTCTGGCCGTTCGTAATTTACGGAATGTACGCGGAGAGAACGATTTCTTCCTCTGGAGATTTCATCGATTTTATTTAATTCAGAGAAATTTATCCATCGGAATAGTTCAAACGAATCAATTCTGGATTTAAAAAATTATTCGGCTTATCAAAGCGAAAGGAAATTTAAAACATAATCGAATAATATGTTATTGGAAATTAAATTTTATTTCCTTTAAATAATAGAGCTTTTCTATCAAAGATGGTTTAATTTAATGAAACAAAATGATGTTTGATATATAATTGTGTTGTTTGAATCAAACATAGATCCAAGTCAAATAAATAAGAATACTGTATTCAAAGAAACCTTTCTCTCCGTGTACGTAACTTCGTAGTTTTAATTTGAACGCGGAAAAAGATCGATCCAGCCAAGACTATCCGTTTTGCGAATAATCAAGTTATGGAGTTTCATAAACTCTGGAGCTGATTAAAGTTTTCGTTAATTATGGTTTCGGAGTTTACTTCAAGTTTGGAAAGTTCAAATAACTACGGCAGTTTATATCGCGTAATTAATATCGGGTAATTTAGATTGGATTATCAAAGTAAAATCCAGCCTAAATTATCCGATATTAATTATGCGACATAAATTGCCGTAGCTATCTAAATTTTCCAAACTTGAAGCAAACTCTGAGACAATTTAATTTGACGAGAGCAGCTTAACAAGAGATGTCATCAGCTTTTCGCACTTTCTTATCTTACATTACCTTGATTCGCAATCGTCATTCGAAATTGCTTGAACTTTCTGAAAAATACGCTCTACGCGTTTACTCGTCGGCTAATCTCCAGAATATCGATCTGTCTACGCTTTAGAACCGTATTGCTCGTGTAGTTGCTCACCTTTCGTCTCTTATACCAAGTCAAACGAGACGCGAGCGAGTCTCTCTTAGTGACTTAACGGTACCTCCTAAAGAACAGATCATGGCATTGTTCCAGCGGCAATGCTTTCGCGCTCAAACCCGTTTCGAGCGAATTGCACGCTGCTCGCAGTATTAACCCTTCTACCATCATTGAAGATAATGAAATCACCCCGGAGCAATTTTACCACCGTATTTTAATTTCGAGGAAACAACCTCAGTTATTGTGGTTTCGCTGCCGTGTATTGATTTTCATCGAAACATGTGTGTATTTCGTATAAATAATTATGGAGGACCCGCAATGCGAAGTGAAGGACGGAAATGTGTTTAATCTTGCTATCATCAAAGCCAATCATAAAATGACGAAGCGGCTTGTTTTATTACATCTTAATCTGGAGAAAATAATTTTCGTTAAAGCTGCTTAATGCATGAAACGTTGATGAAAAAATCTTTTCCCGAGCTTCAAGTAGATAGTAAAAGGACGGCTCTGAAGTAAATCTGTCCCTTCGAAGTAGAAGGGACACATTTCCATAATTGTTCCCAGGTTTCTCCTCTCAAGTACGCAAACGGAAAATACGCTGGCAGGCAAAGCGACTAAAGGTTGCTGCAGTACTTTCACCATCTGGCGCAAACAAGTTTGGAACGTTAGATTAACGTTGGTGCACCACGCCAGTAATATTTCTATATTTAGTATTTAAGTTCTGAATTTTACTACACTCAATTATTAACTTTTGATATATATGAAATTGGAAGGGATTAACGTTTCATCGGATTCCAACGACTAATTTAACCGACGATTTAAGCGTATTAATCGCCATTCGGTGAATTATTTCGTTGAATCTGCAAATTATTTTGCTACAAGAAGAAATTAGTAAACATAAGAAAATTAACGTATCTTAAAGACAAATTCATTCAGCAGAATATTTTATATCCTGGCAACAAGACAGTTTCTGCTCTAATTACGAGTAATTCGCTAATTTGATTATGCTAGCTAAATTATATTGCTGTCGCAACGAATATAGTAGTAACGATGATTTCGCTACAACAGCAAAATTATTTCTCTCCGTGTAACTTCGCAAATATAATGTGTTTGATATTATTGTAAATTTATATCTCGGACACTAACTAAATGATAAGGTGAAACATTCGGTCATTGAAAATTGTTTCTAGCTTCCATTTTCGATATTTTTTCAAGCCACGGGTATCATAAAAAGTAAGGAAGAAAGAAGATTGTTCTCTTTCTCTCTCTCTCTCTCTCTCTCTCTTTCTCTCGGATTAACAAAGTAATAGTCGGTTCAAACGTTAATAAATATTCTCAAATTTCGACGCAACATCTAATGCGATCTTCCTCTCTTTGAGGGAAATGAGGGAGGGGCGCGTTAAAATAGTACAATAAATGGCGTTCTCATATGTCATCGCGGGTCTAGATGTTTACTGCACTATATCGCGCGTTTCTGCGACCGCGGCGTTTAAATTACTCGATAATAGCCACGCTTAATCCACCACTCGCTCCAGTTACGGCGATTTGTTAGTCGGCCCCGACAGTTACAGATGTCCCCGCCCTTAAATTCGACTTTTTATGGCCGCAATTAAACAACGTGGCTAAAATTCATTTGGACGACCGTTAAATCACACGTCCTATCGCGCGAACTTAGGTCGGTCTAGCATAATTTCGCAGCTCGTATAATATTAATGGAGATGTTAATTTCACGAAGAAAGCTCGACACGCGCGAGAGCGTGGCTTCCTTCGGGAACGCGGGCGATGAATCCGGCGACAGTCGTCACCGGTAGACGTGCAACGAAAGATACAACGCCTAAGTTATATTCCCCGGTAACAAGGCCGTGATATATTAGTCGAAGCTATTAGTTAAATCCATTTCTCGGATGCCGGTATTAGTCCTTGTCATCTCCCGCCCGTGTATCGCGTTATCGCCACTAGTTAACGCGCGTAACTGCTTTATTTCTCGCAGTATCTCCTTACACGGCGCAAGTTCGAAGAGGAGTGTCTTTCGAACGAAATAGTGCATAGAATACAAATTGCCTGTACTGTCGTAAACCGCTTAATAGCTTATCTAGCTTTAGTGAGATAATCCATTCCAATGTTGAATTTATCGCCGTCTCTCATCCTGAGATTAATTCTTACTAATTTGAAATTAATTCACACGCTTCTTGCGTACCTTCGGATTGTTAGCGTGCTGGTCGTTGTGTCTAATGATTAATGACTCTTAATGGGGTCCCATCGAAACCAGCGTTAAATAACCGGTGTAACTTCTTTTCTTCTTCTTCCTCTTCTTGTTCTTCTTGAAAATATCCATTTTCATCTCGGCCAGTCAAAGCTAATTACCGTTGAGGAAAGTGATTTATTATAAGAGATTGACCAAGTACCAGCTGCGTTTATGGGAAATTACGGTACTGTGTATTATACAATCGTGGAATGTGTAATGTCGAAGTAGTCGGGGATTCTCTCGCGAAGATAAAACGAAGCAAGCGCAATACGCGCATCCAGGTGAGAGAGAATATGAATCATCGGTGGGAGGGATGAACAATGAAGTATGAGGAAGGTGACAAAAGCTAGCTTCTACTTTATCCGGAAAACCGGTATAAATCACGCTGGGAATATTCTAAACGTGCGTCATTATCTCGTGTTATACGACGCGGCAGTTATCGGCTTCCATTTGAATCTACTTCATTGAATCTGTAGGTGCACTGTCGCGCTATAGCGGTGCATTAAACATCCAAGTTAATAATATTAGGTGCTTGAATTAATTCTCGCTATTTTTTGCTACAAAAACTCATGTTTATTTCAAAAGAACGGTTTTTTCATATCTTCGAAAGAATTGAAGAACTGCTCAGAAAGGCCATGCTGCATCGACCGAAACAAATGGTAATCTGAAGGAGCAACGTCTAGTGAATAGGACGGGTAAAACATCCCATCCAAGTGTCTTCAAGATTTCCTTCACTGCTGTTGTAACATGTGGCCTAGCATCGTCGCGGAGAAGAATAATTTTGCCGTGTCTTTCGGCGTATTGCAGCCGTTTTTCTTTGAGTGCTCCGTTCAAATTGAGTAATTGTCGTCGGTAGCGTTCAGCATTGATGGTTTGACTCAGTTGCAGCAGCTCATAATACACTACATCAACTTAATCCCACGAAATGCGCAGCACGACATTCTTTCCACGAATATCCTGTTTTGGCGTTGATGTTGACGGGACGCACCTATGATTTCTCGCGCTTAGGATTAGGTCGTAACAAATCCATCGCCAGTCACAATTCAACGCGAAAACGACTTCCGTTTTTGTCTCTGAAGCAGCAATTCACAAATGGTTAAACGTTTCGCGATGTCTCTTTCTCTCAGTTCATATGGGTCTCCTAGCTTCTGGATCATTCCCATTGCTTTTAAACGTTTGCTAACGGTTGACTCATCGACATTTAGCGTTCCCGACAACTCTTTGAGCGTCTGACGTGACTCTTCTTCCAGTAATACCTCCAATTCTCCATCTTCAAACTTTTACGGCTGACCAGGGCGCTCTTTGTCATCACCGATCTCTGTAAATTGTTGAAGATAGAACATGCTCCCCATGAACCTCCACTAGCAAACGATGACTCTCAGCAGATTTTTTGAGATGAAAACAGAAGAGTAAAGTAATGCTTCCCGCAAATGCTCCATTTTTGGTACGAAACCCGACACCTTCAATGCGATAAAAAATGGTGTTCCTTTACGATCTAATGTCACATACTGATTATTAAAGCCTATTGACGATACTTTCATGTATCAACGGTCACTTCCGGCCATGTTGAAGTAGCAGAACTGACCTCTCTTAGTCAACAGCGAGAATGAATTCAAGCACCTAATATACGGACAGCTAATTCCTCCTTCCCGTGCGTGAATCGACGCGAACCGTAGATATCGAATATTTCCTTACACGTACGATCCCCGGAGTGTCATATTTTGTGCGTCTCGTTTTTACGCGCCTCGCCCATTATTCATCTCGACTCGGCGCTCGTAACATCGATTCGCCGTCTTATGTAAAGCGCGCGCGTGCGAAAGTTGTTACGATTTCCCGAGGAAGAAAATGAAAAATCTCGGCGCGCCGGCGCCGATGCTCAACGCGCTGGGACTTTCTTAATTTCGTAAGCGCGCGTATATATCCGCGCAGGCAAGTTCCGCGAGCGAGCGGGCCGAGATTGCTCACTCGTTTGGGGACGCGGATGATAGAATTCGACGCGGATTCCAGTGCCGGACGAAAATAGAGGGGTCGCGCATCGCATCGAGAATACCATCGGTCCGCATGCCGCGCGGCCGTATGGCACGACGTGACGCGTCGAGACGCGACGCGACGATGCGCCGCACGGACGCGGACAATGTGGCTGACGCACAAGAAGGTGACAGCTAGCGCGCCGGTGAAAGGCACTTGCGTAACGCAGACCCAGAAATGATACACCGCAATGATGGCGCGAATTGAATTTCATAGGGTTCGAACGATCTCGCGAAAAATACGGGATGAATTGGTGAATCGATTGTCCAGTCCCGCGCGTCGCGTCGCCGGCCCGGCGCCGATTGTTCGTTATTATTTAAAGCTCGCAGTCTCATGCTCAGCGCTTCGTGAAATATTCATAGCACAGACACGCGTTGCTGAAAAGCTGGATGCGATGTGTTACAGAAACAGTTGGCACTTTGAATATTCTTCAATTCGTGATGCGCGAACTATAATCTGATATCGGGGTCGGAGGAGGAAACTTCCTCCCTCGTGTTTCCTGATTATTCCAGGAAGGTATTAGAAATGGGAAGGGAAACCGGTTTTTTTTTTATGGAATCGACTCGGAAAGGTATAACTACGCCCGCAATTTCTCTCGTTCGCTTCCCACACCGTCGTAAATGCCAGAATACGTCCGGCTGTGATTAAAATTTCGTAATAAGGCACCCCTTCTTTGGAAGGAGAGAAATTTTTTAGCGGATCCCTGCTGTCATCCGTTCCCCGTCGCCCACACGGTCGCCGGAGAGGATTAATACGCTCGTTCCCATACTCCGTTTTTATTGATGTAAACAATACACGGCACCACACGGCACCGGCGGATTGTGTGGGAGCGGACGTATTAAGAAATCAATTGACAATGGGGATAATCCGAGTTCCTCTTAACTATTAAATCGTAGACCATAAAACGAAGTCGCGCTCTCACTTTCCAGTTTTCGTGTCCGCTTTTTACTGTCAAACATTTTTCTCCCTTCTCTCTTTCTTTTTTATGTCGATTATTTTATGTCGATAATTATTTAGGCACGTCGCTATAAATATTTGGAGTAAAATTCCACGATATCAAGTCTGTAAAATCGTTATATAACTTTAAGATTACATGGAAAAAAAATTCCGTCGAGTCGAGAAGATTTCCAACAGCAACACGATTCGAGTCAATTCTCTTGATTCAATGGCAAATATCATTAAAACTACTATGTTATATATCTTGTCCAATAATTAAAGTACATTAATTCAATTCAATAATTTCAATGATATCGCCATTGAATCAACGAGACTCATTCCAAAGATGCGTGGCATTAGAAATTCTATCGATTCAACAACATTTCTTTCAGTAGGTATTTCTCTTTCTCGAATATCAGAGCGGACTTACCGATTAACTGTAAAACACTTATATTTAATTGAGAGAATACACTGGATTAGATTAGATTTAATTATATACTTTTCTGAACGTCGGAGTGAATCATTATTAATGTATAATTATATTTCGTTATATACGTGTATATAATTTTATGTATATTTTTTTCTTTTGTATTAGTGTGATTGCTTTCTCTTTCTCTTTGGTTTTTCCCCCTCTTTTTGCACTTCTTTTATCATACTAACGCTTGAGGGGACTTAGTCCCAATCAATAAATATCTCTCTCTCTCTCTCTTTCTCTCGAAACGGAATACTACAGCGGAGAATTCTCCGAGTTTCGACGAATTACGGATCATTCGAACGGTTCAAGAGGCAATTTCGACACGCATCATTCAATAATCGGCGTGATCGATACGCGTTCGAGAAATTAAATTGCAGCGCGGTGCTCGCTCGAGTAATAATTGAGCTTAATGATTGGCGCGTACCTATCGAATCGGACACTGCATTCGAATGCCACGCATTCACTACGCTACGTAAACTGCTACGAGAAATCGCGGCTGAACTATTGTATTTCCTGGACGCGCGATCACATCGATACAAAACTAGCGGAGGATCCTGATACTTGGACGTGACCATACGAGACGGAAATACGAGAAGCGCGACATGGAAGAATCAAAAGCGACATGTACAAGCAAAACGAGTTTGTCCGACCGCGCCCTGCGTAACAAGTAACAATCGCGCCTAGCGGGATTTATGTTATACGATGTCTCACGCTTGATAAAGTGACTGAGGCGCTTGTATTTTTCATTTCATCCGCGTGCATTTTTAATTAAGCCCTTACACGATGATCCGTCAAACCGGACACGCTCCTCCCGAAAGACGCGAAAACAGACGCTGAATCTTGGAGCGAATCTTGCAGCGTTAAGCATTCCTGAATGGGTTGTTTACTATTTCTGTTCCTGGTTCTTCCAACAATGCGACATTTTGCTTAAGGAAGTAAGTGAGGAAAACGAGTAAGAAAACGAGAACTGCTCCTTATACAGAGCAACCCCGGACACTTTATAGCGCATTGTCTGTCGCGCAGTTCCCGCAGTGCCTCTCGTTTTGCGCGTCGGACGTTATGTCAACCGCATTTCGGGAATCGTGGAAGCCGAATAATTCGTACGGAAGAACGAACGCGAGTTCACGACTCTTGCAATTTTTTTCCTCTTGCGACGACGTATCGTAAGACGCAGTCATCCGCGGCAAATGGTCCTCGAACGAAAACGCTTAAAAGGTATGCCCCCATAAATTTACGATTCACCGTTACGCGGCAGCATCTAAATTTTACGATCAGACCCGATGGCGTTGGAGACCATCAAGAGCGAGCGAGTCGGATTTAACGATTTCGCTATTATCTCCATCTACCAATATGAAAACGGTAGACAATAAATCGCCGGGTATTGTGCCATTTATATTTCGAGCATCGCCTTTACTCCAGCATCTCGTAATTTTACTTCCGCTGTCCAGCACAACGCAACGTATAAATATCTGAGTAGAAATTAATCGGTGGCGTACCTCAAGTCTGTGATGGCCTTCGCCTAAATATGGCGAAGAAAGGCAAATTCCGAATGGATTTTCATGAACAGGCCCTGAAAGCTCCTACTAACAAGGCCGGTGTTCATAAGGCTTAGTCAAGATCCAATTAGCCAATTCCTCAAATAGTTTCAAGCGAGATCTTCAAAACACTTGAGTGAAATTCATCGTAATAAGGTCGAAACAAGATCGAATTCATTAATTTCGATTCGGTCCTCAAAATAATGTTTGTGTATCATATATCTGTATGTATATGTGTATTAATAAAAATAACGTATGTTTATGTATTAATAAAACATTTAATAGAAGCAGGCTACAAGACCGCATTTGAAATATAAATTGATAACATTATGAGATACGGTTCGGTCAGACGTACCAAGATAGAACCTAGCTAGGCATGCCGAGATAAAGCCTGGTTAGATTTACAAACCTGACCTTAATTTGTACGAGCGTTACATTTCTGTACAGGTCCCAGATAAGTTGGGAAAAAGTACGTAAGGCCTTTCTTTTAACGACAGTTTCGTTACCGTTACGCCGTCATTGCGCAAATATGACGTATGCCAGAAAAGCTGCGCTACGGCAGATCTAGACGTTGTCGTTAGGAAGTTACAGAATCGGGTTACAGCCCCCGTTTTAAATTTCCACCCGAGCAGCGATATGTATGTCATTATTACAGCCTCCGGGTGTCCGCCGGTGTGCTCGATACCGCGAGGCTCGTAATTTTCCAGCGAATCGAGGCTCGATAGCCCGTCTACAGAGCAGCGAGCCTCACCGCGAGTATACATATACGCGTGCACGTGTGTGCCTCAGGTTTCCGCACAATTATAAATAGAATCGTCGCGACGGCGATGGCGACGGTGCGGAACCATAAATCGACGCTTTGTGATTTTACGGGCGCGTTTATCAATCCGCCGTATCCGCGCGGTACGGTTCCAACAGATAGATGTAACATTGAAGATGGCCGGTAGTGTCGCACAGCGCGATTTTGTCGCACGGCGCGATCGCTTTTGCCAAGTTAATCCATTAACGTCCGGACGCGTCTCCGGAGGCTCTCGCCGGACAACGTCGTGCACAGGACGTTATCCAAAATCGATCTTACGACTAACCAGCTCGCCCCGACTGACGTTTTAATGTAATCCGCGGCCGACAAATTTGCTCGTAAATTCGCGATTTATCGAGACGCGACGTCCCGCGACGTGAACGCGCGTCCGGATATCGGGAAGAATTACAAAGCGGATCTTACGAGGTAGCTTTTTGTCGCGGATTCGTCGACGAGCACGTTCCGGTATCAAACCGGCGCAAATTACAACGAATCGAGCCGGCAAATAATACGACAGCTATTGCGCAATTATTAGCGAACAATGACTGTAACGATGTTGTGCTCGATCGTCGTTTCTAATCGTAGCCGGATGTAGTCACGGTTAGTTCGTGAACCGAGGAAGAGACGAAGCTGCCGCCACAATGTGTGTATGTGTGTGTCTGCCGTTCTATTCCAATGAAAGTGAAGCGCCCGTCGGCAGCGTTATATCAAGCGAATAGCCAATTAGCTCTCTCAGCTTTCTCCTAATTCAAGAATTATGTCGCGTCTCTAGCGAGCATAATATCAATAGTACAATAACGGTATTTCATTTGTATCATATGTATCATTTCTGCACAATCGTCGAATAATAACTTTCCATGGAAATGTTGTTTCGTCACGTCGTCGTAAAATATCCTCCGCGGAATATAAATTGAAAAAAAAATAGCAAAGAAAAAAATTGTTCGCCGCATTATAATAGACTTGCTCGTTTCCCAAGTACTTCTCTTCGTTCGACGCATTTCTCGCACACCGGATATTTCTTTCCGAATCTTACACCTCAATTTGTAAACTGCCGTAAATAAAACGCATCTACAGACAATTTTCGCATACGCAAATAATTATAACGCGATACTAGCTGTTTGGTAGTTTTCGTGCCGCTCAGATTGTAGACACGCGATGTGTATATCTATATATTATGTTTCTGGTTAGGATGCTCATGCGATATCGCGAGCGATCGACGACCTGCCGACGATTGTCACCCAGATCTAAGTCCCTTGAGAGATTTCACCGCGGTTTCATTTTTATTCACCTGAATTGCAAGTTGCAATTCAGTTGGTACGTCCGATTCATAATTAAAAAAGGAGTAATCAAGTTGTGCCCATGAATAGATTTTTTTCTCTAATTAATATGCACACGCCTCTCAGGAAGAGTAAACAATTGCGTTACCACTAGTAGGCTCGTTCGACGGACAAACCGAGAATCTCACGAGAAATGTGGCAGACTGTGAGAAAGCTTCGTTAAAAATGGACCAATTAAGTCTTTCGCAGCCGTCGCGTTTAATGGTCGAATTTCTAGTTCTAGAAAGAGATAAGGGAGTGCTTGGGCCGAGGTTCAAGTTAACCGTCGTCGGTGAAACCGACTATTACGGTAATAGTTCGCTTTAATTTTGAGAACGTCTTAAAAAAACAAGCAGCACGAACGAATCGGCTGTTTCTCTCATTGTAAGCAATGCTTGGCCTGCACTCGGCTCCTTTATTCGCGCAACTTTCTCCATTGTCGACTCGATCGATTATTGTTGCTGCGATCCGGTAGCGAGATAAACTGCGCAATCTCGTTGTAAATAATGCACCGTTATATGAGAACAATATTTGCAATATTGAAAAAATGCTTCAATGTTTCGTCATACCGAACGACAAATCTCAAAATTACGCATTTAATTTGCGATATAATAACGCGTATAATAAACGATAAATTGTATTGATTTCAGTTTCCTCGGGAAGGTGAAAATTTTGGGAAAATCCTGTTGAAGAACGAAAGGTGCGAACAATTTTGTGCAATTGTCCGCTCCGAGCGACGTGAACTTCCCGACATTACAAAGGTTAATGGTCTATTCGTTCTAGTGTAACTACTTCAAGAGGAGTGAAAGCTAATGTAATCATTGTTCCACCGATCGACGCAACAGTATGTTCTACCGTTGAATGAGAGACAGGCGGAAATTAAAATGTTCGAGTACGTTCGTAAGATCGATCAGTGAAGGTAAGTAAATTTCAAGACAGTAATTGCATTCCCCGCTTGAAGTCTACCATTTTTAGACATCTTAATTGAGCGGACTAAACAAACCGCACCACCAAATATCATGTCTCGTTTTTCACACTAAATCGAACATAAAGTTCATGATTTTACTCGCATGCAAAATTACACTTCAACACTAGAAGTAAATTTCACGGTTTATAACTCCGAATAATCTCAGAACAATTTTCAGAAATATTCCTTTCTGTATGTTGAACCAACGCTTTTTCGAGGCGCACAAATCAAGAAGAAAATCTTGTTGAAAAAGAAATTTCACTCGACGTGCTATCACACTCTCTTGCGCTCCCTCGCGGAAAACTTTTGCGTGAAAGCCCAAAGATAACATCCGCACGACACGCTAAGTTTTCGTACAGACGGAAAAACAGCGCTGTATATATCCGTGGCACACGGCACGGCTCGCCTTATCCCGTAATTACCGGCGTAAATTATGCTGCAACTTACCTAGAATATTTCACGCCGTTGACGGTAAACCTTGCGTTAACGCCGTCTTGCTCATCCGCGTGAATTTATGAGCGATGTTGCCCGGCGCACGATGCTTTTTCGCGAGCCGCCGTTTAGATATCTCACGATAGTCATGATCTATCTAAATGAGTACACGTTATGGTACTATAAACGACGTCATCTTCCATACGAGATGCTTCCTTTGTTCCTTCTAACAAACTAACCAGAAATTATGCATGCTACACACGAGTATACGCAATCTTATCGATACATCCTCTCGCATCGTTATTTATTCGTTATCTATTAGTTAATTTCGCTATCCATTAATCTATTAATGAATTGGTTAAAAACTTAGAGGAAAAGATCGAAATTTGACCGTATGCAATTGCGAAATAGGGTTTTAACTTTTTTTCTAAAAACTAAAATTAAATGTACATTTTATATATGTATAAACAAATAAAACGTCAAATCGAAATTATTGACGCACAATACGACTGCAGAACTCGCTCATCACGCAACACTGTTAAACTTAATCCGCGTCATTTAACATATGCATTCTGAACGCATTAAACTTCGTCGCTGAAAAATCGCGTAATCGATGCGCGACGATTTTTTCGACGGCATTTCCGCATTCTATGCGGTTAGATATTTCAACTACCGAACGGCTGCAGCGGACGTCTAACGTTATATTTCATCGATATAATACGGCAGGGAGACAGGAAGAAAGAGAGAAATGGAAGAGAGAGAGAGAGAGAGAGAGACAGAGAGAAACAAGGTGAGCATATTGTCGACACTATCTTGGGCGAAAAGGACGAAAACGGCATACCGGATAGAATTAGCCGGCGTGGCGTCGCGTTACGTCGCAATGAGCAAAAACATTCCGGTCGTGGTTAACCTAATCGGTATCGTGTCGCGCGAACGGAGATTAAGATACCGAAAGTAGGTGACCAGCCAAGCCCTCCAAGACTATCGATATTCTCGATATACAGCCGTTAGCTCGCTAGACGTAGGTGTATCCGCGTACGGTTATCCATATGCGAGTCAAATTTTTCTGTCTATCGAATGTCTGGCAAAGGCGATCCCGTGCAGGCTTCCTCCTTCTCGTTCGAATCAATTCTGAGATCGCCAGAGACGATGACGCGTGATAGCTGTGCATTATTTATGAGAGTATCCTGTCACGTTCTAGATAGCTATCTTGTAATTATCATATTTGTGTTCACATTGTGCGTGTAAGCCTCTTTTTCGATCAGTAATTCAAGTTCTATCATGTCTCTAATTGCCGACGTTCCGTGAAACACACTCAGCCAATTCAAGCAATGTTGTATGCGACCAATATTACAACTTGCACGTATTGACAGCCACAATTGACGTTTCTATTGATTCTCCCAGAAAATCTTCCTTTGTCCTATATTTGTTTACTTTATTCTTTAGTTTATTTAAAAGAGATATTATTTATCATTTAATCATTAAAGAAGAGCAATATTATCGCAAGATCGCCTTCGCCAAGTATTTTTAATATAGTTTAAAAAAACTGCTTTTTCAATGTTTGCTCGGAAAGAAACCGAAAAAATCCGTGGAAAATTGAAAAAAATTCGGTGCCTTCCATCTTTTCATTCATCCACAAAAAGAAATCGAAAAAAAGGATTCTTTTCCAAACGTTTAAAGCTATAATTTTTAATTTTTGTAGATTTTACGTTCAATCTAATTATCACTTTCTTGTTATCTTGATATGAGTATTAATAACTATACAAATATACGTTTATTACGATTACTATATGCATGATAAATCACATAGAATGTAACAGCATACTAGAAAATTACAACTGGCGTTAATAAAACAATCGCGGGTATAACCGGGTGCTGATGCCCCAGTTCCGCGTCCGTCATTAATCATCAGGAATTCATACCATCTGATAAAAACTTTTGTTACGTCTAAGGAAATACACATCCGCCAAAGTAAACTAGTGCTCGAGAGTCGAGTTACATCTTAACGTCACGAAGAATGTATCAGATATGCGGAGGATCAATGGCCGCTGGTCAGCAGTGCGGGTATTATACTAATCAGATTCGAAGAGAGGCGGAGAGTAGCGTGGAAGCTACTGGTCGATCGAGCTCTATCAGAGTTATGCGCGAACTAGATTGTACGGAAATCCAACCAATCTGAAACCGGGCAAAAGAATCTCTTTTACTTGGGAATTTTATCGAAATAATTACAAACGAGATTGAAGTTTCAAAGGTTCTAATTACGTAAAATATGATTCGTAATAACGTGTTTAGAGACCGAAAACCGGAAGCACGGTTTTCGCATAATTAGTCCATCAGGCATATTCTATCGTTATATGTCTTCCGTACGTCTGTAATATTATGAACACACTCAGCAAAGGCGAATATCTCCCGAGTCAACGCCTGGTCGCACGTGTCGTCAAGGATGTCATTGATAATGTATAAGCACGAATCACCGTGACATCGATGGCAATGATCTAGGCCTTGGCCGATCCGCAGAACTAGTTCCTGCTCTATCCGTGCGGAGAATCTCGAAGAATGGCGCGTAGGACGGCGATTGTTTAGTGGCATTTCGGGCTCGAGCGCGGACAACATTGTAACGGGTGTTTACCATGTGTGGAACGCATCGTACATTTACGTGTCCGGCTGCAAGACCGCTTGGCAGCGGCCGTCTATATTGGCGATAATCCATCCGATTCGAACCCGGCCGATGATTGGGAACGATTGCAAAACGAAAAGCGAAAACGGTAGTCATCATTGTAGATCAAATCGGATCTCTCGTTGGCAAACCGGTAATAACTCTGTCGTTTGTCGGCCGGGCGCAATATTAATCAAGCGCGGCGCGAAGATAAGAGTGATAGTTTAAAGCACGATGGAAAGTATGAAAAGGAGCACCACGTGTGCTAATAAAGAAAAATACTAAGAAGAAGATAAGCCGTTTTATCACAATTTGAAAGACGCCGTTTTATTGTGCGTTACAGATTAAAATCGACGTGAGGAATTTATTGATTATCCTACGTTTGTCGCGAATTCAAAGAGCGTGGAAATGTCTGCCGTAATTGTACAGTTTTTTGTGAAATATTAATTTACCACAACCGCGTGCAAAAGCGGAAAGTGAGAAAACAATGAGCAAAAGTGCACGGCGGGCTTTTCTTTTATTTCCCGCGGAAATGATAATCACGCTCGATGCACCTCTTTTCTTGATTTGCGCGCGTAACGAATAAATTTCCTCGCAAGTTCCGCCGTCTCGTACGCATCGATCTGCCTCGTTCCGAAGACGACCGCGCCTCGACCTTTCTCTCCCCCCGTGGTTAAGCGTTTTACGCAGCGCTGCTGCGTGACGCTTGTAAAACGACGAAGATGATAATCGACGGATGAATAAAACAATATGATAAATATCGGGCGTACGATCGTTCGTCCCGGACGAACGGGTCCGCTCCAGATTCCGTTCAAGAAGCTACAGGCCTATAAATACTTTTACTTCGCGCGCGGTCTCGTTCTGTTAAGTCGGATGCGAAAAAACGACCCGGCGTATTCCTTCGATCAGAATGATAATTTCCGCCGCGGCCCGGCGCACTGGCGATACGCACGCGAGAACGTACTTAGGAGCCGAATACGATAAAATTAGTTTCACCTCGGACGAAATTTTTCACGACGTTTGCAGTAAAATAGCCGTGATATTGCGCCGTTTTCGACGGTTACCGAGCCCAAGCCGAATTTACTGGTTTGCAAAGAGAGCTCTACTCCGTGATAAATAATCTCCGTTTAACGCGACTGGAACGCGCGCGTTAAAGTCGACGGGATAGTCGAATTTACGCGCGAGACCCGTTATATCGGACGGCGTGCTTTCGACGAGCCGATCTTCGGACTTGCGCAGTCAAATCCCGCGACTTTATGTCTATCTGCAATGTGTACAATGGAATAAGTAACGTCGACTGTAGAAAGTAATATGACTCGAGAAAGCAAAGTCGAAGCGTCATTTGGTTTCATCTCTACAGATATAAATATAATCTAATATCTGTATTAATGTAATCTATAATTTGAATAAGTGCAATCTGACGATATAAATGTAAAGAAGTAAATATTTTATTTTATCAGTCGTAAGTCCATTAATTTTGAATTTAATTTAATTTTGAATTTAATTTATTAACAGGATTAAAACTCCTTTTAGCGCTGCAAAGTATATATAAATACAGTAGAATAATATATATTATTATTTAATTAATTAGTAGTGCTCTTTATGATAGTGTTTCTGAACACATCAAGAGTCAAACTGAAAAAATCGACAACGTTCGAATATTGGATAGCAAACATACTAATGCAATTAATTGGTTTAAATTTTCTATATAAGTGCAGTGAACTGCGACGTGAAAGAATTCACTATTTTTTATATTTCTAGAATATGTAAACCAATTAGATTGAATAATGTTGAACTTAAAATTTGACCATTCAAAGTTTCAGTAAAACTAATAAATCGAATAAGATTCTTCTGTCTTTTAATGATAATATGCCCAGATCCTTAAGTATGAGTCCATACTCGTGACATATTATTAATATGGGTTTATGCATCTAATAAATTATACGACGCAAAGAACAATGTTGTACTTTTTTTTAACGCTTGATTGATGCTTTCTTATTACATAGCCATTCCGTGGAAACCAAGTAGATCCCATTATATCCTTTTCGCCATATTCACGGGGTAGGCAGTAATAAATTTAATAAAGGTCTTTTCTCTCGCGTAAACCAAACCGTTCGAAGCGGTTCCAATCGCTGTCCGTAATATCCACGATGGAGTCGTGCGCATTGTAAAAGGAAAATCGCCGGTATACAAACAGCTCTAATTATGTAAAGCAGATACTTAAGCTAGATTTACAAGGAGATACCGCGGAGATACCCCGCGGCGAAATCGCATGACTACATCGCGGCTTTCGTACTCGTCGACTAATAAAACGAGCCGATCGAGCACGGCGATGGACTCCATTGTGTTACGCAAATCCTGAAAAAAATTACCCGAAGTAAAAATGCCTATGAAATTCTCGAAAAATATCACCGCTTTGTGGAGCACTGACTAAAGAATACTGATTTAAAATAATGATTGATAAGCAATTAATATTTCATGAGTGTGGAAATTAAAATATGTAAATCGCTTTTTTTACAAGCTACGACCGACTTTAACGTGGAAATAGTCACCTTATTCTTTTATACGTGATCACGAACACTTGATGTGCTTATTCCGTTTCTTCAATACTTTTTTTATTTCTCCTCATTTTTTTCAAACAAATATTAAGCCAATCTATATTTATTATATCCCTGAATAATAATAAATCATAGAGCGATCGATAATACGTTATACTATATTAATAATAGAGGCTTTTAATTGAGGTCTGAAGGTGAGTCCCAGGTGACTATTCCCGGATTAGAGCCTTTGTTTACTGCGATACAAAGTTACTCTTGGCAGAGCAACGTGCCGTGTGGTATTGTCCTATCGAGTATCAAATTATTTTTACCATATATATATATATATTTTCAAGTACGAATTTCATCACGGCTGCGGCTAACGAGAGAAACGTTCCAAGGAGCACAATGTCGGGCAACATCGATTCATCAGTCAAGCGTTGGCGAAAATAACCGGCAGAGGTGAGCGCCATTAGGCGATACGAATTGCGACAACTTCGAATATCATGTTGATGCATCACGCCGTTTCATCATTGAAAATGGACACGCCGTCGACGGTGTTGTCGCTAGTTGTCGTACTTCTCTCCTACCCCACCGTGCGTATTTTCCGCGAGGAAACAGCGAGGCGGAGAAGAAGATAGACAGAGAAGGTGTATCAGTTGCGTGCTGTACTAATCTCTCGTTCCATGTTTTCTGACCTGGGGATCACTGATCGAGCAGAGCAACGGGTGTCCGAAGAAAAATGATTACCAGTCCAGGTCAAGACAGAATTTCTCTTAGAGAGAGAGAGAAAGATAGAAAGAGAGAGAAAGAAAGTTACTGAAGAACAAGAGAGAGAGACACGGAGACTCGCAAAACGTAAGATTGCAAGAAAACCGTGAAGGAGAGAGGGGGAGAAAGACGGAAGGAGAGAGCGAGCAAGACGAAGAAACAGAATACGTTCTCTTGGCACTGCCAAGGCGGATGCTGTAGGGACGTGAGATTCTTGGCAACCGGGCGGAGTTGCCTGCTAACTCCGTACCACCATAAGGATCGCGGTCGTTGGATGTTTATATTCGTGATAGTGCCTCTCTCTGTCCCCAAATAACCGGCCGAATGGCGACCAATTCTCGTGCCGGTACGACATATTGGGCGCCTCCGAATAGCGACTCCAAATAGCAGACCGCGCGCTCGTTGAGAGAAAGAAATATGGTTGCGATGTGGCGAGGCGCGGTTTGTACCTCGCCGGGTATGATCGGTGCTGGTACAAGCTAATATCTTCAGGGTGCCGAGAGAGAAAGAGAGCCCGGCGCGCATCATGCGGCGCCGCGTCTTAATCGCCGGAGTGGTAGAGATTTTACGGCCGTTTCTGTCCGGCCCGCCAGCCGATGTCGCGGAAAATGCAGGCTGCGAAGTGAGTAACTTAGCGGCGCGACCTCTCTTCGTGCTGCCCGTGCAAGAATTTATTACGCGATCTACGCAGGGTTCTACCCTCCTCCCTCTCTTTTTCTCTCTCTCTCTCTCTCTCTGTTTGTCTCTAACCTCGTGCCAATCGTCAACCCTCCCTCGACGTTCCACAGGGCCGTTCCCGTGAACATTACTTTCAGTTAACTGGGGTTTAACTGATTTTTTGCCGCTCTTCAGCTCCCCCCGTGGAAAGAGTCTGAAGGGATGAGTTGCTTAAGATATTCTACCGACTTTAACCGATGTTTATAGGAATAGTATGTAAGGAAATGTTTAATTTCTTTCCATCTTTTCACGTGAAATACACGGGCAACGAACATGATGTAAAAAATATCCCGAAAGTAACGGGACAAGCCGGTCAAGAATGTGCTCCTTGCAATCGATCGTGAAATTATAGAACGTCGGTGTACGACTTGTATCCTCGTACGTGTATTTCGTCGAACGTTGTCGTGGGGTAAAGTACACACGCGGAAGTATACTTCTAGTATAAAAGAATCGAATATAATCTCTCAGGCTCAATTGCCGCGGGTTTCCCCGCAACGAAGGCGAGCTAATGAATTATAGTATTTGGGATACTTCAACATTCTGCCAACAGCCATTTTTCAAATAATGTTTCAGACGGACAACTTCCACGTTCTGCCTTTCATTTCGCTTTTATATTCTCAGACGTACGTTGAAATAGTGGCAAAAATTATATACTCGCGATTAAAATTATTACTCTGAAGAAGGCTCGCGTTCTTGCAACTGAAACCGTGTATGCAACTCGACTTTAACCACCATAGCCCGTTGCGGCCTCTAATTAACTTTCTTCGCTTCTCGGATTCAAAACTTACACGATGGGATAAGTGCCTCGCAGTTGGGAAATTACCCTCGGAGCACGAGCGGAAGAATCAACGAATTGAATTGCATTCACCGTGGAATACCGAGTAGCCGTAATGTTAATTTAACGATTGATAAACGTCACGCCGCGCGACTCGCGGCCGGAGAAACGCGCGCTTCCACTCGCATCGCGAAAACGGGAGAACGGGCGCTTTGGCGCGTAGAGGTAACACCTACATTTAGAATCACAATGAACCCGTGGAAAATCACAGAAATTATTTATCCCCCGGCATTCCGGTCGCCATACTGAATAGCGTGCGAGTGAAAGCAGTGACGATTTCACGGAGTAACATTAATTTCTTGACAAGCTAATAATTCCGGCAGGCCCGGAGGTGGAGAGGGGGGCGTGCGTCCCTCTTCCAGCTTTAGAATGTATTTTCACTGTAAAACCCCCGGAGGGAACAACGAGGCTGTTTATCCCGCGAAATAGTTGACGCAGCTTTCGGCAGCGCGATAAATCCTTCCGTCGCGCTCAGATACATACGTCACGTGCTATAAATACTTAAAGGTGCATTTGCGCACAGACGATCGGTTGATGCGTTCAAAGCCTCTTTGTACGACGGTCCTACGTTACGAAGTTATAATTTTATTAGCGAAATGCGCCCAGCGTCGCGAAGAAGGTAAATATACCTGCCCGCCTGGACGCCTACGTGTTAGAAGCGTTTACCGCCATCCGACGCAATCGAAATCTCTTATCTGTCTGTCATCGAACGTAATTCTATCATGCCAACGGTCGAGATAAAGGACAAAGGCGGTCTCGCAGCGACCACTTGAGAAAGTGGCAGCGCGTGTACACGGCTGTGTTAACGTCGAAATATGATTAACCGAGATGACAAAATAGGAAGTCTACAACACAGTTTCATCACATTTCGAGTGCCGATACTGAAAGATCTAATCATATTTACGGCTTGTAAATGTCCACAGTGTAACGAAGCAACAATAAAGTATCAATTAGAATAACTGTTGTGTCGTGCGACGCATAAAAGGAACGAATAACATTTTTTCGTGGTCTGAAGTTAATCATTTCTTGAGGACTCCAAGAGGAGAACACATTCGCACGTGCGTTTGTACACACGTGTACAGATAAAATTGCATTATCAACGCGGAAAAAAAAATCTCTCGGGCTCTATATATCGAGGTAAATACGATTATAAAAATGTTTTCTGACATCTAACCAAATATGGCGAAAGGTGAAACTAAAAAATGTAGGCTACTGCTTGACGATGTCGAGCGAAAAAGCGAACGCGCATTCATCAGCGAGCGGCCGAAGAATCGTGAAAAATCGGAGGACGGATGCCGCGCAACGAAGCGGAAACGAGGCACGCGGGTTAGAGACTTGAGGGAGAGTCAGCAGGTGCGCGCGTGGGCGAATATGTCAAACGTCGAAAAGCGTTAGAGAATTTCGTCCGTGGGTTTGACGTTGCATGTCGGCTTGAGCCACCGAGATTCGAGGCTCTCTCTCTCTCTCTCTCTTTCGAGTCTCCGGTCTTCGGAGTCGAGCTCGCGTGGATCCGTTCCAAAGTAAAGCCAACTAGCATTCATCACGTTTGGATTATTCGCCCGGCATTTCGTCTCTCGCCTCGTCTCCTTGCTAAATTTATGT
Organism: Dinoponera quadriceps; assembly: GCF_001313825.1. NCBI lineage: Eukaryota > Metazoa > Arthropoda > Insecta > Hymenoptera > Formicidae > Dinoponera > Dinoponera quadriceps. The sequence goes on along the minus strand of NW_014554530.1, from coordinate 128,088 downwards.
GCCGGCGATCATTACGCTCGCTGGCCACTCTATCGGCTAATTCGTCGAGCTGCGTGCCCGGCGCGCCGGCTACTCGGAAATTTGCGATTATTGTTAACGTAACGTTGCTATCGACCTAACGTCATTACGAGAGTACCATCGGCCTATATGTCATTATTATTATAGATATTAATAATAATAATATACATAATAATCACACACGACTGTTTATCCCCTATTTCGTATATCGTATTTTGCGCTGCAATTACTTCGAGATTAGATTATCTTCTTCATTAATTAGCAATTATCTCTTTCTCTATAAGAATTATTGACATGTTACAGGTTTGAACCATTGGAATGGTACCGATTAAGTTTGTAGTCTGCCAATGAGCCGAGTATGAGACCTTAAGAGAAGATACTTTTCATTCCGGAATAACACATGACAATCGCAATTAAGATGTATCTATAACGGTTCATCATAGTTATATCGTAACCGAAGATCGTTCTTCCGCGTATGAAATGGATTCCAATCGATGGACAGCGGAAAATAGAACATCGCAAATTGTGCTGGTTACTTTGCGGGCAACCTTGACGCAGGAACTGAGAGGTTGCGGTGTGTCTTCGGTTACTACGAACACCTCGGAAATTTTTTCAATTTTTGTACGGTATGTCCTGTCGTATATTAGTTAACATGTACGGAAAAAAAGGCTGATTGAATTAACGTAACAACGAACGACCTAAACACTTTCCTGTTGAATAAAACGGAATTTCTAGTTCTTATTAAAACTAAACTCGGTTCCTACGACTGGAAATTCCGTTTCCTTCGAGCAAAACGCATTCGGATTGTTACGTTAACACAACCAATCCTTTTTCTCCATGCATCCATGCAAAAAATGACTGAGGGCAACTAATTAATTCTGTAATGAATTAGTCTAGTAAATTCAACATTAAACTACTTTAGAATAACTCGATTGACTGCATCACGCATGTCTTCGACCTTTGAAAGATACCTCACGAACCGGTGTAGCGATAGTTTGATGAGTAAATCAAATAATGCATTCCATGACCATATCACGCGATCAAAACTTGATTCTGCTTTCTCAAGCTTGCACGCAACTTCAAGCGGTCTCGAGGTAAATATCGTAAAAACGTGCGAAAAAAGGACTGTTTTTACCTGTCACTTTTACATAATCGCCTGCGCGAGCGCTTATGACACGCATGTACTTGCTCAGCCAAATCGAAATGCCACAGGTTTGGTTCTATCGATCATAGTTATACGGGCAAGTTCGAGGAAAAGAATGTAACATATATTCTTGCGTAACTGCGAGAGAAGTTTATGTAACGGTCACCGCAAGTCGGCGACAAGTCACGATACCGCGACAGGAAATTAGTTTTAGTCTCTATACTGTCTCCCTGTAAGATAATCTCACGTAGCTCTGTACGGTCGATTTTCAATTCTTACATCAACCGCTGTCATTATCTCATTGATATACGAATCGCACTTTACATTTTGATATGCGCACACAGGAGAAACAATAGATAAATATCTCATAAAAGGATCGAGTTTGTACGCCACATTTAAACATAGCCGTCCGATTCTGAGTTTAGTTATCTCACATGAAGATCACTGGACCGAGTCGAATGGTCGTGTTTAGCGTTAAATGCAAATACAAATACAGGCTCTGAAACTTTCTTGAAATATTTCTCAAATATCTCAAATATCCGAGGTCTCAGACATACATTATCATATAAAATTCTTCTCTATTCTTTTTTGACAAAAATTATCCTAAAAATTGAAACAAAAAAGAATTGAAATAAATTTGTGGAGAGACAAAGAATAATGTTTATTATACAGGGTGTAAGTCGATTATCAGAAATATATAACAATGCATACTACCTCGACCGGTTTTTAATCAATGTATTCTTCAATGGATACAACGTTACGCCATTACATCGATTCAAAGACAACTTTGCGATCGAATTATTTAATTAATTTTAAAATAAACTCCCTCAAGAAAGAGAAGTATACTTTCCAGAAATAGGCGCGTATCGTGTTCAATCTCGTGAAGAAAGCGACGGAAGATTTTTTGTACCGTTCGTTTCCCAGTCCAGAGACTCGTACCCTTCTTTCCTGGCGAATTATAAGAAGACGCTAATTGACAGAGCTCGAGCAGAGGAGCGGCTATCGCGCGGCAAATGTGCCGGAAAGATCGTGCGACGACGAAATCACCGATATGTTGGCCCCGTGGAATGTTAATAAGCCAGCAAGTAGCCTCCTTGACAATACAATGTCCTCGACCACACATTCCGGGTGTATCGTAAATCGTTGTTAGTAACCGCGAGACACGTGCGGGTGTAGCCGAGCTTTCAGCAAGCGGCCCGAGTAAATAAGTGGGTGATGGCCGACACAAAACGTACACATAGTGTACGTCAAGAGCCATACATTTCTATGTTGTTACAAATTCCTTAGGGAATTTCTAAACCACTTCCCCTAACAAGAATCCTGCCAGACACTATTTCTTTATAATCCTTTAATTCTCGGCGTGAAATATGCCAGTAATTAGTGTGATTCTGCCAAAATGAAATCCACTTGGAATTAACCGACAGTTAAAATATTCGCCATTCATTCCCGTGGTGCCGGAGGATTACGACCGTTTCAAAGTTGGAATAAACGACATTCTCGTCAGTTTGGTCGGCGTATTTGTGGCCGAGGGAAAGTGCGCGAGTTTTAGCGTACTTAATGCAACCGCAGATTCGTAGACACCGCGATGCACCGTCTCGATAAAACACGCGTGAAAATATCAAGTCGCGAAAAATCCTACGTGCCCTCGATACGCATTTATTCGCGAACTATAATGGCCTAGTTTTCTCGATAGAATATTTAACTGGTCGGACAAGAAGAAATAATCACGACGTGAAAAAAAACAACAATCGACATAAGGCTTTGTAATATCTGCATGATGTCTTATCCATTTTTTTTATTAGAAAAAAGCGATAGAGTTTTCGAAATAACAACAGGAATGCAAGAGTAAAAAGTTAAGAGCTTAAGGTCGTATTCTACCGAATGGAATAAAAACGGTGCGTGCAAATGAGATAAAACAGAAAGAATTCATTTGTCAGACAATGCGAACGTTTCAAAGAAGTTTCATTCTCTTGGATACCTTCCAGACAGTTTCTAGACGTCTCTTGTCCTTTTTTCTGATGTGTCTGGGTCACAGATATATCTGACAATTCTCGTAAAGAGCGCGATGGAATTCGAGTGTCGGAATATCATTGACATGTTTCACTGGAGCATTGAGCGTCAAAGCGACGTGCAGTTTACGTTGCGCTGGTTTCTTTTAGGATTCAAGGCCGAAATAACGATATATCGGTGTATTAATAAGAGGGAGAGAGTCTAAGTTAAGACCCTTAGTGAGATCGTGGGACGAAACCTCAATCCCCCCGCCACGCTTTTGCTTCATTTCAAGTGTCACGCCGATAAAGAAACACGATATCTTCAGTCGCCTTGCAACTGGAGTGACTTCAAAGTCGTGGAATCAGCCGCGTAAATATGCACGCACAATTTTGCAAGATTATTCTCAGCATCGTTGCTGATCTGTTTCTCTAATATTAGAAAATGTCGCTATATACGTCGTGAAAGTAACCCAACCAACCAACTCTGGATCGATCAATTCCACCGTTAACATATATGTAAACGAGAATATGAATCAGCAGTACAGGTACAATTTGAAAATAGAAATCCATAACCAAGTTATCGGAAAAATGAACGAAATATATTTAAAATTATCTAAAATACATTGAAGAGAATGAAACTTCTTTGAAACGTTTGTATTGTTTGACGAATAAGATACTTTTGTCCTCTTTCATGTGCGCACTGTTCTTATTCTGTTTGGTAGAATGTGCCCTTCAATTAAATGTATGCGAAATTTCAACTATACGAATAAGATAATAACAAAGATATCGTTATGTGCAATATTTTGTGAAGTTATAAATAATTTTCGTACGGTTTGACGGCACAAAGCTTCTATTGAAAGTTTATCATTTTTTTGAGAAGAAAGAAAAAGGAGAAATCCTAGTTTCACATCAATTAATTAACCGCGATCAATTAATTGCAATAATCAATGAACTACGATATTTGACGGAACAACATTTTATTCGTAGACAAAAATTGACACGAAACGCTTCATAGGCAACCGGTAATACCTAATTTAGAAGGAGACGACCAACAAGCAGAGTGGCGCAGTGGAAGCGTGCTGGGCCCATAACCCAGAGGTCCGTGGATCGAAACCACGCTCTGCTAAGTTTTTTTTCTTTTACGTAGACACGAAAAAATTTCAACATTCTAGATTTGTGTAACTCAGTGTTTTCTTAAATTGCTTTCAATACTAAAACGAACAGTATTCATTATTTTGTCCGTTAAATACCTTCTCATCAACTCTGTAAAGCTTTGTCCGAATAATATTTTTAGTAATGTTAGTAACAGAAGTTACGAAAGACATAGCCAAGTTTTCCACTAATTGAAAATTCACGTTTTTCACTCTGTTCCCCCTGACTGCATCCCCGCAAAAGATGTATTAAATATACCTGTAAAGGATTTCTCGCCAAAAAAATATGCAAGCAACTTGTTTTGTGAAAAACAAATTATTTGGAATATCTTAACCTTTCGCTCTTACTTCGGATTTAGATACTCGAGTATTTTTGGATATTCCAGATACGTAACATCGTTGCTACGACGAAACGCGCGGAGAAGGAACGATACCTATGTCCTAAAGTCCCGTAACCCCGATAGCGGTCGCCGCGTGCACGACACGCACATCGCGCGAATGGCCGAGAATGCCATTCCTTCGTCATTGTCGCTCCGAGAAGGAGACGAGACGACGAGAGAGTTCAGGAGTTCACCGGAGTTCACAGACATAAATTCGGTGGGTGTTGTACGCGCGGCGAAGTTCGCGTGGCAGCGTCGCCTTTCCTTCTTTCTTAGAGTCAACAATATCGGCATTGGCGAACCTTAAACCCGGTTCAACCGGGTTCTCGTCTGTTCTCGCAATTGGAATTAGTGGTAGATGAGTTGTAATCAAAATGAATCTACATCGGTGACATCGTTTGCTCGCGTAACTGATATTCCGCTTATGTCTCAATTATTACGTACTTCTATATTCAGTAATCTTTGATTTTTCATAATCCTCCCATTATTTATACTTTCTCCTCTCGATTAACGGTTAACCGGTTATGTTCTGGTCAACCGAATAGCGTACGAACTTGATTTGCAACCGACTTATTCACCAGGACTGACATTTCCATACTTTATTCGTGTGTTCCGTGAGATCGTGCAATTTTACGCTAGATTACGCGAAGTTTCCGATGGCACCGGGTGTCCTTATATGTACGTGCAGGGATATTTTTTTTCGTATGCGAACGACACGATGTTGTACAACAGTGGGTACCGCATAAATCATACGTAAATAGGAATGAAAAGAGGCGAATAGAAAGCGAATGGTCGGCGTCACGCGAACGGACGCGTGCAACCATCGTATGTAACAATAGCGCCTGGCGTATAAGGCGCGTGAATTCATGGCACCCGCTCGCTCGTCTAGTTTCTAAAGCGGAATATCAACGCGATTGAACATGTACGTGTGCGACAGCGGTTCGTAAAGGTGTTCTTACATAGACGTGAGCACCGGTGAACAAACGAACGTTCGTATGTCCGTCGCAGGGGGATTTTGCGAACTTCCTTCGTCGGTAATCTATCCTCCCCGCGCGTCACTCGATAACTCGTCAGTCGCGATTGTGTCTGATTCGAATATTGAATTGAGAGATGATACTCGATTGGCGAGTAGTGATGTTTATTATTTTACAAGATATTTCATACTTTATGTTAAAAAATATCATGGCGCATTTTTAAATATCTCAGGAAATTCTTAACCGAAAGAAGTTTTATTATAGTGTTCTGAAAACGTCTCGACAAAAGCTATAAGAATATACCAAATAGGAGGCCACGTTTAAAAAATTCAACTTGACCTGACCTTAGCGACACCATCCAAAGTAATAAGAACAGTAAATAGATCTTTTTAAACCCTGCAACTTTTATCGGGAACACTTTTCTGTAAAACTTCTATTTTCCGAGATTTTTTTCAGCGTTTCCATACTTTTTCCTCGCCCTGCATGGAATAAATACACGTTACAGTTGACGAATAATTAGAGAATCGTTAATTTATAATTGTGAATCTATATAATTTGTTGATTGATGATGAACTATGCATGCTGGCTTATATTTCGAGTGCTCTCTTTTTATTCAATTCGTCAAATGTTGAAAGATTTCCGTTAAAATCGGAAATTTCTTATGTAATAAACGATTTTATGACATACACCTTAAAATATGTAATGTATCGCCACTTATGTCCTTGTACGAGTATCCTGCTTTACTCTGGCTTCCCAATTTAACATCCTGCTCCTGACTGCTCTGTCATAGCACTTCAGATACTCACTCGTGGTACTGACACTCATTGACATTCGTGTAGATATGATGAAAGAACGTGATAACTCACGCACCGATAAACATAACTTATAGTATACGACATGGTATACGATATGTCGTTCACCGTCTCGAAATGTACTGGATGAAGGTATGACCGTTTAAATGGCCTAAACTAAATATTCAGAATGTTTTGGGTATGTTAATTGTAATTTCTTGACTGTTCAGGGGCGAGAAATGGCGTAGCTCTTTTTGCCCATTATTTTGATATTCTCGCGCGTCGCGTATTTTTTTGAATCATTACATTTCGTGCCGAAGAATCACGAACATATCATGACGCGAAGTCATAGGCAAAGTACGTATATTGGTATTCAAAATTCAATTTTCGTCGTGTGTAATGAAAATATTTAATCGAGCTCTGATTGGCATCGCATTAACTAACACATTCGTTAATTAATACTCTTCTCCGGCCGTATCATCGTATTTATGTGAGTATCGATACCGGTATCAGTGCCACGAGCAAGTATCTTGTGTGTCACAAACCTAGTATCTGGAATGCCACAACGAAGCAGTCAGGAGTTAAGATGCTGGGATGGAAAAGCTGAGACGAAGGATGTACAACGTGTGAGTAGCGATATCAATTGGACATATAATTACAATTTTGCCCTCACAATTCTTTCCTTCTCACTCCTTTGAATTTTAAAATTTTACTAATATTTTCAACGTCAATTAAAATGTATGATATAAGAGAACTATAAATGAAGAAAGTTTCTGAGTATCTGTGAAAGTTACGCAATTAATACATTGCTAATTGAAATTAAGAATAAAAATCAAATGCAAATAAAATATTTTAAGACAATCAAATATTAAGTAATTCTAAAATAAATCACTCTTTATATATAAGCTTCATTGTGCTAATGTTATTGCGGGAAATAATAAGAATAACAGTGCATCAATCGATGCCGAAGAAAATTTGAAAAATCTAGCAATAGACTTAATTGATATTAGCGATTCTAATTTAATTCTTCCTAAGCCACCCTACCGGGTAATATCTTTCGATGATAAAAAACAAATGATATACGAGCCATAACATCATATTCGATTATAAAATCATGACCCGTCGCGACGCAATCTCGACGTCGTGAACTCCGCTGCAGATCTCTGTCGAAATGTCGAATAAGCATATAAAGCGTAACAAAGTAAAACGACAGTGACAGTGGTGGTAGTGATGGTAATAGTGGTGGTGGCGGGCCGGTGACTCCCCGGTGCAGTTCCTGGTGACGTCTGACTAAGCGTTCTATTTCGACGCACTCTCAGAGGCCGCGTGACTAATCCACCGCGCGCATACATCAACGCAGGTGGAACTCGTCCGAGAATGTCGCATTTCGAGATTTGGATTAGTGGGCGAGAGCACTCGAGGCGTTATTACTGCGTTGCTCGTAAACCCCCCCTTACGAATGTCGCTCTGTACGATAGCGTGTTCTTTTTACGAAATTCAACATTTCATTTACAAACACCGCATGCCGTACATGAGAATTTCTAGCTAGAATTGAGAATTTCGCAGCGAAAGCGAGCAGAATGTTAGACGAATGTCCGATTATGGCTTGGCTTTCCTTGTTATTTGTCGACGTCGCTATTTTATGTTGATCAACATGAGGAAGAAAAATCTATTTTGAGGCAAAATTAGTTCTGAATTTTCCTAAGAATGTGTGCCGCTAAAAATAGTCGCGGCGATAGTGAAATTAGCGTGTATATTATCGAACAACAAGAGGGAGAACTGCAGATTTCTCTCTTGAATTATCTATATTTAGCTTATTGCGCTTATATATATATATATATATATATTCATCTTTGTGTTGCGATGTTCAAAGCGTTAGACATCTCTCTATTATAAGCGCGAGACGTAGGATGAAGTTAATAAATTGTATACGCAGTTTCTCCGGTGAGGAGTCACTTAGAGTCAAAATAGCACAAAGGACTCATGCCCGGTTAATAGGTCGAGGTTTATCCGTAATCGATACGATATGCAGCGTAATAAGCCGTTCCGTGAAACGCCGATAAAGATCGAACGGTAAATCCCCCCGGCGCACGTGCGTCGAGGTAATTTTCGGGTAGCTTCCAATGTACTTACAATAAGTTACACGAAAGATTCCCTAAAGAAAAACTGTGAGGTTGCTTGCCACCATGACACCATGAATAAGCAGATTCCGCAGCGCTTGCCGAGAAACCAGGAATGTGTTTACAATATCACTTTCGTCGGCAACGCGACAAGAATAGGAACGAGCGCGATTCCGCGGCGCGGAAGTTCGCGAATCACTTTCGTTGGCTTTCTTCTCGATCCTGATCGAAATTTTTCGTGGTCGAGCGAACACACCGGTTCGCCTAAACGCGCGGCTCCGCGCGACTCGATAGAAAGTTCAGTTTCGAAAACACGCGCGATAAATTGCTATGCGAGCGGCGTGAATCGCGTCCGCCGTAGAGACCGGTCCCGTCGTAATCCCTTTTTTTTTCGAAATCAAAATGCGAAGAGCGACGAGCGCAATCGCCGTATAGAATGCTAAATATCATCGATACATATCGATCTGCGAACGAAGCCTACGACGATTGAATATCGACGATATCGCATTGAGGTAGTTGTAGCATAAAATGAGTTGTTTAAGAATTTGTTGAAACTTGAATATACCGAAGCATGTAGATTTAAATATAACTGGTGCTAATTATTGGCGCAATTAAAAAACGATTAATTATTCGGAAGCTGAGATATTCGCAACTGAAAATGACATTTTTTTTACACGTGTTCCTTGAAGTTAATGTCCTATTTTAACTTTTATTTTTAATTTCTACTAAACCATATTTAGAATTTTAATGAGAAACTACTATTAAGAACTATTAACTACTATTAATACTAATATAGAGACATTATACAACAATTTCTGAATCATTGACCATTTCGTTTTGAAAATATAGGCATAAGAAATTTACAATTTATAGTAATACTCGCGATAAAGGCACATATACATATTTAAATATTTATATATCACTTTCTATTATGTGTGCCTCTCTATTAGCTCGACTTACGTATAAATAAAGTATTAATAAGAAAAATAAAAAAATAAATAATATCTCTATGTTTGTATATTTCTCTTAATTTCGCTCAAAATTAACACATTTATTAGTTAGGTAATTAAATAAAGTTATAGGAAAATATTTTCTTCCGTAAATAATAGATTTATGCAGGAATCCCTTAATATTGCTACTGAGAATCTTGCACTCCACGATGTATTTTAAATGATAGAAAGGATCTTATAAACAAAATTCCATTCTAGTTCTCGAAAGAACGCTTTTGAGCGAAGATAATACATGCAGAGAACAAATGGAAAGAATGCGTCGGTATATTTTAAGTGATTTTAATTTTTCCGTATTTTAGCGATATTAAAGATATTGCGCTATTCTTTGCGTCAATGAATAATAGTGCAAATATGTGCATATGTGTATATAGTGCATTATCAGTTAAATACACTGATATTCATGACTATCACCACTATGTAACTATGACTCATTCTACAAACTCACTCTACAAACTCAAAACCTTTTGTTATCAAGGGAAGTAATAAATGCTTCGGAAAAATATTAATCTAGCCAATTGACATATAGATGTTAACACAATTTAGATTATTTTTTTATATGCGAAAAGCCCTTTGAACGCAATGATAATTTCATTCATTTACGAATATTGGATTTAAATGAAAATATATCTATATTTTTACATAACTTATATATATTTAACATATGTCGCTAAATAGGCAAAAGTAGAAAAATCTAATTTAGTTAGATTGAGAAACGAATAAATGTTTTACAACGCAATAAGATATGTATGTACGTGAAAGTAAAAAGAGTTATTACATTATATATATAACATTAATACTAATTATTTATTTGGAATTAAAATATTCCCGGATGTTTATTCCAAGATAGTTTTGTTATCACCCTTAATGGAAGGAACAAATTGTCACCGTTCTCACTTGGAGGCATTCTAAAAACAGACAAATATTTTTTACTCCCAAAAGATATACAAAACATATCTCAATTTTTCCGGAGAATTTTTTCGATTCTACACACACAGCTGGGTTTCCTAGTCATCCAAAGCGCAGCGAAACGAGTCTCGCTCTCGGCGTTCCTCATTTCCAGGTTGGAAAGGAGAGAGACGTGTCGCACGTCTAGGGAAGGACGAGAAGCGAGACCTGAAACAAAGGATCCAGATGGTGCAGGGAGAAAGAACGGAGGGGGAAAAGGGGAGAACGACAACCATCTTCCTGGTCATAATTTAAAGCGCGAGCCCGCTCCTACATCCACGTATAACTCAGGATGCGAATAACAGTTCGGCAATGCCGATCTTGCGCAATTCGCGTATTATCCTTCGTAAAATCGTTTATTTTCAACCGTACGAAAGCTTCTCAAGTATTACGGAAATATATCTTCTCAAATCATCGCGAGGAAATATCTCACATATCAAAGGCATAGATCAACCTGTGATTGAATTTAACAAAGAGTCGGCGTTCAAAGTCTGTTTACGATATCGTTCGAGAAAATAGATAAAAAATAATTGCTACTGTGCGCGACATTGTTTGACCGCTTTAGCGGATTCCGACGGAGGGCAGCCATGCCGGAGTTTCTTTTGTAGCGTATTTCATACTGTTGCGACAAAAAGAGATGGATTTATCAATCGATTCGGATCCCACATCGAGCGAGACTACCTCCCTCGTCTCTGGCCGGCGTTCCGCTTTCGTGTAATACATTGTATACATAAATCAAGATATCTTACCGTACATTTTCGCGCGGGCTACCGTGCGAGCCGGCCTTCAACAAAGGCTTGAAATCCTCGCGCGGGAAGAAGGCGCTCGCGAGGTTAAGCGGCACGCTTCCCCTCCTTTTCATCGCGGGGATAATGACGCCGCGCGTTTACAGCTTCATTTAGCGAAGAACAGAAAGTGACGAATTGTTGCGGAACTAACGAGATAGATCGAGAGGTGGCTGTGGTAACGGCCGTAACAACGGGAAGCCACGGGAAACCTTTCGTTCGGCCTCGACCCGTACAAAAGTTCGGTGAGGTTGCTCGCGAGGCCGAGCCGGGCCGAAGACGGCCGACGCCGGCCGAGCGCTCACCGCCGTGAAACCAGCCGAGAGGACGCGAGTTTCGCCGAGCCGCGGCGTAAACGACCGATCCTGCTGCCGTGGATCAAACAACCCGCCCAGTCAGTCCCTCACGGTAAACCGGCTCGTTCGGTTCTTTCGCGTCGTCCGTCTTACCGCGTCCCTCTCTCTCTCTCTCTCTCTCTCCGTCACGGAGCGTTCTGATCCTCGCGCCTCGGATTCCGAAGCAACAACGCCCGGCGATCAGAGTAACAGTAGTAGTGATCTTCTTCGAGTGGCGAGATCCGGTGCGCCCGTGCGTACGACGATTCAGTGCGATCGATAAGTTGGTTTGACAAGCGCACGGCCCGGTGAGCCGCCATAGCTCCGCTGCCTCCTCGCATCTTCCTCTCGGATTGGTGTCCGCCAGTGGATATTACTCGGCTCGCGGGGAAAATATCTCTCTTGCAGGTAAGTGACACGAAAGGTAGCTCGGCTTCGGCGAATCGCGCGCGATCACACGCGCGAGAATTAGAAAGGCCGCGAACGAGGCGGCGAGCCTAGGAAGCGAACCGGACAAACGAACGCGCGAACGAGAGTATGCACGCTCCGGAAAGAGATCGTGGCTACGCAATTCGACTTAACGCGCGCGTGCGCTACTCTCCGCATTTCCGTCTGACCCAAATCCACTTTTGATTCGATGCTTCTCGTGAATCCCGTAATATACGATGTACAACGCGCCTCTGTGAGAAGCGATCTCAGCCACAACAATGTAACGCACGCGCGGCTATTGTAACGAGGACGGTCTCGCTAGGCATTCGTCGCCAAGGAATCGGCCGACAAAAGCGTGAAAGACGTCTGGGCCGTTCGTTAGACATCTTTAAAAGGTCCTTCAAGCTCGTGTATTGTTTGTATGAGCAAACGTACGATGCTTTCAGCCAATAGCGCTCACCGTTATTTTCGCGAAGGCGCACGGACCTTGCGACGGTTGACACCGGTGTGATGAACGAGACGCCTTTATTGGGTAAAGCCCTTGGGTTATAACTATCTGAATATTTAAAGAGTAAAATATGGCGTCTATCAACAAAACAGCGAGGTTAATTCGATGAGTTACGCATTCGATGTTCGACACGATCTGACGAGTACATTTTGCGCGCAATTATTCCCGTTCTCGCTGCTTCCTACGCAAATAACGCGCGAATTAAAGTTGAGGAAACGAGACGGGGTCTGAATTTTCGATATGACGGAGTCGCATCTAACAATTCGGATCGGATTGCATCAGTGGTCTGAGTTAAGCAAGAGTGACTAGGTGATTCTTTTTCTGAATTATTACCGACAAAAACAAACAGAAAACATTTGCCCGAACAAGCGCAATGTGCTAAGTAACGTTGACGCAAAACGGTTCGCAGACACATCTGGTTGTGCGCGTTAATCCAGCTACGTATGCAAATGCCTTTGTCGACTCGATCGTCGATCGGGTCACCAGTCCGACCGCAGCATTAAAGATCAATGCGAATAGCACTGCGTGACTGGATAATTAACGATTCAGTTTGGATGGATGATGTCTTTCTCGCGCAGTGCTGTTACCGCATGATGTGCGAACGTATTTCCATTAGTATTAACGAGTGTGCTCCTGTGTTTCGCGTGTTATTTCGGTGAGTTACATAATAGGCTCCATTAAATCGGAGCCGATTTATAACTGTTGCGTGTTCGCGAAATAAGCGGCGGAATCATCCATTCCTCTACGCTTTATCACGAACAGCCTCTCGCACGCATTCGCGTGTACGTCACGTACACGTGTCACGTGTCTTTCGTGGAATAATAACGTAGATTCTCTGGTTTATTACACGCAGATAGCGTGCTATCTCGGAAAAAATCTCGCGAAGACATCTAACAAGACCCGTCTGATTTATGAAATCTGTTTTTAACGAGATAAGACCTCTCTTTTTGGGACTCTTGATGAATTTATTAAAACGTGCGTCAATTTAATTCGATTATTGCATCGTAATTGACGTGCGAATCATATGCGTGAATATTTATTCCGATGAGAGAGAGAGAGAAAATGTTCTTTTTTAGTAATTAATCACGCTTAGATACGTCTCTATTCGATTTAACGATGTAATTTTTTCAATATGAGAGAGGATTCTGTCACTAAAATATTATCTTTTTCTCATAATAGCGATAAGAAGTAGCTTGAAGTATCGCCATCGCTTCACGCTCACAAATCGTCCAGGTTTACGGTTAACGATCGAGATCGCAAGGCGTGAGACTCATTCCGAAAAAATTCGCGCTGTTGCAAGATCTCGGGTTGTGACACGGGTATCGATAATTCCGCTAGTTTTCTTGCAGTCTTCCTCTCGACTGCCCCCTTCGGAATTCGTCGAGTTTTGATTTTTGACCGCAAGGTACTCTTTCTCGCGGTGTCTGTTGCGGCACGTAGTTTATCGATCACTCGGTGAAAGTGACGCTTTAGCGTTCGATACAAATTTAGAAAGCCGGCCGTGCCATCCGCGTCTCGATGCAAATAGTGCTTCCTCGCGACTTGACGTTAGAATTTAGAGCTTCGCAACACACTCGGGAGATATGTATCAAAGACACTTTCACATCGAAGTGCACACTTACAGACGGAGTCTCTCGAAAATGGTCGAGATTTCGCGGATAGTCCCTTCACTCTCCAATATATTACCCTTTGAGACATTAAATATCTTGACAACCAACTGATGTTGATTACACACAATAGTAATATCGATTGTGTTACATATGATACAATTTTTTATATACGACAATAATTATCTGCAATGTGTTTCTAAAAATATATCCCAAACTGTAGGAAACTTACAAGCATATCATTTTTCTCAATAATCCTCTATAATCCTTCAAACCATAATTTTCAGGTATTAGAGCATTCTTCGTATAGTTTCGACTTCGCTCCTTTATACCTATATCCTCTATTATCTGTTTAGATTCCTCAAACATAACAAAGATTGCGAGATCATCGTGTTGCTAACATATGAAAGAAGCGATGTACAAGTGGCTTGCAGTACCGACTGAAAACAATTTTCTAAATATGAATAAACTTGTAGAACGTTGAGCCACGTGCATTGCAAAGCAAGGGGACTATATTGAAAAATGATGCGTTTACAAGTTCTCTAAAGCTTTGTAATACATTTTTCGAAACACATTGCGAATAATTATTGTTTCCCTTTCACATTATATCGGACTTTGCCCCCACTTCTATTCGGCGATGAAGAAATAATAATTGCTTCGCATCATCCAGAGAATCTGCTTCGTGGAAAAACGAATCGCTCGTTTTTAACGAGCGATGTAATTGACGTGATTTGCTCCACATGCGGAACGCAGGTGGAGGAAACGCGTCGCTTCCCGTTCTTTATAACGTTCCGATACCGGAAATTCTGACGAACGTAACGCGTGAACGTTAGTTAACAGACGATGAGGACAACCGTCGGTAGAAATCGATGATTTGCTTGTCATTTGTCCGCTTTGATAGTCACGGAGGAAGTAGTCGGTTGTCGCGCTTTCACGACCATTGTACTTTCTTCAGCATCAGTTATCCCTAAGAGCTTAATATCTTTACCTAACATTGTTTAAGTAGACCGCGGGAGGTCGATGCACGAGAATGACCGTAAAGAGACGTCCGCGAAATATTCGCGGGTAGAGACTTTATCGAGAGAGTACCGCATCAGTCCGGATGACAGTTAATGAAGTGACTTGTCTGTTCCCGGACGGCGAAAACGCCAATAGACTTAATGCGTTTAGCAATTAGTTCATTCACGGCGAAATCCATAGCGTAATTATGTCACAAATGTATTGATCATTACTTTGACATGAAAATAACTAGGCAGGTAGACAAAAAATTTTTTGTCAAATAAATTTTTTGTCAGATTTTTGGTCACGGAAAATAATGCTACTGGCCAAATTGTTTCATCACTTTAGGTTTTTAAGTTATTTCGAGTTTTAAGATGAAAAATCAGTGATTTATAGGAAAAAATATATGATAAAACAATTTAGCCAGCGGCAATGCTTTCTGTGACTGAAAATCTGTAAGAAGCACTTATTCTGATTAGAGTTACTTGACAACATTTTTTTGTCGACCTGCGCTATATATTTGCCGGGTATTACTAATATGGATCTCAGACTTTACAAATTCTTAATTAAAGAGTGTTCATTTGCTTGATAAATTAACAAGCCTCGTTGTTGGGCATTAAAAATCAATAAAAGCAGCACAAGTCGGCGGAAGATTATCGGATATCTAAATATAGATCATCGGAGCACGGATTAATCGATCGACGTGGACCGACATATTAAATTACACGTCGCCTTAATTAACCGCTCTCGCATTTGCATTCACCATTTCTCCCAGTTTAGAAAACCGGTTCATCGCTGAAGTACGTACATAGTACACAAGCCATGCTGCAAGCGGAGATGCGAATGCTACTCGCTGGTCCGCTACTTTCTTGTAGCTGCCGATTCGAGCTATCTTGACGACAGCGACATGCCGCGAAAGATGATGAAAAAGTTAGCACGCACCGCGACTGACTTTCTCTGCGTCGGTGTACCGTCGAGTAAATTTCCATCTGGCGCATCCGCGCGAGTATTGTTTTAATTCTTGAGTAATAACGAGGAAATGGGAAAAAAAGAGAGACCGTATCTTGCGATTATGGCAAAATTTCGTGATCTGCGAAGCTCTTTCGTCAGGAATCTTTCTGACGTTGCGCACAACATGCTACTGAAACAGAGGAGAGAGTGAGAATATGAAATCGAGTGGAAAATTTCAAGATATAAAGTGTTTAAATTTCTCTTCAAGAATCTATAAAAGTTTCGAACTGTCTATGATTTAAATAATTCGCCGTGTATTAAAATGCGCATCAAATTATATACCCGTAGATCTATAATTTTATCAGTTATACTTATTTCCAGGTTTCTTAACCTGAAAAATATGATGACAATATCGTGTTACTTAGATCTGATTACAACATTATTATTTTATTTTTAAGCGAGACTTAAGCATGTGTCTATTGATATCCTTGTTTCTAAATAAATAAAAACAGACATATATTTAAGTCTTACTTGAGGGCAAAATAATGTTAATGCAATCGGATCTTAAGGGTAAATCCGGTATTTCGTATTCTTATCTTTTTTTCTACTGTAATAAGCGAGTCCGTTATCGTTAAGATCTTATAAGATAATTGGCGATCTACTCGATTGACCTTAAGTTTAGTCGCTTCTCCTACAAAAGGCTTTTCGGCAGCTTCAGTAAACCGATATACGTATCAAGAGAGAATGAACTGGTAAGTAACGAGATTAAGACTCAATGTAAAAGGTAATAAACCTTTCACATTGATTTCACGATTCAGGTAATAAACTAAATGTTAAGGTTATTCCGTTTGTCTTCGGTTTCCGGTCGCGAGAAGACATTCATTATATAACGTGTGATATATGACTAATTGTCAGCTGTGAATTATTGCTACGTTCTTACACTGCGCAAGGAAGAGAGACAACTGAAAATTATGCTCGCTGAAACGCGTGATTTACAGAATTTCGCTCTTTCTTGCTTCAACGTGTGATTACACCGCAAGTTTCTATCACGCGGGTCTTCATGCATGCCTAATCATCACAATGATAAATTATAGATCTCGGTAGAGATGAAAGAGCGAAATCACATCAAGCAGAGGTCAACTCCCCACGACGTCCGCGTGTTCGTTGAAGTAACGCGCGATTATTATTCGTCGTCCGTCGCGATACGCTAACGTTTCTGAAGGTTGACTCGGTTTCTGCGCTCGGGCAGATATCGCAATTAGGATATTTCGCACGATGTCGCACGAAAGTTATTTTTGAGGCGCGCCCGCGCTCTGAACAATAAGCCGAGATAAGCTTGGGAATCGTTGGCGAGACCCGTTCGCGATACCTTCGCGACGTTGCCTCACGACGAGCTTTCCCCTTGTTTTTTGTGAAAATGACCCTCTTCTCACACAGGTGACTATTCACTCTCCTGCGAGGAAATTCTCAATGAGCTGAAAAGAAACGTTCGCACGCGGTCCTTCTTTCTTTCCTCACATTTTCTATCTCTTTCTGACCTTTTTGTACCATGAGAATTCAGTCTTGAGTACATATAATAAGAGATTGGTGACAAAGATTGCTTCTTAGAGATAGCGTAAGTAAGACTCGCGGCACCTTTGATATTTACATTGCGATCATGCCGAAACTTCGTACAGAAAGTTTCGTTATTCGTAGTGGTGTACGTCGCATCGACGCGGTAAGGAAATATTGAATTTATCAATTCCATTTTTTCTTCGAACTCGTTCACGTGTCATACGTTAGTGCGTACTCTTTTTTGTCTTTCTTCATCAAAGCTTTCGCACGACAGGAAGATTAATGTGTACAGTTGTAGAGCACGACCGTAAATCCTTTGTTCACATCAGACTGCATATCGGGTTTAATGCGCGCGTTACATACGTAGAGAACCGTCAGCGCACATTCAGAAGTTACATTCGTACAACGAACGTGACATTCCGCTTCCAAGATACGGCTTCTCAATTGTCACGCGAAGCTCTGCGTGGGATCTTTATTTGTCTAGAAAATTCGAGCTGGGACAGCCGGATGCCTGGTAGCGAAGAGCACGACATAACCTTTGAACTTTTCGGATCGCCTGATAAAATATTCACATCGCATTCTTCCTTTTTCTTTTTTTTTACAATGTGTCTGCGTGATGCTAATATGTGAATAACAAAAAGATCCGAAAGCGTCCTGAGAAGATCTGACGCTCGTTGAAACGTGTTTCTATACTCTTTCTCGGATAGATACAGAAATCGCATTTTTAGGATAACGAAAGTCTCGAGAATAATTTATTCGGGAGTAACGACGCACGAGATAGGCGTGGTCATCAGTGCGGAATTATATCGACGCACAATGGGACGAAGCCTAAGAAATAACAGACGTATGCCAAAAAATTGAATTGTTTACTTTTGTTCATAAATTCTCATAGTAAATTAGTTGATACTTATTAAAATAACGGACAGTATTTGATTTATAGGAAAAAATACGTGTTATACAACTTGTCATTAAGCTGTAAAAAAAATATTTAAGATTGTTAACATTCTCTATAATTATATATGAGCAAAATCTGCTATGTTCGCAATCTACTATGTTTCGATCGACGTGCTCGCGCGCACAGGCACATTTCGACCGAGAGCGATTATCCCCGGCGCCGTTCCTTATTTCGCACTCGAACGCGTATAACGCGCGAGCAGCGGTTATTAGTTCGTTCTCGTATCTGCATCCCGGTCACGTTCGGTGTTGATAAAAGCGTACCGGCTAGGTGCGACACCTGTTACGCGCAGATACGATAATTATAGTCATCGGCCTGTCGTCCACTATTACGCGCGTAGGAATCTGAGGACTTCGAGGGTGTAACGAGAGAACCGAACGACAGCTGTGAACACGTCTCGCCCGTTTTATTGGCCACGACCGTTTCCCTAAAGCGACATCCACACCTTCCAGCTTACTGTATTTTCCCGACTTGAGCTCGGAACGGCCGAGTTCATGCGACTAGCGTCAGTCATGGTCAGCCGTCAAAATCGATTCAGTCGCCATCTCTTTCTGATCCTACCTTTACAGAAGAGCAGAGACGATTAAGCTACGGTTGGTTGTTTAACGCCAACGAAAGGAAAAAGAAACGGAACGAAATGAAAGAACAGAATGTTCCTCAATCGGTAAAATATATTGGATTGATGCAAAAGTTCGTTCCGTTTTTTTAATCAAAATTTACATATAATATTTATTTATTTAATGTTAAGAATCTGCTTATTTTAGTCTTGATTTCATTGAATTTATACCGATGCAAGTATTGCTTGAACTCAACTCAAGGCTAAAAAACCTTCTATGAAGATTATAATATTCTTGCTTATATATATGAGAATATCTATTCTTGATTTAAGACTAATTCTTCTTTTCCCGTGCGCGTTTGCAGAAATTCTGAGACTTCCGAGCGAAGGACTGATTAAAAAACGGCGCGGACATTTTCATCAATCCAACAATTACCTTTTCCTCGTGATCATATTCTTAATAAAAGAAAATCTTAAAATCCTCGTACTCTCGGGGTAAAAGTTCACAGAGGAGCACAATGATGCGTCACCTTCTGCTCTATTTATGCCGTGCCGCAAGAACCGTGCCTCAAAGTTTACAATAGCGGTTATCGAACCGTAATTCGCCGGGCCGTGGAACTTCGCGCGACTTCGTCAAAGGCTCTTAATGAAAGCTTACTTTCTAAACCGCATATACATATATCCAGGAAAATGTATACAATCACCGGCGTGTGCATACAATGCGTGGATCTGCGCGCAATCCTGTTCGGCTCCCGCAATTAGTACTCGTAAAATCTGAGAATCGCCGCTGCGAAGAATAGCAGCGAGTCGTAATACGACGGCCACCGGTGATGCGGTATCCCGGCGACGGAAATACGCGAGATATCACCGGTGTGTCGTGCTCGTCCAATCAATTCGCAAGCGTCGCTCGACATTTTGCTCGGATGAGAGGCCGGCATTTCCGACAGAAATTGCTTTTCCGGAGGAATGCACGAGCCGATCGTCCATGATCGCGCGATACACACTCGGCCCGAGAAACTCCGTGTTTTGCATCTCGCGTGCTACTAAGTCTCCATGCATAAATCAAACCGCGTGACCGGTAGATTGAACCACATTCCGGCGCGCATCGAATGCATTACGCGGGAGCCGACCTCGCGTCTCAGAAAAATAAATACCGTCCGCGCGGATGACGCGCCGAGGTACAGAGAATGCCGCGGAATACTCGGATGGCTCGGTCGTAATTTAAATTTAATCTACCGACGATTAAAGTCTCATTAGGCGATCGGATCAACGATTGGGCACTCGCCAACTGCTCGCTCGATTTAAACGCGTAATGCTTCGCCACCGCGCAATCTACGGATCGCGTTTCTACCGCGTCGCACAGTTAAAATCCCGAGATAAAGCGAATCCTTTCGCACGATTTATTCGTTAGATCGCTCGGCTGAAGGGGGATCATTTTTTTTAACGGCATCTGCGGTATTACTGACGAATCGTCCGAGCCATCTCCGCTTGATTCTCCATGGGTGCAATATCTTATTATCTTAACGAGGTGTAGTGTCTTTGGAAATATTGCATTCGGATAGGCACGCGATAATCGTCAACGGCTACGTTTGCAAAGTAAATGTCATGGGAAATTGTAGATTTTCTTGGGAGATCTTTTTATTCACAGATGCCGATAAAATCGGTTTGTAAGAAAAAAATCTATGAAGTGCGAGAGGAAATGTGGGGGGGGGGGGATCTTCTTTGGACTTTCCCAGAGAACTGAATCATTATTTTAGGGAGGTATCGTCTTTCTGACGCTTTTGTTTTTCACATTCGGTATTTTTTTTACGCGTTCTCCATTTGATCTCGGTCGTAATGATAGGCTGTTAAATACTATGTTGCTTGGAGCACAGAAAGCTGTCCAGCTTTCACGGTACTCTTGAATCTTTAGAAGTTAGGCAGGGCCGCACAATGCGATCCACGGTAGATTAAATCTTTTGGCAACAGACAGTGGGCTTTGTGCTTATTTTCGACCGACCTGCTTTAGCTCGTCGAATACGTCTCGCGCCTCCCGTCGTCTTTGCGGCAACTCGAGGCGTATTTTCGCTCGTTCGAAGCTTCGAGGTGTCGGGCTCGAGTAAGCCCTTTTCGCCCATTCAAAATGTGTCTGTGAGAGTGATTCAAGGTGTCGGAAAATAACGGGCGGACAATGGTAGAACTCTTAAGACCGGAGTGTTTTGCAGAATATATAACGGATGTAAAACCTATTTACACGCTATCTTATTATTTTATCGCCCGAGCATTGCTCCGTCACGTTCAATTTTACTCTTGGGAATAAGAGCACAGCGCGCAGAAACATGTACTGTACTCTTACTTTATTTTATATATTTATTATATATATAAGCAACTTGTTTGATTTTCAAGCCACCGATTAATTGCATCGTTCCGCGTTAGTGTCGATAAAAACTAGTTACTTAACACATCGGGACGGAGAAAAAAATGCTAATCAATTCGGAAAGCGTACTATTACATTAATAAGCATACCCATGTTAAAAAGAGGAGAGACTTTCGATCTGCTGTTTCTGGAAGCTACACTTTCTACTCTACTCGTCTTCGTTCTTCTTTCGCTCTCTTCTTGCAATGTAATCGCGCGCTTCTTACTAAGTACGGCGTAGCGCGCGGACTAATAAACAGAGCGGACTTTTTCGTGCAAGTCGTGATAAACGCCTACCGAATCTGAATAACGTGCTTATTATCGGTGCCCGCTAATTACCGTGTATCACAAAGCAAAGCGGGCAAATCGTAGGGAAAAGATGACCGTGGAGTCGTCGCAAAAATTCCAGTCCGTTCGCAATTAATATCATCCGCAGGCCGATAAATCCTCTTGATGCTTCGCGGAAGCGCACGGGAAACGTTGAAAATGAGCCAGTAAGCGAGCAAATGAGGACAGCTGGGACGAGCGATGCGGAACATGATGCACCTATCGTGTAAGCGTAGTCCTCGCGCGTAACAATTATCGACGATAGCAGTTCGCGAACGCACGCGGACCTCACGGCTAGAAACTGGCAAAGGCGTGCTCCCGCTCCCTCTTGCCTCTCTGTACAATTCCACTTTCTTCCTTTTCGATGTTGCGTTCTCCTTAATTTAATGGATTCAGAGAGGATGCGAAAAACCCAGCAAATTTTTGATCCGCAAAATTGGATCCGCAGCTTTACAAGCTGCTTCCGTTCCCTTTCTCATCGTTTCGCAATGCGACCGGCGCTTCAATTAAGACACCAGAAATTATATTCGAACAAGTATCTTAGCGCTTTTTCGAAAGGAAATTGAAGTCGCATCGATACTTCTGAAATTTCTCTATTTCTATCCATTTCTATATTGAAAAAGAAAAGTGTTACATTTAGATAAATATTTGCTAAGTAACATTGAAATGATTATTTTATACGGATTAAGTAAATACAGATTTGTATAAATTATTAGACTTGATGGGTAAAAAAATTAAAAATATATTTACATTCGTTTTTTTTTATATTTTAGTATTTTGTATGCCCTTTACATCGATCTAATACGAAAAAGACATTATTTAATTTTAATTCAGTCACTGAATTATTAATTTAGTTATTGAAAATTAGAACCCATATAAGTTTTACAACCGATAAATGATTTTAAAACATTCAATTTATGGAAACAAAAGTAAGCGTTATAATAAAGACATCAGAAGAACAAATGCAAACAATACAATAACATACTAGTACTACTTAGTAATGCTGCCGGCAAGAATAATTTGCGAAAAAAATTCCGTAAGTTTTACAGAAATAAAAATTTTACTAAGAATGGATCTATAAATCCAAAATGTAAGAAAATTTTATAAAAAACATATTCTAATTGAAAATATAATGCAATCTTACATGGATAACTAAAAAATACTCGAGCCTTTAATCTTATTATTTCCACGCGTCTGTTTGAATATATCTCACTGAAAGAAGAAAAAGAACTATATTCCAGTGACATTGACTTAACCCTTAAATGCATAGTGTTGCAAATTTGCAACATATTTATTTTTCCTCTTTGTCGAGATCAAAGGCATATCTAAACGTGGAAGACCAAATTCTTGCTTAGAACGAAATATACAATCCAAAAGACACAAAGGCAATGCTCAACATATGCTTCAGATTTTTTTAAATATTTTTCTTATTTCCTGGGACTACCTATGAACCTGAAAAAAAATAATTCAGTAATAAAAAAAATTCATGCTTTTAAGGATTAATCCATGCGAAATAATCAGTCCGATACTCTTTAGCTGACAAATATTGAACGTAGCACTTCTTTCCTTCGGTACACAGCCCTCCGCTACATTCTACTAATATTATCCACGTTGATTGGTATCACTTACGCTTTTCGCTCGGTTTATTTGCGCAAACAACCCGGCTCGCGAGTTTGCCCGTTATTGTCGGTCATTTTGCGGGGCGCGCGAGACACGCACGTCCGCGCCGTCCGTGGTTTGTCACTGACGCGAGGATGTTGTTGACCTCATCCTTAGGATCTTTAAGACGCAAAAACGCACACGCGAGATACCGTTGGCACGAGTCACCGACATAGATGCACCTGTTCCGCGCCGCTAGTGGCGATGCAACGCAAGCGGCGAGCGCGCTCGCTCGCTCGCTCGCTTCTTCTGCGCCTCCGCGTTCCGCGCGAGAAGAATTCGCGGAGGTCGGTCGGTATCGTGACGATGCCGTTTTCGTTCCGCGCTCTTCTGCTCGGTGTGAATTACGGCTACGTCGCGTCGTTGCGCGCGAACGTCACAATCCGAGGAAAGAGGAAATCGATGTCTGACGCTTTCTCCCTCGCGATCTTTTGAATTTCAAAAATACTCTGTCTTGTCGTAATCAAAGCCCAGTTTCGTGAGAAATTCTCGCACGGCGGGAAAGCAAATTACGTAAAGAGCGATGTTCCGTATATACTGGCTGCGCATCGTTCGCGGCTCATTGACACGGAGATGCTTCTTTCAGCGGAATTCACTGTTACGTGCGAGAAAATTGCAAGATCTCTAGCCGGGATCGAGCTTAGCGGACCGAAGATAAAAGACGGTCCCGACGCAACTCATCGTGCCATATTGCGTAGCGTCTCGTCTCGTGGAATTCCAGCGCGTCCTTCACCTCAGAGGGAGAGGAGCGGTCGCGTTTTATTTTCATGCTTTCGGTTGGCGCAATTGCATAACGGTCACGCACACGCATGTACACTGACGATGACACGCGTGACGAGAGAGAGAAAGAGACGCGTTAACGCGTGCAGGATCGCTGACTTTTCGCATCACACGCGTGCGTGTGTGCATATACTCCCGTTGCGTTGCGTAAGAATTCGTTCGTTTGCTTGTTCGCTCGCTCGGATGCGTCGCGCAAAGTCGCACCGGTGCGCAACAAAGTAGCTGTAATTCGCTAAAATGTACCGGCGGCCTGTTAGATAGGCAAGCACTTAGCGTCGACACACGCGTGGCCGCTTATTTATGCGATTTTACGCCTTTCGGCGCCGGTCGCACGCACATGCGTAAGTGTACGTAACGGTACCTCGTAAAATGATTTTGCAAAGTGAGGTTTACACTCGGATTTAATCATAATCCGTCGTAGCTTATAGGAAGGAAATGAGGCGGGACATGTGGTGGAAAGATCGCGTTGAAATATTGATAGATTTAACCACTTGCTACTCGGCTTCAGCCGCGTCGTGAGTTTCGGCACACTTCGCGTGCCAAAATTAGTTCGCTCGAGTCGGCCTGTCGAGTGTCTCTTGCCGATTGGGATGCCCTCTTTTCGGAAAAGCCGATAATGTAATAACACGGCATTACGGAGCTAACAAATAAATAACGCGGAGTACGCGTCATTAACGTTAACTGGGCCCGCGCGAGACGGCGAGGAGAAGAGCGTGCTTCGAAACACGGAAGTGTTTACCGGCGGACTTGTCGCGATTACGGCTTGTTTCTTCGCGGGACGGTAGGAGCGACGGTAAACGACGCGGCAATTATTCGTACGCTACCCGGTCGATCCGCGATCAAAAGTTCCCATGCGTAATCCGCTGCGCACGCTCGTTACTTACGAGGCACATTTCCGCTCGAGTGTTGAGTAAGAAAACGCTCTCCCGGCAGAGAGAAAGAGACTCGCTCGCGCGTAAACAGCTGTCGCTCGGAATTGTATGCGCTTCGCGTATCGGAAGACGCGATACTTCCCAAGTCGATGTGCTCGGTCGATTAACGGATTAATCGCTCGTCCACGCTTTCGTCGGCAGCTGACGTGCGCGTTCGATAATACGACGACCCGTTAAGAACGCTAACGGGAACGACGATATTCGTGACGACTACTGACGAATTCTCGTTGCGTCGCGTATCGTGGCCGACAGCATGTTTTCGGCGAATCCCGGTCCCCCCTCGGGCTCTGCTCGCGAGGGTATCGATTTTCCCAGCAACCGACGACCCTCCCGTCCTCTTTCCGGTCTGCCGTGGATACTGCATTGGTCGTGCGACGTTGAACGGAATGGCAAATATTTTAATAAGAATTCTCTCAATGCGTGCGATTCAATTTTCTGTTAAGCGGTTTGTTCACTTGAATTATTACCGCTATTCAGATGTAGGAATTATTAAGGAGATTGAGAAAGTACGGTTTTTTACGTGTCATATGAAGCGTATACACGGAAAAAGATTAGTATCAATTCAAGACTTATATTTATATATATAAAAGAATGTATAATTTTATATGAAAATGAAGTTTGCTTTCACACACGAAGAAGTTTTGTATGTGTCGATGTTCCACTAAGAATATTATGTTCTTACAATTCAAGAATAACAATTCAAATACAATTCAAGTATAAATATAAATTATAATTATAAATTATAAATTCTCATAAGCAAGAATATTACAATCTTCTTAGAAGATTTTTGATTTGATTAAATTTGTATTTATGGAAATATTATTTGCAGTCAATGCAAGACTAAAAACTTTTAAGAATATTGTAACATTCTTACTTGTATATATGACAATATCTATCATTGATTTAAGACTATTTTTCTCCGTGTGCTAATTTTTCTCCATGTATCAAGATTATTACTGATGTCTTCAATATCGTTAGAAAACTGGAGAAGAGAGAGTGTGTACGTTTTAACTGGGATATGTGCCTGGTCTGTTTTTCGACATAGCGTATTGGAAATTCGTTTGGAAATGCCGTAGGTCACCCGGACGGTTACAGTTTGTGCTGGCGCAATGTTACCGTTAGCTACGGTTACGCAATGGCAAGTTGATCCTTCGGAAATGATAAGTATGTTACATAAGATTTCTCGCTCGCTTGCAACGACGTTATTTTCACAGTAATCCACGTTTACGTTCCCATCAATACGAGAACGAAAATTTTCACAATTCGTCGATCCGATTTGCCGAGATCGCACCGACAATTCACACCGGTATCCCTTTAATCAATCTCTACGTACCGTACGTTATTTCACGTGTACGTGCAAGAATACGGGAAAAATTTTCTTGCACACTATCGAAGGGATGCGGCGGCATTTGAGCTCCGTGTATCACGAGCTCCGCTTTTTCTCGAGTCGAGTCAACACGGCGTAACGGAAAGCTGGTAACAGTCGGTAGTAATAAAGGAACAACGGAGCATTTCCGCAATTTAAAACGCGCACGACGCGCCGATTTTTTTTTTTAGTATCAATCTCGATCGATTTCGGGCTCGAATTTGGCGCGCCTGTAAATGCACTATCGCTGCGTTAGACAAAAAGCCTCGTATGCACGATGATTTTACCTGGTGTTTCACTTCATTATAACAGGTACGGCCAACACGCGTAACGTTCGCGATACCGATACCGTGTTTGTTTGCCGTCAATTGAGCGGTAAAACTGTGGCCTAAAAATACATGCGCCATTACCACGAGAAATTGTATAGCAGTAATTAAATGTAAACCATTTCGCCATTTCGTAATACATTGTTATGAAATGATTATCGGCAACATGTTGCAATATCAATTTATCGCCTTTAATTTATTAATATTTGCGGCAATTTTGTGGAATCCGCAAAACATATCGGCATTTTGGTCATTCTAAATTTCACGTTGAGGAGAGAGTAGCGACGTTGAGAAGACTCGGGAAACGATAAACCGGTGGATTTCAATTAATTATTAGTGCTTAACAATTAATATCCAATTTTCATCATTTCCCCGGTGCGTCTTGGTCATTCATCAACGACTAAATTAATCGCCTCGCGACGTTAGCATGAAAGAACGCCGACGAAACGCTTCCTCTCCCACGGCCGCCTCCGTCAACGCTCACTCCGACGCACTTGAAAGACGCGGTTGGTTTAATTCAAACGCCCGTGTTTTACGAGGATGCATAAAGCTGTGGGCACAGCCCCCGCGAGAGAACCGCCGGGGGAATAACAGAAGAACTCCGCGACTGTCTATTTCCAAGACTCGCGGAGAACAGAGAAGGAAAGATAACGACGGACGATTCTCATCGATGCGAAGATGATGGCGATGAGGAGGAGGACGCAAGCGTGACTTACGTAAAACACCTGCTTCATTGTTGAGGCGGCTTAGCACAGTCGGCGTTCTCCGTGTACCCACGAAGAGACCTTCCACATTTCCCTCCTCCGTCGCCCTCCAACTTGCGTTCCAGATATTCGATACCTCGTCTCTCGAGGTTGATACACCGTGACGAAATACCATGAGGTTGCGACGCCACCGAATAAACGAGCACGCATCCACGCTGCTTTGCGATCACGTCATTGTCGCGAACTGCCGAGAAAGCGGCGTTCCTCCACCCTCCCTTCAAGGACGCTAAGAATCGCCGCTCCCCCATAGCATTATAATCAGCAAAACCGGCCGGAAAAAGTCCTTGACAATAGGATCCAGAAAGGGTGAGGGATTTCAGAGCATATTACCTCGACCTTAAGACCAGGTGTTCCAACTGTCCCTTAGAACTAACTCAGCTTAAGCAAATCTCCTTTGTGTGTATTATTATCGCCAGAAAGGAACGATGAATAGAACATTTGGATTCACCGGATTCGGTGAGTGAAATTTTGATGTTGAGTTTATCATGGGCCCGTTGGTTGGATGGTTGAAAGAAGGCGAGGAAAAAGCACGGAAGGGTAAATGCCTCCGTTCCGCGAATGCGACAAATACGAAGTCGCGGTATGCACAATTGTAATGACGGTAAATAACAAATCGGTTACGCGACGTTATGCTTTTAAAGGAGCTCGATATTTAACAACTATAAATATTCACAACGCTTCCGTGAAACGCGGCGAGGTGAAGAAGCGTTAGAGGAGGGGAGGGGGGATAGTAATTTCGTCAGATGCGCTGAAAGGTTCGGGTGAAAATTTCTCCGGCGATCACGCGGCCGCGCAATGGCTCGATATTGCGGCGAATTTTCATCGAGCGAGATCGCCGCGTTTCAAAGCAGATACTCCGCGGTTGCCGCGGCAAGTACGCAATTTCCCGCGTTTGAACATACTTTATTACCCTGACCGTCGTTCAGCACGGCGTCTGCCGTTAATCCATCCGTCTCGCCGCCGGCCGATCAAACGAAAGGAAATTGGGCTCTCCGCACGATGAAGTAACCGCCGAGATCAAAACAAATATCGCGGTCGACCGCGGCGCGCGCCGCTAATCGAATCCGCGCTACACTCGCCGCGGCGATCGCAGTCGCGGCTGTTGTTTGTTGTCGGCATGTATGAACGCCGGGCGTCTAGGAAAAACTTTCCCAAAGGCCCAATTCCCACGATCCGTCTGGCAGCGTACACATAAGCGAGTACGCCGCGCGCGCAACCTACGTGCATCCTGCGCGCACAATGCGCGCGAGGTGCACGTGCGCGCGTTGGAAAGCGGCGGGAAAAAGCGAGCCGAGGGAGAACTTAGTTGCTACTTCGGACTACGCGATGCGAGAGTGAGACGATGGAAGAGAGGAGAGGTCGTGAGAGTTGATGCCCCCGTGATACGTGTAAGAAGTAGAAAACCCAAGTGAAACCGAATCCCCGGCGAAAGCCCGAGGAAGACGAGATTTTGACACCGCTAATGACCCCTTCTGTCAGCGTTGCTTAAAGCCTTCATTCGAGTATTCTAGTATTCTCGCGGCACGCGTTAACCGTCATTTCTGTACGAGTGACGCATGCATTCCACCGGGGGTCGCGTCAGCCGACTCGGTCTTACTTTCATTCGATTGCAAACGACGTCAAAAAGTACTGCCAAAAAGTTCACACACACACATTTCAATAATAAATTTAACTGTTAAAATTTAACTGAATTTTACTGTTAAAAATATCGACTTAAAATTGGTTAAAAAAATCGAGTGTTCTTGACGAACAACATGCTCAGACTTTATGCAACGACGGGCACGAAGATGACGGGGGTAGTCGCCGGCACGAATTTGAAAGAGAGGTCAATCGCTCCATTAGTAGCTTCGAGCGGTACGTGTGACCACGTGGAATATCGCCAAAAGCGGGCCCGTGACGCGATCTACCTGGTATCCCCGATCTATATTTATAGCGAGAACGACCGATGGGATATGCGATCAATCGTATTCGCTGCCAAGTGCTGTCCGTACCTTCGATTCTTCCTGCTTTAAACGACCCCGACGAAATGCCAGTCCCGAAACAAATTATCCGAGTATTATGGTCGATCCTTCTATATCGGTGGAACAGCAGGAGCGACATGAATTTATTAATAGAATCGCTCAGAGAGAGAAAGAGAGAGTTAAACTATTTCGGTGGCGTACCGCTCGCTGGAATCTTTTAATTAGTCCCGCATTAGCATCTCGGCAAGGCGTGAAAAACGTATCGGCGCTAGTAGGTCCGAAGGCCGATATTTTCAGAAACGCAATCGAATCGAGCCTCCCCTCGCCTTTCCCTTTCCAAGGACGATCCTTTTCATTCTGAAACGTTATTCACCGTATATCGCGCACTCTGTGCTTACAGGTGCGCGCTGCGTAAGAACGCCGTGCGATCATTTCGCGCGCGCATAAATCATTCGGGATTTAATGCAGCGGCGTAACGAGTTCTCGCCTCGGTCGCGACGATCGCCGTCGTCCCCGTCGTGTTGTCGTCTAAGGTGAAGGCTGGTGAAAAAGAGCGAGTTCCTTTCTCTCCTTCTTGAGGTGGTGGACGCGCGCGCGGCTCCATGCGTGACACACGGATAGAAGGTAAGCGCGTCGTGAATTAATCTCGTTCCGCATAAAGTATAAACCGGAGATAATAAAATATACCGCGCTCGACCCTCCTATCCTCCCCTCCCCCTTCCCTCCCCTCTCCCAGCCCCTTCGTCCACTCTTTTGTACGCTGCGTTATGCGCGTACGTGTGTTCCGCGGACGTACGAAGCCGAGCACCTTTATCGCCGCTCGTGTCTCTGCATTGTTGCGCTCACCACGCGAAGAGTAGCAAGGACGACCGCACTGGATTTGTTGTCCCTTTGTTGCGGGGAACCCGAGACTCGCGCGTCCGGCCATCTCTCTATTATCGCGCGGCCCGTTTCTATTTCATTAACTACGCATTTTATTACAATCGTAATAACGACCGAGTCCAGCAGAAAAAGCAACAGGCAAGCGCTACCAACGGCTTCGCCACTGTTGTAAGATATTTCGCTGAAATACGCTCAGTTTACGCTGCTTCCAACGTGGAAAAACGATCATTCGGTAAACAGATTGGAAAAGCGACCGCTGACGTCGTTCGGGAGGAAATCTTACAACGGTCGCAAACCGCTGCCAGCGCTAAGTTGCATTTTCTTACTGAACAATGAGTACGTGCGTTACTTGCGTTCGTAAGAGGGAGTATCCGCGATTCGGCAAACCGGGAATAAAGTCCAGCGGAGCGGCGATGAGCCGTATCGATTTACGTGGATTTACCTCGGCGTGCGCGTCTCGAGATGCGTGATAGAGAGAATCGGCGTCTCGATCTCCGGTTTCCCGGCGCAGAAATATAAGCGGCCGGCTTGATCTCTCTCATTTTATACCGCGCGGTTATCCATCGGGGCGCATCGGCGACTTGGTCGCGCGTTAAATCGCTCCCTTAAATATCGGATTAACATACATACCGATCGGTATCGGCGCGCACGCCTTAGGTCCCGCCGGACTACCGTGCCGATGCGGCACGGGAATACACGATAATGCGCGTAAATCGCCTATTGTCCACGCGTCGTTTAACATCGAGCGGAGCGCCCGTTTCGTCCGGCGTCTCGTGGACTTCCGACGTCAACGATCGATGCTCGTCACGACGTGATATCTCCCACCGTTCCACGCTCTCAATACCCGCGTATAAACCACTCAAGATGAATGTGTAATCAGAATTCATATTAAGCCGGAGTGTAGCGTTCGCTCTTGCGATTTCGAGCGGCACTATTGTCGCTATCGAGTCGAATGAAAAACCAGCGCTTTTCACTTGTTGTAAGTGAGATTCCCGGGAATTCAAAGAGTACGTAATTGCATTAATCTCGGCGGGAAAATCTCCACATCTCAATCTGCAGAGACGATGCACGGCTTTTGAAACTTTGTCGACCAGATTCACGCGCGCGAGAGAAAGAGAGAGAGAGAGAGAGTTTTCCCAGCGGAATGCGTTGCGGGAGTTATTACATCAGCAATAGGCTAAGTAACCCCGAAGAGTAACAGGCGGTAAGAGGCTATCTATGGGTGAACCGTGTTGCACGTATCGAGTTGTATAACGCGCCGCGACCGGCAGGTATATGCACGCTTACCTGCAGCCAGAAAGTGGTTACGTTACGGCCGATGCCACGCCTCGAACGCGTAACGTTTCCTCGTTCCACGGAAGGAGATTACTCGCTGCAAAACCGCACATATTTGCGCTCGCGCGATCGACACCCCGGATTCGTATAATATAATAATCTCGCGGGGCTGTTATTACATTAACTGGGATGCGTCGAACGGTCTGCACCTTCGATCGAACCTCCTTCTCCTGCCAATTTGTAGATCAACACCGGGGCAACGTCCATCTTCGAGATCTAACTCGGATATTGCGTCAAGATAGTCATTTGTTCCTTTGACGCGACATCCAGATTAGATCTCTCGACACGAGCTTCCTTCCGAGCTTTCAATTCCCTCGTACAAATCTGACAATGCAAAAAGGTATTTGACAAAATCGCGATCATATCGTCCGCATAGCGACGAGCTTAAATACCGTCGACCACGTCAGCGCGTGTTAATTTGATTCTCACGGAACCGAGAATAATGAATTCAATCTCGCTCTCGAGAGGCGTTGACTTTCGCTTGTTATAAAATAAGATCGGTGTCGCCGATCTGATCGGCGCAACCACCACCGCGCACGCCAACGTTAATTTACCTAATTAACCTCTCGGCGGGTTCGTGGGCGACGATCTTTAAATCCGTGGACGATTCGTTAAGCCGCGGTAGATGAGCGGGGGACCGTCAATTAAGGTGGCGACATGAACACGTTTCAGCCGTCGGCCGAAACGTTTCCTCCATTTTCCTCGGATAAGGGGATCAACGAATCCTCCCTCTGTCGTGCATTCACGTAAAGCGCACAACCTAATCTGCGCGCGAGTGAGAAGTATATTAATGAGACTTAATTACTTACGCTTGCTCTTACAGTGGGCGGCTCGTTCTTACTTCCGCTCGTTAGAATAATTATTTCTGAGAGCCATTAGGCCCCGTTGGTATCTGCCGTATATCGTTTGCATCCTTCAGGTTTTTTTTTCCGCGCCGTCGCGGGCGGAATTACGACGAAAGCAAAAATGGAGTTAATCGGGCTAATTGCGGCGTAAACGTGACGTTGAGATATCCTTCTCTAATGAAACTCGGGAATCGGCACTTTTTTTCAACGATTTTACGAATTTCCTCGTTTGGAGATTTATGCTATGTTGCGTTGTTTCTCGGTTGGAATTCTTAACGGAAGTTACACGGAAGTGAAAAGTATATGCGCGCGCGAGTAAAGTATTAAATTATACAAATTTATTGTAATGAAAGTTGTGTTGAAAAGAGAATTCTTATTCACATCCGTGGACCATGAACAAAATACATGCAAGCTTTCTATCCGGTATAGTGTTTCGTTCATGGATATTCTCGCATACGTATGATATTACCGCGAGCTCTCGACTCTTTCGTCACCCGAGATTCGCGAAACACAATCTCGGACACCCCTCGCACGACGAGTTTTGGGGTAGATTTCTGCTCTTCCACGCACGAAATAATTAAATCCGCATTCTCGGGATATCACCGTTTCTCCTCGACATTTTTACCGCTTATTTCCTACTTTCGCACTCGCCAATTCTGCTCTTCCCTTAATCTATTCGCATTCCTCCGTTATAGGCGATGCGCTTTTAAAAAATACCTCTAAATGACTAAGCGACTAACATCGTATATATAGAGCAGGCTCTTGGTAGACGTCCGAAGTCGGATTTCGAGTTTCGGATAAATCTGTTTCTCGGGGATGAGGATCGAGTATAGCGATACACGAGCATTCCACTTTGTCGGGCAGCGTACGGAAGAGGCGATTAGTCACGGATTTAGACAACAGCTGCAACATGCAACGCGCGTTGTCGGCCGCTCCGCTAACGCTCCAGTCTCTCGTTCTCTGTTTCGTCAATTTTTAAGCACGTCTCATGGGAGTCGCCGCTACCTCCGATATACAAAAAATGCAACGAAGTTGATCATCTTCCAAACTATTCGAGATGTCTAAAAATCTCCCTGTTTTTTATCTCACTATGACAGTCCAAAGAATTCCATCTTTCATGTCAACTATTCGGCCGATAAAAATATTGAAAAAGTACGATATCCTAGAATGTTATATTTTAAAAAATCAGATATTTAGTTGTGATATCTCGACGGATGTAAGATTAAAGTGAATTTCGTCGTGTATCTTGTTATATCTACGCGAGATATCAATTATACGTTTATTATATTCATCGTATTTGATATGTGTATAATTTATCGCAACGATTACATTCCATTATAATTTCTTACGTATGCCTTGGCGATGCGAGAGTGGCTACGTTTGCTCGCTATCATCTTCCCCCGCTAATTATTACATCGAAACGCACTCGAGCGCGCTCGCCGCTCAAAGTGATTTTATCTGCCGGCGGAGTAGCCGCGCCGGCATTTCTTCGGGAAAAATTCCTAAGACGTTTCCCCGGAGTCGTCTGTATCACAGTCGCCGAAGAATTTACTCGGAACGGCCGTGAAACGGTCGCGAAACGATCCCCGACGCAAAACGATTCGCATCCGTCTCGACGTATTATCGTAACGGTTTCCAGGTAGATCTTCCGAGAAGCGCGGTTTAAGGAAAGGCTGCTCGAGGAAGAACTGGACCTTGGATACTGGACACTGGCCAGGGTAACATTCCGGCATAGGCTGTGTGTTACGTCGCGTCGACGTGTCGTCGTCGTCGCGAAATGCTCGCGCGCGGTATACGGTAAAGTATGGATTCCATATGATTCCACGAAGGACGATATACGTCCAATCCCCGACATCGGCGGAGATACTCGTAGCCGGTTACGAGCCGGCGCCGTTTTTCCGCTGGAACGAGAGGAATTTTGTCGCCGCTTGCGCGATCTAATCGATCACCATTATCTCTTAAGAGGCTAACAGGATATTTGCCGTCGTCTGTTTATACAAGACATTACTGGAATACTTGGGCAAACCTCGCGGGAAAGAGGAAGCAGTGTTCGATCGAATATATTCTAAAAAGAGATCGATCCCGGATTGATAATCTGGCACACCCGTCAACTTTCTCTGAACGTTTTATGTTAGGTACACATCGTATATTTTAACGTTTTATACAAGTTCTGCGCTTGAATATTTCTGTAGTTTTTTTTGGAGATTCAAGAGGGAGGAAGAAAGAGAGTGGGGTCCGCTGTAAAATATTCCCTGCATTTCCGTCTCTGTTTCTTCTTCCTCGAACTGCCGGTTAGCTGACAGTTTGATGATTCAAAGCGCTATTTTTGCCGCACCATCGGAAACAGTCCGTGGCGGTCCGTAATTATCGTCTCACGATAAGCTCGGCTGATCTTCGATCAGGTTTCGATCGGAAGTGAAGGAAGCCAAGTGGCGTGTGGAGCTTTCATAAACTGTTGCGTGGCTCGATCTCGCGTTTTTCCTGACTGTTGATTTTTTTCGCGAAATCCTTACGAATGTGTCATAGCGACCGGAAAAATCTCATTATTAGCCTGGTATTCTTTGCGGACTCAGCTTGGCATTCGTCCAGACATTCTCGGGATGATCGGTATTTTTAGCTCGGTATTCTTACGCGGCGATTTAAATGGCGACCGTCATATGG
This sequence comes from Dinoponera quadriceps, assembly GCF_001313825.1. NCBI lineage: Eukaryota > Metazoa > Arthropoda > Insecta > Hymenoptera > Formicidae > Dinoponera > Dinoponera quadriceps. The sequence continues at coordinate 92,652 of NW_014554530.1, read as the reverse complement.
GCAGAAGTGTATTTTATTTTACATGACTCATAGCTCCTTATCTTGCGAATTGTATTAATATCACATACTCGAGTGTCTCCTGCAGCTTCGCAATACATTGTTGTGACGTTGAAGTAATAGCCTGAGAATCCAAACGGGCACGCTTGTGTCCACATCTTTCAGATACAATGAGCTTTTTATACCGACCTGAGTGAAAAACAAGAATTCTTCTACTTTCTAATTAGATTTCTATAGCTTTTTTTATCTTATACTATACCCTGATATAAAGGCTATTTATTGAACGGTGACTAAGAGATCTATTTTTTGTGTATAGATACTTGAAAAAAGTGACAAGTAGAATATATATTTATCGATTAGGCGAATAATGATTATTCAACGGCAGCGCAAAAACAACAGCTTGGAGCTGACCGTGCGATGTCTGTGTGTGTAAAGTAGGTGTGATATTAAGGCAGGATTAATTACCCAATAATCACCGGGAAAATACTAGGAGCATGCGCGCGTATATATACATATTTCATGCAGCTGCAGCGCTACGGGACAACGTTATGAAATTAATCGTAAACCACAAGCGTGGAAATAAAACGGCAGGGAAGGCTGCAAACGACTTCTCGGTGGATAGACGAGTTCGCACGTGCAGCCAGGTTACGTGTTTACGCGGCGTATAACACTAATAAAGTTCGTTTTATTAGGATTGCGCGCGGCGAATATTACCGGATATAATGGCTGGATGAAATTGACCTTCCCACACTTCATGCGTCATTGAGAATTTAATTACAATTATTAGCGTTCGCTTAGTCTTTCTTAGTATCGCCAACTGCCCGTCGAGGTTTGACGAGTAGAGTCGCGATCGTTAACGCGCAGTCGAGTATGTTTAGAGGAGCTTTTATAGATACTTTATTATTTACACTTATCACTCAACTCTTAACCCGATGGATCAGTGGCATCTGTTACATGTATTTATTATACATAAAGTTCGCAAGTTCGATTATGCATATCAATTACGAGACGTCCTCTGATCACAGGGATTTCGATAAATCAACGATGTATTTTCTGATACTGATTATATGTCGCGCGCTCATCAGGGTCGTCTTTTACGTTGTCGATAGTTTTAGTTAAATACTGATAACACGTCGGCCGAGGCGTGTCCGCGTTGCTCCGCGCGAAGGTGCGTCTCAAAACCTTTAAATGCCGGCGCTAAGCGCAACTCGATTTCGTAGAAAACGGTTTCCTTGACAGGATTGCGATAATACGCCGCGAGTAAAACGCGACGAACGTCGGCGTTCCCGGACAACAAACGCGGTATATGCTACCGGCACAAGGTCGTTTTGTAATGCCCGATGGAAATCGCGAGTTCTCTGATCTTAACGGGGAAAGGTAGACTATAAAGTATAGACTTCGCGAAGGAGGAGAAGGAGCAGGAATGCCTTAGCCACCTATCCTGAATTTCCGCCTCGGTTTCAGAAATGTCAAGACACAATGATGTGCTTCAGACGTCAGAATCTTTTATGAGATGTCTCAAGGGGCAAAATTATAGTATTGAAAATTATAGCATAGCATCGACATTTGTGTGTGCCGACATTATGTACGAGTAAAAATGTTGCCACGGAGATCGACTGATTCTGAGTACAATTTGAAAACTAGAACTTGCATATTCGAGCATTAAGTTCAATTGCATCAAATTCCGACTAAGCTAATCGACGATTAATTTACAACTGAAATTTTTAATCTCTGTTGCTTCCTCAATTCTTTCCTCGGCAACAGAAATTTCAGTTGGTAATTCTGTAAGTTAATTGTTGCTTAGCTTAATCGGAATTTGGTGCGAAAACCTGACCTTGTGCCCGTTTTTACCATTATAGTTTAAATCTAATCGACGATTAACTCAACGGAATTGACAGATCGCATTGGCCAATTAGAGTTGAATCAATTGGATTGATCAATTTCGTTGAATCAATCGTCGATTAGATTTAAACCATGATGATGGTAGAAATAGGCATTAGACGAGTAACTTATAAATCAAAGAAAGAGTCTAATAAGATACATATTCGGGACTCAAATTATGCGCACGTTGACGAGGATCCCTTAGTATTCTTAAAAGCCCAATGTTATTGCTCTCTCACTCACTCACTCACTCAAATATTGACTTCCCTTTCCGAGAAGCTCCTTCCTGGATTTCGAGTTTATTTCTCTACCTTAACGACAGTAACGGGATGAAAGATTTTCCCGCGAGTACGATAGACATCTCTCGAAATAGAGTTCATCGACGGTGTTCCGAGGCCGGCGATGACTCGTTATCGCGGTCTCTCGACCGCTCCTTATGACATGCAGATACACGATAAATATATAAATAACTGGCAAGAATAATTAATACGCGCGAGTACATGTATACGAACGAATCGTAAAAGGCAAGCGGTAGGAGGAGTTCGAGGCGAGCTGGATGCTGGGATATAAAATAACTCGGCATAATCGTCACGGAGCGGAGAGGCTGGTGTAACCACTAGCGCGTAGATAAAAGAATCGCGTGTACATGTGTGTGCCTTCGTGCGTGTTATGTATAGAGGTGTACGTCGCCTTGTGTATCGCTGTCGCGCGCACGAAAGAATTCGCTCGTGCTGGTGCCACGTCCTTGCGTTTCCTCTCGAATGGAGGAACGCCACTCCTCTCTCGTTCACTCCACGATTACGTTCACTTTCTACCCTTGCCGCCGAGTGCACGTATTGCCGGTAGTACCGGCTTCGATGCTTTCCAGTGAACCTACCTTTTATTCCGGTTGCACACGGGAAACTCGATCGCGAGCTGCGCCTCGAGCTTTCGAGCGCGTAGTCCAGATATTTTCCCCGGACGAATTTTGCGCGATGTCCTACAACTTACAGCGAGTGGACACGTAACGTCACGTTTTCATAAGGTCGGTCGCCATTAGCGCGGATGTCAAGTTATCAGTTTCTGAAGTTAAATAGCTGTGTGATGAAATTTCCGACATGCAACATGTGTATCACGAATGTCTGATATGCAAACGTCCAGTGATTTATAGGATCTGTCCAAATCAGAAGATTTTAGATAACGGGCATCATCATTTTCTCCGCCGTTTGAGTTTTGTCATAGGACATTCTATTATTGTTATTATATATATTTTATATTATTATTATTATGTATTTTTATATAATAATAATTAATAGCAACATCGATAGTCCTTCTCTTCTAGCGCTTGAAGGGTCTGTACTGGGTAGTTATCTTAAAAAGCCTCCGCTTTTTTCCATTTCATTTCATAAAACGCTTTATGGAACATTTAAATATATTAATCGATTGGACATAATAATTTTTCTGATAATTGATTTCTTTAACATATCGCAGAACATGCTTGGAAATAAACTAACCGGCATGCTTGCTAAATTGTGAATGTTTTATATCTTGATTAGATTATATCGTTTTGTATTGAAAAAGGGTATTTTAATTGTACCTTCCCGTTTACTTAAAATAATAATAATAATTATTACGGAGCGTATCTGTATTTTTCTAGTTTATAGTAATACACCAGAGGGAAATTTAAAAGCGGCCACCGGTCGTTTTTTCGACACGCCCCATGAGAAAATGGATGTAAAAACTACGTTAGGTCAGGCAAGGAACGATCGAACGATGTCTAACCTAACGTGGTTTATATCAATTTTCTCAGGAGGCGTATCGAAAAAACTTCCGGTGGCCGCTTTCAGGTTTCTCTCTGGTAATATCATAGAATAAGGATTTCCGGTATTAGTTTTCATTCGGAGCTCTCTGAGCGTCCAAGTATTGGGTACACTGCTGTGTCGACGCGCAAGATCAATGATCTCGAAAGGCAAAGCGTCTCGCACCGATATCGACATCGGCTCGTAGATACACGCGCGTGGGTTCGTTCGGTAGCGCGTAGCCGTAGTAAGGACGTTCGCTTCGCGAGATCCTTCGCGCGGATAAAGTGCTCGCGCGTCTCCCTCCCAGCGAACGCGCGAGATCGCATCTCGATCCGTAATGGCTCTCTCGCGCGCGATTTATAAACGGCGACGATCTCGATCGACGGCAGTCCTTACGAGGCAATTTCCCCGCGATAAGGAGTCACTCGGACGACTTAGGAGAATTTATTAGCGCGCCGAGGAAGGAGAGGCTTTGACCGACGGGCATTCCAGCGCGGAAAGCTTGGTCGATCGGAGACGGCTAACGGTAATCCCGTCGTCGAACATCACGTTCGATTAGCTTAATATGTAAATCCGCGATATAAATTGCAAATACGACGGCGCGTATATGTGCGCGCGCGTGAGTGTGAGATAAGACGCGCACGGCCGGGACTTTCGTACTTCCTGTTTACAAATAGAAGAAGAAAAGGTGCCTCTTCATTCAGTTAAGCGTGTCATGGGATTATGGCGAGATTATTATGTAATCGGGTATTGCGGCGGTCTTGTAAATGCGCGTCTTTCTCGAATTTTTATTTTTCTTCTCTTGTGAACACTTCAAAATCTTATATTTTAATATGTATATAGTAAAACGGCAAATGTGTGTTAAAATATATAAGCAATGATGGAAGCGTGTCAATTGTGATGGAAATGAGATGGAAATAAGCAGGCAAATTAAAGCCTTCGGAAATAAATATATACATTAAAACGAGGTAACCACTAATTTACAGCAACGACACCGCTTAATAAAGAGAAAACACGCATAACTTTGCGGGAGATGGCATGCCATTATTTCGCAAAAGAGAAAGACACGACTCCGAACTGCGTGAACTTTTGAAGGAGGTTGAAGGAAAAAGAATGCAATGGGGCGAAAGGTCGCAACGATCGTTCCCTCGAGCGAACGGAGATAGAAGTGAACGTCTTTCGAACGACTTTGCGTTGTTGCATGGAAAACAAGAGAACGTGAAGTTGGAACGCGATCGACGAAAGCATCCGCCCCGATGACTTAATAACTGTATAAAACGTGTTTTTCCTCTCCGTCGATAAATTCCTCACGATGCATAAATTTGCATATCCCGTTGAACGATTATAATTAAGTATACGAATATAGAAACGGAAAGATACTTGTTGAAAAGATCGATTTTAAAGAATGATGATGTACATAATAATATTTTATCGCCATTTTCATCAAAAGTATCAATTTCCTAGACATGGGTCTCATGAAAACTGAGAGATTAGTCGCCCTCTTCCTCGGCGCCACGTGTCATTTGTCTCCGCAAAGCCGCTTGCGTGAATATATGAGACGCCTATTCTTATAAAAGCTCGGATGGGTCATCGGACGAAAACAGACGGTCCCGTAGCTATTTTAGGCCCCTTTATTCTACCGTGATGCTACTACCTCGAGATCGTTACTGGTCTTCAGTTAGACGAAGATTTGTTGTTTCTCCCGCTGACGCTCGAGTTTTCACAGAACGTCCCTTTGAAAGGCTTCAATGTTTTACCACGCTGTAAAACGACTCGACACGTACTGTGGTTAACACGTGCCGCGTATATAGAGAAATGTAAAAATTCGAGAGATGAAAGAATCCACGGCCCGTGTCTACTCTCTCTTCCGGCGATAAAATTTCGAGTTAATTATTCTTATCGAGCCGCTCATATTCCTCGATATTCCGCTTTATAAAGGGTTAAATCGCACGAAATATATACGCCTGAAATTTTGCCTGCGATTGCGAGATAATTTTTTTTAGTTGTACGCATAACCGACGTGCTTGTACAAGACGTAAAAACTAATTTTGGGACCGTGCGATATTTTTACCGGTTACCGTTCGGGTGGAAAGAGGAGAGAGAAACTTACGATAATCCAATTAAATAAACAGTTAACGAGCAGTCCGTTTAATTGGTATCTGCGCCTGTTCTCAGGCATTGCCACTGTTGCGCCGTGCTGGACTTGTGCGCTACTTTCGAGAAATTACAATGTTCGGTGACATTCTCCTACAAGCGGCAGAATGCCGAACCCGTTACCGGCCTCGACGACTAATTGCGACATTGCCAATCATGTAAATCGCATTAATTCATTCCGTTCCATGGCGCCGGCGCGCACACCTCTGCTTCAAACATTCCTGTAAGAATATCCCCATTATCGGCCCATTTAAACCGTGCATTCTCGTTATTCACGAGTACATTTCATTACATATTTTAAATCGTTAATAATACGTCCATTAATTGCTCGACGAATAACAAATTTGTTTATCGTGATATCTTTTATTGTACACCTTTTGCGAAGTGTGAAACGCTATATTTCAAGGTGGCAAAATAACTACACGGGAAAATTTGTAAAAATTTTTCATTTATTTATATTTATCTATTCGAGATTTTTATACATTGTTATTATACACACACTGAGAGAAAAAAGGGTGCTATATTAGGTAAATATAACAGGTAAATATTTGCTAAAGCAGCACATTTTTCTTTCAGTGTGCTATATTCAGATAATATTTCCAACTTAATTCAAATAAAATAATTACTCCGATACACCTTAACAAACATTTACTCGAGCGTAATCTTTTTTTTCAATGCACGGTTTAAATTGAGTCAGCATAGCTAATAGTCAAAACGAATTCGCTTCTGCTTCATCAAAACGTACCTCGAAGGTTCGAGGACCGTTCGGGACAACTCGAAGCCGCATCGAACCGAGGCAGAAACCGGCGGTCGGGGCTCGTACGCGAGTACAAGTGTGCCATCGGAAGAAGGCTGCTGCGCGCCTGCCGTAAATTTTAGTACGTCATCTCCGGGAACGACCTCGTCCCACAACCGGCACTAAACTCTTTTACGAGGCTGGCTGCAGCCACAGCCGTTCGTCGATGTCGTTGACTCGTTTTTTCCTCCTCGTTCGCTGGCTTAGCGTTCGCCGAGCGGCCGAAGGGTAAACAAAACGTCCGGGAATCCGCTGAAATCGTCCGAGAACGTTCAACCTTTCCTTTCACTCGGTCGGGATATAATTCGGCACAATATCAGGAAGAAGGAAGTTGGAAGGTTGCGCGGAACTGGCCGGTTATTCGGTGCAACGCGTTGATAGGTAAAACGGGGTGAACGCACTTCGCTCTTCCGCGCGGATATTCTTTTCTTTGTTGCGCGCCGCATCTCCCCCCTTCAGCGTAATAAAAAGATATTTCGTCCCGATCGTCGCTACCTCTCTTGATCTTGAAGAGCCGCCGAGAATTATAGCATTTTTACTGCGGCCTTTAAAAACAATGGGTCATAGAAATAAAAGTGAAGCCATAACGCGCGCGTCGTAGGAAGTACTCGGCAAAAACGTCCGCATTAAAGTGAAAGCGCCAAGCGTATCCCGCATATTTCTCGTGAATAATCCCCCGCTATGTACTCTACGTGGCACATTTGCCCCGTAAATAAATTTCACGCGAACCGATGCCGTGTAAACTGTATTGTATAAATCGTTTCTCCGTGGCAAAAGTGTCCTGAACGCGTATGAGGAACGATCCGTTCCGCCGGTAGATTCAGCAAGGCTGCATCCTACATGCAAGAATTTCTTTCCAGGCGTGCATAATGAACGATCTCGGCGATCGCGTGTACCAAATGTCGTCTCCCCGACATTGTACTTCCATTCGCGCGCGTCTACTCATTCGCCCAGACTCATATCTTATCCGCAAATCGCTTTCAGGCAATCCTGAAGAACCGAAATTCCAGTCATACATTTCCCTGAAAATATTATCATCCGCCGATATTCGGAGAATACTGGAAATACGAGCGTACACAATATTTGCCGCAGAATTTCGTCGGGACAATTTTGTTCCGTAATAAAAATTCTCACCGCATCGACAGCGAGAAGGTATCCAATTATTTGCCATTTTTACAGAATTTTCGTACGACCACTTCTTCCCAGTTTTCTTTTTTATATTGAATAAAAAATAAAATTCAAACTTAACGTCGAGGAGGAGCATCGGGAATCTATGGAAATTTAGTTTGGATATTAGGAGAACGTGATAAGCGAGGAGGTTGCCGGAGTTAAATCATGCGACCTCCTATCTCATTATATTCTCCTGATAAGAATCTGAAAATTCCGGATTATTAGATACGCACGGTATTCGTTCGCGACGTTCTCATGGGAATCCGACGGTGGCGAATCGTTTCAAGATGAATATCGGGGAGATCTTTACGATCCTTGCATCCCGACTGCTCGGTGGCAGGAGCCGCGGCGATATTAATTCCAAAAATATATCGCCAGCCGAGCCTGTTCCACGCTCTCGCTCATATTTCGGTCTAGGGTAATGCACACTAACGAAACACAACTCGCTCGCTCGTAGAGAGGACACGTGCTCGCCACATGTCGTCTCTCGCACATTTTTCCCTACATGCTGAACCGCCGAATATGCGCATTCATCCGGTTCATATGTGGATTAACGATACCCCGACACATCGACCGCTTGTCGATCGCAAAATAAGTCTCGAGAGACTCGAAGACTTGTGCCGGCGTCTCGCGATCAAACCGCTCCAGCTTCTCCGCCCGCCTTCGTATCGCTGTATTAATAGCTCGCGCTTTGGCAGCTTGCCTATCGCTTCCTTTCATTCATGTTCCTGTTGCCCCGGACTAGTAAGAGTAAAAATAAACTTAGAATATAGGGGAAGGGAGACGATCTTGTCGGGAACGCCAGCGAGATTCCGTGAAATTTTCCCAGCGCGAGAAGAAATTGGACAACTTTGAGTCGCGTGCGGCGGCTCGGAGCGGAGAAATGAGGAAATTGTTACCGTCTTGGTACGAGAAGAAATCACTTTCAAAACCTTGGTAAAGAGAGAAATGTATGCAAATTTCATAGGTACCCATCCAGTTACTGTCCAGCATTCTCATTAGTTGTAACGATACTGCGTAGGAAATGTAGCCCCCTGAAGAATTCTATCGATTATTCTTATGAAATTTTGCGTAAAAAGTGAAGGTTGAAAAGTTATGGTACTTTGAAGTTACTCGATCGTGAACTTGGCCCCCTGTAATTTTAATTAATTTATTTTTTTTTTTTTCGGAGTTCTGTTGAGAGTTCTGATAGCCCCCCATCGATTATCTTTAAGAATTTTTACTCTCAAATTGAAGATAAAGATGTTATAATATTTCCAAGTTACACAATCATGGAATTGGTGGCCCCCCCATACTTTCATTTCGTGTTTTCACCGCTTTAATCGACGGAACTCTTTTGAATATCGATAGAGAACTCTAGAACTCTTTGGGAACAACCAGAATTCAACCCATATTTTTTTTTTTTTTTAAGTGGGGTCAACAGTCTTACAGACGTCGAGGGAGCGGGTACGAGCTATAAAATTACACGATTGTGTATTTCTGAATCACTTTTGTCGTTCTTTCGTTTCTTCCGATTCGAAAGTAACGTTTCCAAGTTGGTGCCGTCAAGGATAACAACTGGGATATGTAAACGCACGAAACAATTTTTACTACTGTCGTACGTATCCACATTTGTTTTAGAAAATCGCTCTTTCGTAATTCGTAAGACCTGCATTCCCGGTTTTCACGCAACGTATACTTTCTCTTTCGCTTCCAATGGCAATTACGCATTTCGTAAGTAATTTAACCTTTAGCAACGCCAAGTGTCAGCCGTTACGACTACTGATCATTCTAATTTCTTGCGTTTCTGGGTCCGAAATAAATGGATTGAGAGCCGTTGTAACGTAAAAAGGAGATTATTTCAGAAGTGGGACAATATTTTCGCGAAAATTGCGCTATGCAACATGAAAAACGTCCCACGTGAAAGTTTTTTTTTTTTTAATTATCAACTTCCAATTACAAGATATATTCCTCAATCTGCTTTCTGCGTACAAATGTATTCTGCGTTCCACCTTAATTTTCACAACGGAGAAAAGACTTTCGTTAAGCAAAATGTTCGAGGATCGGGCTGGTGAGAGGTTTCCGGAAGCGTACCACTGGATGCTAATTATGTCGTACGGCCGATCGGGCAGAAACGATATAATCGCCCCCGTAAGTTGGATAAATCGTAATTAAACCGCAATTGCAGCGTCAGCTATTGTGCGTGAGGAGCGGATGCGTGTGACGTAACATCGAATGTAGGCCGTTGAAATTTTTTTTACAGTCCGATACCCGACCGCACGTTCATGCGGATCACGTGTTGGAACATGTAAGGTTGCAATGTAATACAATTACGCCTATTGCCGGCTCGGCACATCCACCTTTCACCTTGGAGCGCGAAAAACCGACGGCTACGACGCTCGAATTTTCATCTGACTCTCGATTTCTATTTTTCCTCGCTATATCTGAACGTTTTTTATTCTCTTACTCGGCTTATGTCATTAATCTGTCATGTATCTTGGTATTTTTCTCTTCTATGGGTATTTCGTAATAGGCGACAGAAATGCACTAGAGACGTAATTACGCGACGTGGTGTTAACGGGCACGGCAATGTTTGACGACATATTATCGTATAATAATATATCATAGAAGTTATACCGGCGGGTAGAAGTGGAAATGAGTTTTCGCCGTGCCGTGGAAACTAGAGTGGAACGATCCTAAGCGTGGACCGACGTGAGATTTACCGTAAGGTGTCCTGCCTTTGTCGTTCTCGCTGTATACCGGATATTTCCTAGAAACGCTGCGCGGCTTATTATGCTCTCAAATGTTAAAAATCAAGAGAATATTGAAGAACGCGTGTACAATTACGATTATATCGTCTGAAAATAAAAAGCCGAGTTTTGCGCTTTAAATATCTGTACGATAACTCGTTATTGGACGCTACAGTGAAACGGTACAGCGAATTAATCAACGAAATTAAGCAATTTGAGAAAAAATAGACGCAATCCTTCCGGTTGAAACCGGTTAGCTTAATACATTCCAGTCAAATAATTGGCAAAACACGCATTCCGTTGAATCTAATTAACCAATTAAATTTTATTTCCTTCTGGTCTACCTAATTTAATGCGTTACCGGAGTTTATCGCGCGCGTTTGTCGACGAGCGAAGCGAATATCCCGTCGACACTTTGTTCAAACTTCATCGTAGTCGCGCGAGTGTCTACATTTTCTCGCGGGAGGAGGCGCGTCCATTTTTTTACGAAGAAGAACCAAGGCGTAATCGCGTCAATTTTCCGCATTCGTTTGAAATTTCGAATTCGGCGTCCCTCTCTTTCTCCTTCTCTCTCTTTCGCGATCCTACGACACGATGCAGCCCGATTAATCTTTGCGCGCGCCAGCGGCCGGAACGTCTATTTATTGCCGTCGCGCGCCAAGGATGCAGACAATTTCCTGGTTCAAGTGCATCCGACGAATGGCAACGCATATCACGACGGAGGAATTTAGACGACATGGGGAACGGCCTCTGTGACGAGATAGCGGGAGAAAGGGAGAAAGAGAGACGACTGCCGCATATTTACACAGCATGCGTTTATTGCAGCGGGACGCGATGCAAGGCGCATCTAATAACCTCGTCTCTTTCGATGCAAACGACGGCGATGACGACGACCGTCATGGTTCCATTGAATGTTTCTGCTCATCTCTCTCCCTTTTTCTCCTTTCTCTTTTGCTCCTTCCTTCCCTCTCTGGCCTTCCTTTTATGATTAACTCCTTCAGCGATCAGATCATCTGCCACGGTGCACGCCATGCACGTGTTATGACTCTCGTGCATGTGATGCATTGACAAGTCTCGTGATATATACTCGAGTCTTCCCTCTTTCTCGTACTTCCCCGTCAAGTTCGCGCGATTATACCGTCGTACATCGCCGTGTAGAATTATTTTACACCCATTATCTCTCACAAGTGGCTGATAGAGCGGAGACCTACAGCTAAGCGGAAGGAAAGGCCCGCAACTTCGAATTATTCCCAGGATATTAATTCGTAACATTTTCATTAATGTCCACGAAGAACGCACACAGTGTTACACCTAGCGAGAATTAAGTCAACAATTTACGAGCTCCCTTGCTAAATCGAGGTAAACGCCTACGCGTCCAGAGATGACTCGCGAAGATGGGAGGATCTCGTCCTTGGCATAAAGCTGACGCTAATAGGCCGAATGTTCTTCTATTCTTTCGTCGACTGCGCGATCTCCGCCGGCTTCAGAGATTTATCCCTCTAATTGAGTTCTCGGCGAGTTCGATCGCGATATTGCGAAACACGCGCGCGCACATACACGCGATATCGGGACTCTCGCTCTCACACACGTACGCGCGATTCGACGGTCGCGTGGCCCGTCGAGAGGCAGCTTTAGCATCAAGCGGTCTCCTCTCTTTCTCCCAAGGGAAGAGGGCATCGCCCTGACCGTGACCTAGCCACCGCTCTCCACGGGCAAACAAACGCACACACACGCACATCCTACGCGATCCAGCGCGCACCAAGTGGCCAGTTTGTTGTACGCTCAGCCGTACATGTGCGTAACTCTCCTGCTCGCGCATACAGGGTGTTCCTCCGCGAACCACGTACCTCGTGCGCGCTTTGTTTATCGTCGGCGGGGAGCTACGAAATAACTCGCGCGCGATTTTTCACCGCTCCGTACCAGGCGTACGCCGCGGCGGTCTCCCCGGCCCCTCGGTGCTTTTTTTACTGGCCGAAGGTGCAAAAAGAGAGGTCCGTTTTGTACGATTTGCAATCTGTAACATAAATTCGCAAAGCATTTATATCGTTTGTAAAAGGAAATTTGCAATTGTATATTATCCTTTTTACTTATTCTTAACCTGGCTTATAGGGCTCAAAAAATCGAATTGTCCAAAGTTGTCTTAATTGCTTGCGGTACGTTTAGAATGTACCTTCAAAATTTTCGGCCGAAATTCAAAGCACTTTTCGAACAGCTTGAAGAAGATCATCGAGCGGATGTACAGCGCGCTCCGCTTTCCTAGTCTTTCGGAAAGGATTATCATCAGACAGATGTTTCGTATTGAGTAGATGAGTCATTGTTTATATTCATACGCTTATATGTTAATGTTTATGTTTGAACGTATTAAAGTAGAACATATTAAAATGGCATGGAGCACTTCGTTACCGCTCTTACGCTGCACCGTTTCCGCTTCGATCGCGATTATCGTCCACGCGCGACGAAGAAAATGCGAACAAAGCGCGAACCTATGCGGAATAATCGAGGAACTCGAATTCCCGGGACGTTTCCGAGCCGCTGGATACCCGGTACAGGCGCGTAGGTACCCGCTCCGTCGTATCTCTTCTGCACTTACACACGTGAGGACCCGCTCTCACGATCACGCGATCGGGAAACGTATCTATGCGTGCGTACCGATCGTATGTACGGCCCGCATGCACGTCTCAGGACCGACAGCGAAACCGGCCACGAGAGAGCTCGCCTTCGCGCGAGCTTGCTTTCCTCCGCCGCGCGATATTTCGTCGTCGATTTGTCGCGAGGCATCTCACAGCTAGCGTCGTGCTTACATAAGCGCGTTATAAATCCCGCCTTTTTTTCCTCTCTCTCTCTCCCGTTTTAATAGTGCATTAAGAGTACCCGACACGTATCCCCGCGACGTCAAAAGTTAGGAGAGATGCACGCGCGAATAATTCGTACGTCGCGCGTGTGACTTTCCCTCGACGACGACGACGACACTGTTCTGCTTCGGTAAATCGGGTCTGTGAAAACGCGAGGTAGAAACCTCCGCGGTCGATTCGTAAGGTCTCGACTGTCAAAAGCGGCGGGGCTACGTCGAGCTTTCGAATCGCTCCGGCGACGCGCCGTCGTGTTCGAGTCGCGATGCGATTTTATGTGTGACGCCGATAAGAGACGTTGATAAAAATACGCTTGTGTGTGCGTCAATCCTTCGCTTCATTTTACGCGGCTGCTTTTTACATCGTCGCGGCTTAGGACGATGGATTTCACGACGGACGCGTGAAGACATGTCGAGGACTCTTCGCGACGAGCGGTGGTAAAAAGTCATGTGGAAAGCAGCGCTTCTCTCTCTCTCTCTCTGATACACGAGCAACGTTGTTGACTGACCGTAAACGATTCGGATGCTCTATGAGAGCAGTGCGCGCGACATTGGCGTTTATAATTTACGATGACCAGGGTGCTCGATGACCGTAAAACACCTTAACATAGTTTAATAAAAGAACGAAGCCGACCAACGGGCCTCGGGTGGCATAAAGCAATCGTTTTATGCACCATAAAATATTACGGCGATTCTTCTCAGGGGGGATGTCGCGCACGAAGGAAAAATCGAGTATTCATATACGCGCGCGAGGACGCGCAAGAGAGCGTCGCGACGCTCCGGGAGAAACGAGTTACTCTATTTGCTCTTTGAGATAGAGTGAGAGAGATAGAGAGGCTCTTTCACGACAGTCGATTACTCTTGATCTTAATGTGGAAATATTTATTCACGTGTCACATTTCAAGCCGTCCCGCCGTATCAATGCCTCTTCTGAGTCGCTAGTGTATGTATATACATTCGCGCAGGTACATCGACAGCTGTACGTCGCGATTGCGCAACAGTGAGCGTCTGTTGTCAAGGCGATGAGAGAAACTCGGCGAAAATCTATCTGGGACGGGGCGCGATCGTAACAAAGAACGGTTGTAACGCGCGATAATATGCCATAAACGTGAATACGTGCGTCGAGGAAAAACGGAATTACATCCTTCGCAATAAAGTCGGATAAATCCTCGACAACGTTTCGCCTGATCATTTCGTTACTTTATGATTCGGTACGGTAACGAGCGTAAGTGCTTAATAGGGAGGCTCTTGCGTCGATTCGCACGGAACATGAATGGCACGGGGACGGATTAGAGCGGGAGGGGGAGCGAGTAACTGTTAGAAACAAAAGGAACGAGATCGTTAGAGCGAGACAGATCACCGGAGCGGAAGAAGAGCGGGTGGTCGTAAAATTCGAAAAATATGAGATTATTTTAGCGAACCGGCGGGTTTACCCTGCGATTTACACGCGGCTTTTTAGACGCATTCGCATGCGCGAAATAGCGACCGCCATGTAGCCGCGATATTTTCAGAACGTGTGCGCAACTGCAGCTGACATTCCGCAGACATCCGTCGCGATGGAACCCTACATTGTGCTACGGATGCGATATTCCTTTGGGAGAGTCGACTCGGATCTCTATTCGGAACTCTACCGTTGATTGCTCGTTGGAGAATTTCATTTCAACAGTGTGTTCAGCTTCCCACAAGGGAAATCGCTACATGCATTTAATACCTACTTGTTTCATGACGTCTGCGAAGTTGGCCCCACTTTTCCAAAATTTTCCAAAAAATGCTCGTCTTCGTTTTGTTCGTGATAAACAAATCTGATCGACCAGTGTGACAATATAATTTTGCAAAATTCCTGCGATGAGAAAGTCGCCCATTGTGGAGGAATCTATCAATAAGAAATGAAAGACATCTAAAGTCCAACGAGCGGAGATAATCGGACCGGCCACGGTTTAACCGCGCGGTCTCTAAATAAACTAAATAAAACCGCTGGAAAACAGACTGTTACGCGCGGAGCCACGACAGAAATATCCAGCCTTGACTTCTTCGTGATCCTCACGTCGATTTCCTCCTCGGAGATACATTCCGCGCCGTTCGCTCCAGAATCGCTTTGAAAGGCCTGTACCGGAGAGGCAAATTGTCGTGTTGCTCGTTCGCGTGTTTGTACGCACCGGTACGCACGGCCGCGTGTCGCGTTTGATCGCGATGCCACGCCGCGCGTCATAGGTGTCATAGGGGATTCTGTCAGCTGGTCGGCCGACACGATCGGACATATCGAAATCTACGACCCCGATACTCCGTTCCGGCAAATGAACGGCGCGCGGCTGTTATCAGCGAAATATATCTCGACGCGTACCGTACCGTCGAGATATCGGCAAGGCCGTCGAGAGAAATGCGATTCGAGTCGTTTTAAAATGTTTTAACAGCGCCTCTGTGGAAATATAAAGAAAAAATCGTAGATATTGTTAAAATATTTTCTTTTAAAGCACTCGATTCGAAAACTATCTTCGCGGCATGGATTCATTGCAAAGAGGTGTGATTGAAATGATATTTTTAGGCGAATATTGGAAAATTATTATTTTTATTTTCTTTATAGAGGTATGAATCAATTTTTATCGCAAACTCTTCGATGTAACGTGAGAAGGAAATAGTGCGCACATTTTGGGGTGAAACGTTTTCGGAAATAACACGTGTGCAACGGATGCAATGCGCAAACATAAGCCGAATACGATAATATTTGTGTTGTGCGAAACGATAAACATTTCCGCGCATTTAAGGCGACCATCTGCTATAGGTGAAAGTTTAGCACCAGATACATAATGAAAAGCTCATAATGAAAAGCGAAAAAATTTATTCGTTAGACTCTGATTTTTTTTAATCGCATCAATCTATTACTAAACTTACTATCAACTTTCCTATACTCTAAGATTCTAACTAATTTAGTCGTTAATTTGTCGTATTTCGTTCTAGATATAGTATAATCAACAGTGTACTTCGTTGTATGTTATTATACTCGATCGCATCATTTTCCTAATTATGTTAAGCGTCGTTCCCTATTAACTTTCAACGTTTGTGTTTGGCAGGAACAAGACATAGGATGGGCCGAGCCGTGCAAAGAGGTGTCGTTCAACACTGAAAAGGAGGAGTGTCTCGAAAAAGCGGAAGAAGCAGGAAAACGCGAAGGATGCCTGCTTCGCAAACCGCCGCAACCGAGCGGCGAAACGACAGGACGGTTAGTACTCGTCGTCACATCCGGTGCATCTTTCAAACCGATTGTGTAAACGCATGAAATCAATATTTCATACAAATGGATCAGAGTCGTGAGATTCTTCAGGATGAAACAAGTCCGTGGAATATTAAATTTGACAAAAAACTATATATATATAATTTTTTTTAAGGTAGTTGTAACATAGAGTGCTGGATTGTTATATTAAGGGATTTCCTATATATATATATATATATGTGAGCTCAAAATTATAATATATTTCGCTAATATTAGGTCACATTTAAATCTATATATAGTGCAAGTTTCAACAAGTTCTTAAAAAATTCATTTTACGTTAAAACTATCTTAGAAAAACACACATAGGAGATTTAGCGCGCAAACATTCTTTTTTTTTAAAACGTACGAAAGAGATGTTGGAAGTGGCTTTTCATTCTGTAGCAGCTGACGCACGAACCGCCAAAATTGAAAACTACCTTGAAGACACCTCCTAAGCAAGCCACCAATCCCTTACAATTCGTTAAAGTCGGACCATGTTCATTGTACCGGACCGCACAAGAGCAGCTTCAGAAGGTTCAAGAGGTGAAGAAAATCAAACAGGAGGTCCGGGATGATCCCGAAGATTGGCAATCGGTAAGACTTCGTTCGCTAACACGAATCTCGGATCTGTTTGGCAACGGAAGTAAATTATCGTTGTGCTCGCAGAATTTAGATAACTGGAAGAGTAGTCGAAGGAAGCGGCAGGAACACATAATCGAGCGGGTGGTGGAAGTGAAAAAACTCGAATTGGAGGAGCATGATCGCCAACGTCGTCGGAACAAAACCTTCTCGGAGATGATGGAGGAGCGCGGTAATAGAGGCCGCAAACTGAGCATCAGTTTGGCTATGTACAACGATGAGGATGCAAACGATCTCAGCGATCTTGGAATCGGCACCAGTAGCGGCAAGAGCTCAGTCAGCGGCGACACTCACGATGATACGCATAGCGTTCTGGTAAGTATCCATCGTTCAAATGTGACATTTATCTTTTCTTTGATAACCCATATAGCATTTTATGGATGTCTTAGGATGTCCGATGAACGTCCTTAGGACATAGAGACTGGGTATCTTTAATATGTCCTTTGAAGATTGGTTCCATAGGCGCTGCATAGGAATATGATAACCGTTAGAAAGTCAATAAACTTGATCTGTAATCAGTTCCAACTGATCAGAAAAATCTACTTTCATTTAGAATTTGTTCGGAATTTATGAGTATTCTCGTGTCAATCAAGTCGACGAAACTCAGGTTTAGTTAAAAGATTACTGATTACGCGATATATTCATTTTCTGCGATATTAATTTGGAAAATTGCTTTTATTTCTTTCTTTTCGTTTAGTTTGAAATTATGTTTCCAAATTAATATTATTAGGTGTATCTTTTTATTTGATAAGCGGGAAATATAAGACTAAGAATATCAATGTATTATAAATAATAATAATTATTGTAATTATAATGATTTATTTTATTTCATTATTAATATAATAATAATTCTAAATCAATGGGGAAAAAGATACAATAACGTTGCGAGTTAAAAATCAAGATACGTCTGTGATTTCGCGAAGAATTCGCTGATTCGTTTATTTGGACAAAGAATTCGCCCTCGTGTGCGGGTAGTGTCATGTTCACTCGTCAAATTTTAGAGTGACAGGGACAGCGAGATGGAGAAAAGCCATTCGGATGTAGACAACGCTACCGATGCGGCCTCGACGATCAGCACAACGCTGGCGGCCTCGGTTGCGTCCACATCAGCCGCGGTAACGAGTGCGTTGGCGGCGACATCCGCAGCGGCGGCGACAACAACAACGGAGACAACGACAGCGACGGCAACGACGACGGCAATGCCAACGACGGTGATGCCGAGTGTAATTGCGACGACGACGACGGCTGGGACGTCGTCAACGGCGACGTCCAGCGCAACGAGGAAAGCGTTCGGCGGTGGTTTTCACAATCAAGAATACGAGCCCACAACTATCGCGACTACGAGCTCGCCTGAGCCGGAGGAGTACACGTACGAAGGCGCTATTCGCGGTTACGTGTCGCGGGTGTCGCAAAATATACCGAGGAGGTCTTTGACCGGGATCGACTCTAAGCTCGAGGGAGCGAAATCGTCGGTAAATGGCTCGAAAACGAGCCTGAACGACGACAGCAAGTCCCCGTTGTCGATGGTGAAGGTGGACATATTAAAGAGACGCGAGGTGTTCGAAAAGGCGTCGCAGAAGAGCAACGACAGCAAAACGAATAACAGGCTGTCCGGCGACTTCACCGGCTCGAAGTCTATCAAAGAGAGACTATCGAGCCTTGAGAAGCAAAAGTACGAGGCGGAGAACGGTGGCAGCAAGACGCTGAACCGATTGTCCGGCGACATGAGCTCGATCAGAGAGAGGCTCACCCACCTGGAGAAGCAAGCTTCGGAGCGAGAGAGCAAGAGCTCCGTTCACCGCAAGCTCAGCACGGAAGATTTGGAGACGGTGAGGCCTCTCAGGGAGAGACTGTCCACCCTCGAGAAGTACAGCAGTAGCGACGAGTCGTCCTCCGTGCCGACGACCACGGCGAGCGAGTCGCGGCATAACGGCGAGCTTACCGCCAAGACGATCAAAGATCGCCTTAGTGCGCTGGACGCCGCCAGGAACAAGGATATCGTGGAGAAGCGGGTTGCAGTTGGCAAGCACGCGCTCTGCTTCCGAGACCAGGAGAGCAGGATCGACACCTCGACGCCCAGCGAGAGGAGCTCGTCGCCGGACTCGGAGTACCGCGTACCGCGCGCCATCTTCCACAGGAGCTTAGACTCCCTGGACGCCGACGCTTCTAGCGGACCCGATACTTTCGAGCGCGTGCAGAGCCTCGAAGAACTCGACTATGGCCGACGGTACCCCGCTTCCTCGTCATCCGCGGAACTCCTCAACGACACGGACCGCGAGGATTCGGGCATCCACACCGCGGACGTGAGCTGCTCGGTTAGCCAAGCGGACGAGCCAATCGACGAGGAGATCGTGCATACCGGCAGCAGCATCGTTGAGCGACGGGAGCCCCCCGTCCAAGAGGACACCCCGAGCAGCACGGTGGTCGAAGCGCCGAACGACGCCGCGGCGACGGCTCACCAGTTCGCCAGTCATCGGGAGGCAGTAGCGATGATCAAGGTAGGTGAACGTCTCGCTAGATATTTAGCACGGATGTATCGCCGTGAGTACACGGAAAAAGAGAGACCAGCTGGAAACCCGGCGACAGGGAATGATCTTCGTTACTGCGACCGAGAACATTCAGCTTCAACGCTTTGCGGTTCGATGCGGTATTCATGGTCGATCTTATCTTTAAGATCTTAAGATTATCTTAAGTTCTCCTTCAAATGCATTATAGCCAGTGAAACGATTTGTAAAGTAACTTAAGATAAATTTAAGATCATCTTAAATATAAGGTCTGACTATGACTGAATATCCTGGCTTAGTATCGTTGTGTGAATTTCGAATTTCGTTGCCGACGGCATAGTGATATCGTGATATGTGAGAACATTGATATTAACGATATATACATATTATCATCTAATATATCTACAATTGAAGATGTGTGGGGAAAAGCAAAAGTGAGACGTGTATTTAATAACGTCAACAAAATTATAAAGAGCCACAGTCAAATGTTATAAAGTAACGAATATAATTACGGACGACATACTTAAAGTACACGAAAACGCAAAAATGTTAATTAATAGAATTATGCCGGATGGTAATTTTTCATCGGATGATTATATTATTGTATCTTCGGAAAATGTACAAAACATTTCTTATAGTCAATTATAATAGATAATACTCAAAATATACAAAGTCTGTGATGTACTTTATCACATCTCAAAAAGCGATATTTATAGTCTCAGGATCAAATATCTACGTATGACTCTTCTCAATTAGCAAAAGACTACTATTGTTGGTTGAAACAAATAAAAAAACAAATGCAAAAATTGAAATTTATTATGATTCATTGATAAGAGGAAAACATGAACTTTACGATCAAGAAAGTCAATATGCTTTAACAAGTCCCTTCAGATTGGCACTTAATTGCAGTTGAAAAAGTGCTAAGTATAAACCGTAGGCTCAGTTTGCTCGAGTTAGAGAGCGCGACAACTTCATATGGAGCACGAGCCGCAAAGTGTTAAAATTGAGTTGAGACAATTGAGAGAAACTGACTGAGTAGCAACTTCCTACGGAAATTTCTCTGTTCATATAACCGAGTCTTCGTCTGGTTCCCAGGAAAATTCAGTTACACCAACGGGATTGCTTCTTCTGTGTACACTCGGCGCATCATACTGTACCATTCCTTAGACGGAAAGTCACACGATTTTTAGCCATATACATAACACAAGGTTGGGAATCGCAGTAGTAACACTAGTTATAACTCTCTAGATTTCTTGAAATGAAATCCCCACTCGAAAAATGGAGTGACAGTGAAAAATAACTTAAATTGGTATGAAATGTTCACTCTTATGGAGTTGAATTCGTGTACCCTGTGGCGTGAAGTATATATATATTTTCATTCTACGTTATGAAGGTCCATGAATAATTAGTTAGTAATAGTTTCAATTTTATGTATACATGTGAAAGTTTAAAAGACTAAAAATTATGTAATAGTAAAAAGTTTCAACGTAGGGGATGGTACATGACGTCGATTGTACGTCTGTAACCGATTACTTCGATTCCAATCGTGGCAAACTGCAGTTCTACACGTAGCGAGAAACAACTGGCTATTGTTATGCAAGCAAGATCCAACTCACAAAATTATGGCTTTTGAAACTTTGTTATCATTGAGTAATCTATATATCTTCTTACATAAAACAAAAAGATCCAAACCTTATTGACGCTTAAAATTAATTAAAAAAGTCTTTATTTTCTATCAGTTATACCATTTTTTACTAGTTGCGTCTCTTTTTTACCTATTCTCAAGGCTTAAGTTTGCCAATGAACACCCTTAAAGGGAAGGAAATGGACTATGCTTGACTTCTTGAACGATCACAAAAAACCTCAGTGCCATTTATATTTTTTAAATCATGTATTAAATTTTCATCTTCATTTCCCTCGAAACGTACCCCATGTGGTGGTTCTTTCTTGCACAACTATGGCCAATTACGCGTTGTCGTGGCGATCCTCATCCTTTTGCATTGCGATGAATTTGATCGGGGGTGGTGGTAACTTGTTTCGAATTTCCAAGCCTTCAGGTGTGACTTCGGGATTGCAATTCTACCACTAACCTCATACACCTCTTCTGGTACGCCCTGTACACTTGCATCCAAGAAATCAAGTAACTCATTGCGCCTATCTCCCTCGCCACACACGTTTCACTTTCTTTCTCTCTTCCTCTCTTCTGGCTATGGGTCTTGGACAACTATCAATTGGTTTGTAACTCTCTGATTCTGTAGGATACTGCTGACACCTCTGGGGAACTGTCGACTAACAAATCACAGCCGCAGACGCACGTAGAGACCACTACTAATTCTAATACACTTCGTTCACATACCTCCGTGCCTCGCGCGATTACCCACCCGAGTCCCCAAGCACCTCAGCGAGAAACAAGCCCCGAGAG
Organism: Dinoponera quadriceps; assembly: GCF_001313825.1. Classification (NCBI taxonomy): domain Eukaryota; kingdom Metazoa; phylum Arthropoda; class Insecta; order Hymenoptera; family Formicidae; genus Dinoponera; species Dinoponera quadriceps. The sequence continues at coordinate 70,484 of NW_014554530.1, read as the reverse complement.
CCTCTCGAAAACGCGCACATTCGCCAAAGACGTGGCCGAGCTGAAAACAGAGTCGGAACCGAGTCCTACCGAGTCTATAGTATCGGCCAGTCTGAAGCTCTCCATTGAGCAAGCGAAATTCGCCAGCCCGACGAAGCGGCAGAATTCGCTGAAGGAACAGTCCCCGTTATCCGTGGACATTGGCAACGCGGAGACTTACCAATTAACATTTCCCTCGGTCAGGGCGACGCTGCTTCCCCCCGACTCGAAGCCTTCCCGCGCCGCTTCCAAGATTCCCACTCCGCTCCCTCGGAAAACCGCCAAGTCCTCGCCGACGAGTTCCGACTCCGCTTTGATCTCCGGCCCGTCCGCCCTCAAAGCTTCCCCGTCGAAGACGCATCCGGGGAGTGGCAACAAGTCCTCGACGGGCTCGGCCCCGAGAACGTCCGAGGCAGCAGCGTTTCCCGCTTCCGCGGAATCCGTGTCTTCGCAGACGAGCTCGACGGAGCAGCTCGTCGCATCCCCGTCGAGAATCCCGTCGGCGCGATGCTACGAGGAGGCGACCACGCTGGCCACTCCGTCGACGGAACGACGTCGAACCGTGGTAGAGGTGTGCGAGAAGGTGGTGGTACCTCAGGGCAAGGCACCGCCGGTCACGCCATTCATCACGGTGAATCGCGTTAACGACATGCAGCAGAGCCCCGAGGTTAGGCACGATCAGCAGCAGCAGCAGCAGCAAGCCAGCAATGCCTCGAAAAAGTCCTAAAGGCGCGCGAGGACCTTTTCGACTCGTCGGTTGACGTCACTGTCCTCCTGTACTTTGGTCAGCCTCTAGATAAGCCGTGCTAGATCTTGTATATAGAGATTAACGTCTCGGGCCGCGCGGACTCGTAGGGCGCGAGAGATGTCGAGAGTGCGTGCTGCTGAGAGAGAGAGAGAGAGAGAGAGAGGATTCTAGGGAGCAATTCTGTCGTCTTCGGCGGTCTCACGTCGTTCCAACGGCCGTCCGGCCGAGCGCGCAGGCTAATCTTCGAGAGCGCGACTTTTTGCTATTCGGGCCGCGCGCGTTCGCCAGCTGCGATCGCGGCTTTCGCTTCGGAGAGTACATTTTTACAAGAGTCATCCAGTTCTGCCGAGAGCTATGCTCCCCGGTCCTCCTCCGAGAACGGTAGGATCCCTCGCCGGGGGATCACTCTTCGAGGATCGGCGACGTTCTACGTTGTTTCGTGCGTCTCTGTAGAGTGCAGAATTACGCAAACGTACGAGGCTACATCATCGGCTAATCGTGTACATAGACGCGACGCGCAGGTACGAAGGTATAAGATAATCTCCGGTGTAGAGTTAGATCGGGTTAGTCTCGGTCTACAATAAGGTGCTTTGACCTCTAAGCCAGAAGAAATTGACCGATCACAGTCGATTATTTCCCTCATATTCGACTGTGATCGGTCAATTTCATAAGACTTGAAGGTTAAACACGATCATTGTAGACACCTCCCGCTTTATGCGGGAACTACCTTGTAACGGCTACACCAGCAATCTCTAACGGCATAGCGAGCTGCAATGAAGTTCACAATTACAGTGACTGATGTCCGCGCGCGTAACAGCAGGCGCTTGGGAACTTTTGGAAAACCGATTAGGTACAACGCGTGTGCTGTTTCTCGAACGAGATAGTATCGTCGGCTTCGACAACGTCGAAACCGACTTTAACCGTGGCTTGACTTCGTCTTCTGTCGAAAATTAAGAGCGAATTCGTGGGACGCTGAAAACCCAGCTCGACCAGCGTCGAACGTGATTGGATATCACATTGGCATTGGCGTCAAAGGGAAAAGGTCGGATTATTTCAGCTTCAAGTATCAAATTGCTCACGGTGTTATATCGTATTACCAGTAAACAAGAAATCATTAACACAATGTTGTCGCAAGGATGTTTTGTAACATGTAACGTTTTCGAATATGTAGTTCCTAATATATACAACGTCATTGTTAACAATATTTGACCCAAATATTAAAAATAATATTTATACATTATAATGTTAATATTTAGGAATATTATATTATCAAATAACAATTGAGAAACATTTACAAAATATTATGTCAAAGTGTCTATAAAATCCACGTAAAATTAATGCTTCAAATCTATGCAAAAAATTGATTCAGTATTTCTTGCTTACTGGGCAGGGCTTGTATCCACGATGTTAAACTTCGGTCCGAGTTTTTGGCAGGATATAAAAGTTATAACTTTTGAGTACATTCGTTTAAGGATCGTCTACATTAGAGGTAGTAACAAGGAGAAATAAGGAGCGAGAGAATGTTTTCAATAGAATAAAGTGTAACACCGGGAATAAGCGAAATGGATCATTCCCATTTCCTACTCCCTACTGTTTTATTACCAATCAATATTCTACTCGTTATTTAATACTGCTTATTTCTAATGTAGACAGTCCTTTAGTCATGTATAATTTTGATGCGCAAACGATATGATATTGATCAGTGACTAAAGATTGGTAAACACAATACTGACGCCACAATCTTGACGCTCGATTTTCGACTCTTTTATATATGTTTCACTGTCTAGCGTCAACTCGGATCACGTGACCTAATTTAACACTAGATGCGAGTGTTGAGCGTCAACATGAAAAGCCTTTTTACGCTTCTGGCAGTAGGAGGAGACGTGTATTCGATCGAGCTAGGATTAAATGTCCCCGGCGTTGCTGAAGTCGCTCGTGAGGAGAGAATAAACCATTGTGATAACGCTTTTACCACAAATCGCCGAATGTCACACATTAAGTCGCAGTTATGTCGGTCAATGGAAGATATCGATCGTAAAGAACTATCAGCGATAGTTCGCGGAGTGTTCCTTCCCTGAACGCTCGGATGTAAGATTCGCTTTACTCGTAACGGTCTTGTACTCGTAACTACCGACTTTAAAGGGTTTCGCCGATACATGACGCGCGATTATGACTGATTGTCACGGATTGTAGTGGTCGACTGATAAAGAGAAAACGAACAACGATGAAATATAAGATACACTGGCCAGCGAAACCTGCCATGTCGTGTTTCCTTTCTTACACACGTCCGATTGCCAGTCACATATTGCTTCCAAACTCGATTTGTTTCGTGTTCAATGCACATGAAAATTCGTAGAGCTCTTGTCGTCTAGGTCTCTGTTAGCTGAAACTTGTTATTGCTACATGGAAGGTTTTTCTACTTGATTGGTTTCTACTTGATTTTCTACAAATTGGAAAATATACTCTTCGAATTACAGTCGACTTTTCGCAAATTTTATATTTTGACTATCTTGTATAATTAAACCGTTATTAAACCGTAATTAAAATTCTTACGGTGGTGCAAAATTTATCCAAGTTTAAGTTAGAAATAAGAATTATTCAAGCTTGATTTCGTTATCGGTTTATTCCTACATAAACAATTTTCTTAAATGATCGGTACAAACTAGCAGATGTATTTTTCGAGTTACAGTCGATTTTCGCAACTTTTAAATGTTAACTACCTTATATATCATTAAATCGTCAGTCAAAATTCTTATTGCGATAAGAAATTTATCCAAGATTAAATTAGAAATAAGAATACATTTTGGCTTGATTCAGTTATTAATTAGCTGATGATTTATGCATGTTTGGAATTATTATAAACAAAATTAATCCCAGATTAGTTCGAAAGATATTCTCATGCAAATTCCGGCCAATTAATCAATTCCGTGGAATTTAGTAGGATGGATTCAACAATAGAAGCATCTTATCTTAACGCAAAACTCGGCGCAATCGGCGTCTCGAAGTTAATAAGGTGCACAAAAATGCAGTTTTAACGCGACAACCGTACGTCCAAAGTACGAGAGATATATCGTCCTCGTGACGCGAAAAGTCGGAGGTCAGTCGCAGAGATATTTAACTGCTACTAAAGAGCTCGTACCGATCGTGATAAAAATCCCCTTAACCGCGGTGCCGTCAACGATATTTCCATCAACAGTCAGTCGCTCGCTCTTCTCGACGCAGACCGCGATCGCTTTCTTCTTTCCCCGTGTCTCGTCCTCGATGCGCCGAAGAGGTAAGACGTCACTTATATTTGATTGCATCGAGCAAGCGATTTGCCTGTGTGTCATTCCCAAAGAATATACCGTGCCAGGACGCGGGCGGCTTTTTACTTTAATTTTTTCCTCTTTCTAGTGAACTCAGAGAGCGGATGACAGTTTCACGACACACGCATGGCTATGTGATTAGCACGTCGATACATTCAAGGTCTATCTTCGAAGCATTCGGGAGATTAAATAAAATATTATCTATGCTCTGGATGGATAAGAGAATGAAAAAAAAAAAGATTAATAACATAAAGTTTAAAGTTATCCGAGGAGAGAATTTAGAAGAAGAAATTAATTTAGGATAATCCCGAAATATAAAGATGGTGAATATTTTTTGCTTTTGGAAAAACGTTTTAGAACGACTTCGACAGTACATGTCAAAGTCACGCTTCTAAGCAACCTCTATTATAAAAAAGCGGCAGTCTTCGACAATATATGTCAAAATCGGAGTCGTTCCGAGGTGTTTCTCTGAAAAATAAATATTTACCTAAAAACTTGAGAGGGACTGTTACATGATACACGTGTAAATTCAGATCATTATCGATAATATTCGTTTGCCTATGTGCTTTATTACGGGGCCCGCGGAAGTATTGTCTAACTTGTCTAGACGCAAGGTAGACCCTGATTACATCGCCTCTTCATCTATATAATCTAGATTTATACGATGAATTTCATATTAGAACGCATGCACCTGCATTCCAGTTCGGAGTGTTGGAACCCCGATAACGGAGAGATATCTCTCTTATCTCAATCGCCGAAAAGCGCCTTATCACCGCCGTATGCTCACAACTCACGCCTTAACCAGTCCGACATCACCTGAGATCACGGTTTCTAGTGGCTGTGTAATTTTCGAGGCGTGTGCACGTTCCCGCTTGCAATGGGAAAGTGAACGTAGTCCCCTCCCTCGTTATTACTCGTTCCTGCATGCGATTTGCGGATATGATTCGTGAGGTAAGAGATACTACCGAACGGTTGTATTAGCGAAGTGGGAATTTTCCTTTTTTCTTTAATTTGGCCGTAATGTGTGTGTGTTTTGTATGTGTGCGTGTGCGTGGAAACGTACCAACGGGAGCATATTCGTTGTTTCGATTCGTACGCTTGTAGTCATTGAGTAACTGAAGATACTCGCTGCCCGCTTTCGAAACGCGATAAAAAAATTCAAAATGAGTTATACTAGTTGAATAATACTATCTGTATATAAAAGTGCGATGGTCTTTTTATTTAAGTGAAGAGCCGCTCTATTTTGAGAGAGATAGAGAAATGAGAGAAATTGTAAAAAAAAGATTAAATCTCTCTCGAACACACCTATATAAGTCGAAACGATAACATCTCGAAAATTCTTAGATCAGAAAATAAGATCTTCAGATCTTATTGTTCTAGAACTGAAAATATTTTTTATGCTTCCTTAGTTTCATTTCTGAAGCTTGAAAAAAGGAAAAGATGCTATTTTTGATCTTTTGTAATCTTGGAGCTGACGATAACATCATTTCTATTAATGACGGGATTATAATGCATGCGAAATACTCGAATCACGCTTTCTTTTAACAATCGACAGGTTTTTTCTCAATTCCTTGCCAATCACATGTCGCATCATCATCATCATGTATCCATTATGTCATCATATACCTGCCATGTACAACACATAAATAATATATATATATATATATATATATATATATGCAGTACTCATTTAAATATTTTATCAACTGATTATTAACGTCCGATGTGCATAAATTTTGCAACGTCTGATCGGAGATCCAATACTTGTTAAAATACATGCGGTAATCCTTGCTTTCGACAAAATTTAAAGTTTAAAGTTACTCAGCGTTTCTCGAGACTGCCTTCGTCATTGACTATTAATTACAGGTTACACATTCGTGTTTTTCTCATAAAGGCGCGCCAAATCGTAGAGAAAAACGGGCGTGTTCGCGAGATCGGACGCGCAACATTACGTAACGTGCATCGACCTGGTAAAACGCACCCGCGAGTTCCCACGACAAGAATCGTACATGCAGTGCGCGTGTTTTCTCAACATTTTTCACGCAACTTCTGCACTGGGAAGAGATGCCTGTGACAATGGCGTCGCGAAGCACACACGCGTTATATTATTCCATTTGATGATGTAACACTTCGTACGAGCTGCGTCTTGAGCGAGCGAACATATGATGTTTGAAAATTCCGCAGAGAATGCAATTTTCATTGGAAAAACAACGCAATCTGATCTCTTAATCGTATTCTTTAATCTCGGTAAATATTTATCAATTATCTTGTTGGCCGATAAAATGCACAATATGTTACTTCCATTTTATATAATCATTAATATCGCTCAATGCAACGAAATGTATTTCCTGATTATCGCTTGAACATCAAAGACGGCCGAAATAATTTTTCACGATTTCATAGTGATTGTTAAATTCATGTTTGACTGACGCCGCAGTCTTTCACACCTGTTGCCGAGTTGAGAATTCCACGTGACTGGCTTTAATCAAATTACGGAAAGAGAAGCACGCGTGTCTCAAGCGTCATCCATCGGAACATCGTGACGGGCGATCTCTGTCTTTACAGCCAAAATTCACTCGTCCGCGATCATCCTCGCGGGTTTGAGAAACGCTGCGTGTGCCTTAGACCGCATGGCGGATTAGCATAGAATGTGGCGTTGCAAAATTCGTGGCGCGAGACCGGGCCGTGTTTTACGCGCCTCGGCTACACTACGACTCTCGTCTCTCTCTCCTCAGGAACGGGTCGTTATTGAGAAAGCGGACGAAGAAGAGGCGGCGGCGGCTACGATCCTTCGCCCGGCGGCTCCGGCAGTCGAGCACGAGCAACACGAGCGACGCGAGAAAACGGAAACGCCGATGAACGTCGGGTTGCCCGCCACCACGAGGAAGTGCGTCGCTGACATCGCCGTGCACGATGCACCTGCGGTCGTCGCGCCGACGGCTGGTCTGCCGCCGGATAGGCCGGCGAACTTGAGTCTGACCAAGCAGGAAGTCAGCCCGACGTTGAGCGTCCCGGCCTCGCCGATTTCTGGCAAACAGGTTGGTGGATCGTTTGGGGGCGAAATGGGAACCGATGGGCGGGGAAGAAAAGTAGAGGCACGAGATAAAATGAAAATCCGAAGAAACGTGTAGACCGATCTATGATGTGGCGCGTTTGCAGATCCTACCACTTGCCTTGTCCAATGATGAGGAGATCGTCGCTGGCCAGCCTTTCCTTCTGAGTCCATTGACGAGCGTGGAGCCGCCTAAGGAGAAGCCACCGCCGCCACCGGTGGACGTCAGTGACGATGACAACCCTCCCCTGGAGCCGCTCAAGCGACTGAATTCTACTCGCAGGATAAAGAAAGAGCTGCGCACAAGGCGCTCGGATTTTCTCGGCATCGAGGGGGTAAGCGTGAATATGATGAACATTGCACACTGAAAAAGAAAGGTGCCTACCGTTCAAGTAATATTTACAAGAACGATTTGTTCCCAAACAATTAAAGATATAATAAGAACTCTTGTTATTTCTTCTCTCTTTCTATCTGTGTGCGATTTATTAGTTTAATTTCCGCATTTCTCTGCTAAGAATGTTTTTCAATGAATTTGATTGTAAACGATACGCGTCCTCCGTTGATAGCAGGTCAACGATGACGATCTCGAGCCTGTGTTGACATTGACCAAACCACCGGACATGGCGGCTATCCTTGCCGAAGAAAGACGCATTGAACAACTCCATCGTCGTTCCTTCGACACGGACAGTAACTATGAGCAAGATTCGAGTCACGAGAGAGACTCTGGGGTCGAGTTGGGTCACGTTGAGGATTGGACGAAACAGCCGGTCAGCCCCGACATGTCGCAACACAGCAGGCAGAGCAGCGAACCTTTCGGCGCCAGTGTGACTTCCTCCGAGGAGGACGAGATCACCAAAAAGGAGCGGGAGATCATCGAAGTCCTCGAAAAGGAGGAACAGTGGCGTTACGGAAACAATCGCGAACTCAACAGGTAGGAATAATTTCTTGGAATTCTGTGATCCTCCCAAAGGCAAAAGTTCAAGAAATATCCAAAAAAAAATATTCGAAATGAATCTTTAGATCTAAAGATTCCCGGTCCCACGCTGCAGTTGTTTTATTTGATAACGTCAGGAACGAGAAAGTGCATTCCCAAAATTCTTGCGGAATATGTTGAAGGAAAAAGATGTATTCCTGAAAAACTGACAATCGCAATTGATCGAACAGATCTGTAAAATAATTCTAAAACTCCACTTTTGCTCTAACAATCAATAAATAAATGTAAAATTAACGTAATATGCAAGCTATATTTTTTCTCACAATTTTGTCATGCAAATTTTACGGCTATTTATTATTTATAATTGTTGGAGTGAAAGTAAAATTTCCGGACTATTTTACCAGCCCACCATCCAGTCACCTTTTGTCACTTGACAAGTTACTAAAAAATTCATTATCATCCAAAATGGTCATCAAATCACTATAGTCATTTTTCTTGAGCTGCCGTTAAATGTATAAAATATAAGTGTTCTATATATATTTTTGCCGCTTCTTTTAATAAAACTTTTCTGAAAGCGCATTTGTATTGTATCGTTCATGCCTTTTTTAGTCTTTCCTTGTTATAAACTTCCAAACCGTACTATAAAAAGAACTAATGTTAAGTTATCCAAAGATAAATATGGAAAGGTAAGAATAAATGTTTTTTTTTTTTCTTTTACTTAAATGGCTTAAGTTACTTAAATATAACCCCGCCGGTGGCTCTAAAAGGGATGCAAATTGTCGCGGTTTTATGTTAAAAATTCTGACACGGTCTTCATGACGGCATCATCGGTCGAATAACACACATCGATGACGTGACAGTGACTTAGGCGAAAGACTGGCCCACAAATTGCGCGAGCTCGAGGAAGAGAAGATGCAGCTGGAGAGAGAGCGCGCGCAGGAGGTGATCCTGCGTTGCAACGAGGACGCGTTTCGCAAGCGGGACGACAACGCACGCAAACAGGAAGGAGACGCTTCACAAGAGCAACAACAGCACGATGAGACGGCGAAACAGCGGGAGGTCCAAACAGCAGCGCAACAGGCAACGGAGGAGGAAGCGAAGTACGTCGAGGACAACAAACGGAGAGACGAGGAGCTCGAGATGCAGTCGGAGCAGCTGAGGATGCAGAACAAGATCGAGGAGAAGGAGCGAAAAGCCGCTGATGCATGTCGTAAGGAGGAGATACGTATCCGGACGATGGAGAGTCAGATTCGTGAGCAAGAGGTGAGACTCTCTCTCTCTCTCTCTCTCTCTCTCTCTCTCTCTCTCTCTCTCTCTCTCTCTCTCTCGAAACGCTTTGTTTCTCGTGCGACACTAACGACAAAAAGAAAAAAAAAAGCGGTGATGATGTAATGTAGATGTTGAATTTAGAGCGAGGTCTCGGTTATCTTTCGCGCGTGTGTACATGTGTTGTGTGTGTGTGCTCTCTAGCAGCGTTAAAGTCTCAGTTGTATGTTCCTCGGGAAACTCGAGACTTGTTGCACAGATTTCCTTTGGCGAAGCACGCATTCTTTAACCGATAGCTTGGATAGATGTTATCGTCCTTCAGGCGGTGTTATCTTAATTCACCGTTCACCGTTTATCCGTTCGCCGATAGCAGGTGTTTATACACCGCGGGAAATCGCGGTTCATTGTCACAACAACGCCTGGAGGATTCGTTCAGTAGTATGTTCAGCGAATTGGTTATACAGCGTAGTGTAAATATTGACGGAGGGATCGTTGCTAATTATTCACAGAGCAAGGCACTGGTCGGTGATGGGTTGAGCGGCAACGAAGATGAATTCCCTTCCGGGGTAAGGCAAAACAGTTCTCACCACTTTCTTAGCGGCTTCTTTGCACTGAATCTTTACTTAAATATTTGTCTCGGAATTCTCCGTTCGCCTCTTTACTTATCTCTCCTTAGTGGAGTACTTTTCGGGTATCTTAACTAATCTGAGAGAAAAAGATCTCAGCCTGATTTGTCGTATAATAATCTCTGCTCGCTCTCTTAACCGTATCTTGTATAAATAGATTAATAATATATTAGCTTTTGGCCTTTCAAATGCATACGTAGATAAATTAAAATGGCAAGGGAGTTCAATCACGATATCGCGTATGGTATATTCGCTTAGGAGGTGCTACGAGTGGAAAGGGAACTTCTGCAGTTAGAACAGGAAGAATTGAAGAGACAACGCAACAATTTGGCTTATCGTGAGCAAAAGCAGCTCCGGTTGGCGGAGCAGCTGCAGGAACAGTGGAAATCCTTGCAGGACGTTGCGCAGAGCTCCATCAAGAGCACGCAACAATACAAGTATCATGTGCCTACGGTGAATTATGGATCATCGATGCCGAACTTGCAATTTCAGGACACACCGAGAAGAAGACCACCACCGCCGCCGATCCCGCTTACTAAACCACGTATGGTAGATCAAAGGCAAAGAGACATCAGTATCATCAGGTAAAAATAGACTCCAAGATAAATTCGAAACTTTCAGATTAATCGCATTTTAAAGACTTTCGACCTTCATATACTTACATTTCCAAATTTTAATTTTTGCGATCGAGTTATAAATAATACAATCGCCTAATAAAAAAATATATTAAAACTAAGATAATCTTTTTTTATAATGACAGTTTTTATTCTTATGATATTTTCATAACGACAATTATTTGTAAAACAGATCGTCATACTATATAATATATGCTAATCCCTTGTCGTTTAATTGTTTCTCATTTAATCGCAAATGTACAGAAACAGCCGCGTACCATCGGCGGACTCGATTCCTCAACAAGTAGATGCGTCGATTCGGGAGAGCGCATCAGCAACGACACTCACGATTCACGCTGGCCAGCAAATGTCTAGACAAACTTTACAGGCATTAAGCGCTGTACCACGGTCACGAATCGTCCATGGCGATCAATGGGTTCAGCGAAGGAAGAGTGATGTACCGAGAGGAGCTCACGATTTGAACTACCAACATTGGCTCATTCAGGTGCGCAGTATGAATAATCTTCATAGCGGATCAGAATGTTACAACTATAAGTCGATATGAATTTTCTGATTTTTGGAAGAATACGTTGCAAAATAGTAAATAATTGTTGAAACAAGATGCATTTGTCTATTCGATCTTTAAAGATATTAATTCATATAAATTAATAATATATTCCTCATTTTTCCTAGGTGGCTAATTAATTTGCGTCAAATTGTTAATGAAATCGTAGAGATGCGTTTAATAGTGATGCATAATGAGATATAGACACACGTATTATCCTATATTATCTTAGACATGTACTTCCTTCAGGAGGCGGAACACAGGAGAATTAATGAGAGAAATCAACGATCACCGGCGCGGAAATCCCAACCGCACGTAACTGGCACCTCCGTGCCATATAACGCTCTGACTCGGCCAGATACTAAGCCGCTACCCGATTCTATCATACAAACGTTAACGCAAAGGGTACAAAATAAAACGCAAGAAAAGCCTCTTTCGACTAGAAGAAGGTAAAATTTAAACAACACTCGATAATTTTCAAATACTTTCTGTTTACGAATTAGCAGAAAATTAGGAAATTAAAAATAAAATGTTTCGATAGTTAAGAAATGACATTTAGATAATGTGGACAAAATTTTAATTCGTGTGTAAATCAATACATTCGCGACCGGCGATAGCCGAGCAAAATGTTTAACTGAAAACCGCATATAATTTCCAAAAGTCTGTAGCTGAGTACCGCAAGGATCTGCTGTTTGTATATATGTGAATATAAGAAATATTATTTCTCAGTATGTGAGTATGTGAGTGATGAGTACTTATAATCATTTGTTGTTCAACATTTACAGACTACAGAATTTGAAATGACGTAATTCTACATTGCCGGTTACGAATGTGTTAACATAAATTTGAAATGATTTATGTCGCACGATTACGGCTCTGACAAACAGTTAAAAATGTTCATGAAGATAAAATCTAATGAAAAATAAGGAAATACAATTTTTATTCGTTAAAAGGCACAAGATAATTGTTCTTGTCAGTGCGATTTATGAAGGATTGTTGTATTTTGTATGTCAGGTCGGAGCAAGTTCACAGTCAAGAACATATCTCGACCATACACCAATCGCCTCAGTATACATTACCGTCTCAAAAAACGCAACATGCGCCAGTCACAAATAACGGCGGAAGTCAAGAGAAAATGCTGAGCGTGAGTGGAAAGAAAAAATGCTCCCACTGTGGAGAAGAATTAGGTAATCGACTAGACACAAAGACGTTATTTCGACCCATTCATCAGTTTAGATGATTAACATTTACCAATATTACGTATTGTTAATCCTCTAGGTCGAGGTGCTGCGATGATAATCGAGAGCCTACGGCTGTTCTATCATATGGAATGCTTCAAATGTTGCGTATGCCACGTGCGTCTCGGCGATGGATTGATGGGAACGGACGTGCGCGTTCGAAATCATAAGCTTCATTGCCATAACTGCTACTCCAGTGACGATGGTACACATATTTTAACTCTATCTTAGACCGTTAAGTTATATATCCACACGAAAAAAAAAAAAAAGAACGAGCGTGTATCGATTCCGAGAGCGTCCAATAAAATGCACACCGCCCTGAGATTAAAAACTGCTATGAATGACAAATTCACGTCGCAGGTAATTGCAGACATTACAACACTTAACAGCATGAGGAAACTTTGCAAACGTAACCGACGATCATTAGCGTCATTGTGAAAGCGCGAATGTGCAAAAAGCGTCTCGGAAGGATATCCTCACTTCATAATTCATCGCTGTTAAATTTTCAGGTGTCAAGTTCAGTTGTGTGTAGAAGCCTGGTGGTAAACGGAATTGCGCTGATTAATTTGATCGTAAACACTTTTCGACTATATCTTACCAAACCGGCGCAATCGACCGTTCAATTAAAAGTCTCTAAAGTATCACTCGACACACATACACATACAACATACATAGGAGAGAAAAAAAAAGAGTGATCTTGTGTAAAATGTATTTGTCAGTAGGTGGGATAGGAAGAAGAGTGACGTCACTGTCTGCCAATTAATTATATCCCCTGTGTCTTTATATCGAGATAATGAATCATACATTGTACGCAGCCAACTTTACCAACTAACACGAATCGCACGCGAAGGATGTAAATAAGATGTATTTATGTAATTAGTGTAGAGAGGTAAGAAAATGCAGAGTCGTTGGAAGAATTCAATGTGGATGCAGGTGGCGTCGAATCAGCGACGCTGTATATTTTTGTAATATAGTTTCTCCGTACTATTATTTATGCAGGTATATCTAATTTACACCGGTCAGGCGACAAAATGTGCGCAACTGGTTTTCTTTTTTCTCTTTCTGCCGCCAGCTTCAAATTTCTTCTTTCTTCTCGTTCGTATTTCAAGCTTTCAAGTCTTCGAATCTTACGCGGAAGCGAATAACGCGAAATCGAGTCTCCGCTGAGACAGTCGAATTCTAGCAATTCTGTCTTTGCACAGTGGTCAACTGTTACGAAATCAAAATGCGTCTCGTTGTACAGATATACTTTCGCTCGCTATCGTCATCGGGATCGTCACCGACTTGATGGAATTACGCGTTTAAACGAGAGCAAGACAATGTCTCTCCCAACAGCTTCCAAATCGTAACCCATAATCGCGTTGAACACGCGTTACGTTGTGAAATATTGTAACATATTCATCTCGTGTTATTAACGTATGTAATTTTATATTATTGAGGAGAATAAAAAGTGAAGCAAATATAAAAGTATTTCTCTATATGTAAGATTTACCTATTAATTGTTATATCAATTAATTTCGTACGTGTCTCGGTGAGCAGCCAGCAACAGACATTTAAAAGGTATGTAATTCTTTTCTTTTCACCGTTGTTAAGTACTTAATAACAGAAAGTATTTTAAGGCTCTGGAGTAATCGCTGACTGTCCTTTTAAATTTAATGACGTCAAAAACGAGAAAACGCAAAAAATTGAGGTTTATGTCTTATATAGTATAGAACAACATTTACATAAACAAGTAATTAATAATGTATATTATCGATAGTAAAATTTTAGGAAAGTGACTTTGCCATGAAAACTAGAGAAAACTTTGTATATGTAAAATATTTATAATAAGAAATCATAAAGTATGATACTACTGCTGTTAGACAATATTTTTTCTATAAATATAAGAAGATGCATTTTTTGAAGCTATACATATAATACGATTGACAAATGGAACGCAATCAAAATTTGCTCGAAGTGCTGCCGCGACTTTTTTTTCCACGATCTCGCATTACTACCACCATCTAACGATCTGATTTGAGGCTGTTGTACCGTATTTTATCGACTTGACACTTGAGCGAGTGTGATAATCATTGTAAACAATGAAGACTGAAAAATACAATGAAATGATAATTCGCAATTTTCGAGGTCTATCGAAAGATTGTGCCAAAATACTGAAGGAAAAATATAACAAGCAAGAATTTCTCTTTTAAATTTCTCTCTACTAAAATGCAATAAAAAGTATAAACACTAAACAAGGTCAAACAATTTGCTTAATTTCCTATGTATTAGTAGATATTAGAATAAGTTGATATAAAAAATTGAGCCTTTTCCTCTTCCAGTACCCCTGTAAATACATTGTACAGCATCTTTGGAAATGCAACAAAAAATGAAAGTTAACCATGTCGAATTATTTAGAAACAACAAAAGTTAATCTGATATGTGAATTGGTTTTAACCAAATCATGAAACATCCAAATGTCCAGATAAAAATATAATATATGCGAGAATAATAATCGAGAAATATTAATTTTAATTATACATGATTTTCCTCGCTTCTGACGTCATCAAAGAAGGACAGCCATAGCGAGTATCCAGAAACCTTAATTGAAGAATTATTGAATACAGTAGGACGTTCTGTGCAGGGACTATCGCGAGTTCGATTAGGCTCGCCGCTTACATATCCTCCGGTGGTCTCCACGGTGAGATACGATTCGAGAGAGGCGCGGAGCCCTCCTCGGTGCGAATACGTTATTTTCTGAAAGCGAACCCTGGAATATCCGGATCAGCAATGGCTTTGGTCTATCACTTAGTTCCCGGTCGATTACACAATTATCGAGGGAAGATGCGACAAACGGCACACCGGGGAAAGGCGATCGCGCAGTAACCGGACGTTAGAACAATTAGAATAACGTTGAAAAGAATGTACAAGTCATTGCAAAGAGCCGTTTCGCTTAACTTTTCACGCAGTATCATCGACTTGACCGAACGAATCGGACTCCTCGAATTACCGTTGAACCAAACCGACTCGATAGAAGTCGCGGATTTGTCGTTGACCGGAGAAACAGGCTTTTGAGGGGAAAGGTTTGGTGCTGAAGGATACTTACTCACCCCTGACAATAATTTTGCACATGGAGAAACCTATAAGAAAGAATCGGTAATATAAATGGAGTCTATTTTATAGGCATGCGAATTTCTTCAAACAGATGCGACGTAAACATTAGAGAAGTCAGAGCAATCAGATGAACGGTCGATCTTACGACGTGAATAGACAATTTAAAACGTTGTCTGGTAATCGTCGCAGATGGAGAAACTAAGCTAATTCGTCGCACGAAAATTGAAACGTTTGAATGGAGATTTTCAAATTGCATGTAATAATTACGTCATGCATTTTGCTGCGCTTCATTGGATTACCGTCGTTTATACATTATCTGGCGCGTTCTCGAGGTCCAATTAAGCGTGTAACGTAACACGAATATCAATATATTACGATACTCGGACCTGAATGTAAATAGATTATTTGTCCGCACGTAAATAGATGTACATAAATTGCATCGTTAAATGTTTTCGTTAGACATTCGATCGTACATATCCCCTTAATGTCGAGACGGAAGTGGAAATTTGCGATAAAACATAATAAAAGAGAAGTCATTTGAATATCCGAAAAGGAAACGGAGGAAGGCGGAAATTTTGTAGCGCGCTGTACACTGATATGTAGGAACATATGTGCATTCTTGAATATGTCGGACAGTTATTTTCGGTATCCACGTGCTTCCGATATCGCGGCACGAAAACTCCACCGCGAATAACGATAACGACGTACTCCCAACAATTTCCCGAACAGGGAGCCATCATTGCGATACCATGACAAGTGGTGAAAAAGTTTCGGCCGATGGCTGATTATTACCAATCTCCGTCTGCGTTCGACTCGTTTGACTCCTTCAAACTTCCAATAAGTGAACTCTCACAGTCTCGTTTTCGAATCATGTGTGGTGTGTCACCTGCACGTTCACATGCACAATATTTCAATCAAGTACATTTCCTTCCTTTATGCGTTCTGCAAACACCTATTCATAAAACGAATACAGATTTTACTAATTACAGATATGAAATGTAGATCAAGTTAGAGCAGGATCGATGCAATGTCAGTGATCGTAAGCCGCCGTCGAGAACGCAATCCTACAGCCTCCTTTCCTCCCCTTACGTGGTATCGCGGTGAGGAGGACGAAGATCGTGGTGGCCGCGACGAGGATCGTCGAGCTAATCGGCATCGTGACGGAGGCCGGCGAGGAGGAGGCCGTCGTTTCGATTACTACGACAGCGGCGGCAGTTCTACACTCTCCCCGGCAAACTGTTTTAGTCGAAACGTCGAAAGGGACGCTATTTTGAGGCGACTCGCACTAAATATGGTCAGATGGACGTTGTGGCGTTGTACCCGGGCAGCGCAGCCCTGCTCGAGTCGGCCCGCGTCTCTCTGGTGGGGGAGATCCACAAAAGTTACTTAGACAAGTTCAGCTCTATGATTCGGACAGTTGGTTCGTCGTGACCATCTCGTACCGTCTCCTCTTAGAAACCACTCGTAGATATGGTAAGTATCGACGTCTCCGCCGACACCTTCGCGCTCCTCGGCCGCCACACGCCGATCGTTCCCTGCGGCTAACTGCAGAGCCGCGCGAGCCTCTCTATACATGTTCGATCTTCCGTTTCACCGGGCAAAACTTGCGCGAGAAAATCATGTATGTGCGATCGGACCACCAGGAACACTGCCAAATCGCGCGAATACACGCGGTGACGTGCGTCATATACGACGACGGTGGATTACGGGTGCGAGGTGGCGACTATACGCGCAGAGTGCGGTCTACGTTAAGTGATGATGATGATGATGATAATGATGACTTCGATGCCGCCAGAGCACCGTTCTGGATTGTGGATTTGTGACACTGACGGATTTTTTGTGCGACAGTGATCTTCCTCGTCTGATCTCCCCGGCGAATTCGAAATCTCAATGTACGACGATAGAGTAACGGAAGTATCTTACACATATTCTGCTTGAATGTCTAGAAAGAAAGGGAGAATTACCCGATGTGTGCTTCGACGGGCCGACTTCCGGCCGGCCGAATAAATTGCCCCCGGCAATCTAATGGCACAATAATTACGTAATAAAAGTAATTCGAGAGGCGGCGCGGTAACCGGACGGTCGCTCTATATACGTCCTGGCAGCTTTTCCGCGGACTCGCACGGAACGATTCTATTTTTGGTGGGCCGACCAGCCGCGCCTCGCAAATTTTCTCGCCCAACAATTCAGCCGGGTCACCGTCTCACTTCCCGTCGACTTCTTATATCGAGACCAATCGGCATGGTAACGCAGTGTTAATGAAAATAATCTATTTTCCGCATGTCGACACTTCGTTTCTCTCTCAGCTTCTTCTTGTATTTTAAATCAATTCCTTTTCTTCTTCTCGGAAAAGTGTTCAACATGAGAGGGATACACGTTTTTCGCGTGACTTCTCGCTCGACCCGACGATTATTCGTAGAATACAAGAAGATCTATTTTTGCATTTGTGTTAAACATGAAAGTTTCCGAGAAAATATCGGTGCCTGTTTTCAATCCAATTTTTCCCATTCTATCGTTGACTTCTCACAGACTTTGTGCGATCGCACGCTAAATATTAAAGTAATTTCGAAACAAAGGGGTTGATTTTCTAATCGATTCTCCGTTTGATTTTATAAAGCAACGGAATTCGCGATTTTTGTAAGACAAACCGAGGTATCTTCGATGCACCTTACAACTCCTCTCGATAATCGAGGAAGTTCGTTTTTCAGCCGTTGCAAATCCACATTCTTAACGAGCAATCAATCATACCGCGCGAAGCTCGCGAGAAATCCCACGAGATGAGACACGAAGAGACACACTTGGAAATAAGCACTCGAATTACGGAATGAATCGCGAGAAGTGTCTCACGCAATATTGAACTCTATTGTACAGGCGGATAAAGAAAAGAAGAAGAAGACCAAGAAGAAGGAGGAGGCTCCGGCGCCCGAGCCCGAGCCCGCGCCAGCCGAGGAGAAACCACCAACCCCTACGAGTACACCGAAGGAATCCGGTTCCGCCAGGGCGAGCAGCCGCGGCAGTCGCAAGGCTAAACGCAGCGGCTCCAGCGTCTTCTCCATGTTCTCACAGAAACAGGTGGCCGAGTTCAAGGAGGTAAAGAATCACATATATCGTCCATTCTCAGTAGATCCTTTGGAAAATATGAAACTCGTGATCTTCTTCTCGTGCTCCATTGAGAGAGGAAACTCCAGTTTCACGATGCATCGCTAAATTGGGAAAAAAATATCAGACGACGATGAAGAATTGTCGACGATGATCAAGTGGGAACGTTGCGTTGAGGTTTCTCTCATGCATGTTCGCAGGCATTCCAGCTGATGGACGCGGACAAGGACGGCATCATCGGTAAGAACGATCTTCGTGCGGCCTTCGACTCGGTTGGCCGACTCGCGACCGACAAGGAGATCGACGAAATGCTCAACGAGGCCTCGGCACCCATCAACTTCACTCAATTGTTAAACCTGTTTGCTGTTCGTATGTCAGGATCAGGTATGCGTGAGGGATACTTGAGTATATCGGCGCCACGCACGTGAAATGCAGGAACTTTGGAGATTAACGATCGTTCGCTTTGGCAGGTGCTGACGACGACGACGTCGTAATCAATGCCTTCAAGACATTCGACGAGAATGGCAAAATCGACGGCGAAAGGTACGGCGATGGTACTTTAGTGTCTTTTTGCTAACAGTTAGAAGTACCGAGAGCAATCGTTTTCGACCTTTTCTATTTTTTAGATTAATATTATGTTACGTAAAAGATGGAATTCTGAAATTTCACGACTTTTTATCAATCGTTTAATAAGGGCAATGATTGATGTAAAGTCAGAAAATTTTTGGATACTATCGCGTAAGAAATAAAGTATTAATCTAAAAAATAGAACTACTTTTAGTGTTAAAAGAGAGAGAGGCACGTATGTATACAAGTGTACAATGATTTTCGTGCTTGTTGCGCGCCAGGTTAAGGCATGCTCTGATGACGTGGGGCGACAAATTCACACCCAAGGAAGTGGACGACGCCTTCGATCAGATGTACATCGACGATAAGGGTTTCATCGATACTCCGAGTTTAATTGCCATGTTGACCGGCACGGGCGAAGAGGAAGAAGAAGGATAAGATCAGATGAAGTTATATCTCATCGAGAAAACGTTCCTCGATCATGAAGCCTCGTATATTGACGTCACGTGGCTTGCCTCGAAGGAGGACAGATATATTTATATTTAATCCTTTCCTCCCTCCCCCTCCCTTTCTCTCGCTCCGTCTCACTCTGTCTGTTTCTCTTTCTTACTCGAATTAAATTGTTCTTTTATGAAATTCTCTCTCTCTCTCTCTCTCTCTCTCTCTCTATCTCTCTCTCTCTCTCCCTCTCTCCTTCTCTCTTCCATATTTCATTCTTCAATATCCTCTGTACCCTTGCTCTGTCTCTTCTTAACTTTCTCTCTCTCTCTCTCTCTCTCAGACTGTTTTTTCCACCTTCTTCTAGAAGCATGTCTCTTCTTATCTCTTTTTCTACGTTTCTCTATATTTATTTCTATTTTTCTCTTTTCATCTTTTCTCTCTACTTCCCCTCTCTGTCTCTTTTTTATCTCTTTCTTCCTTGCTCCCTCTCATCCCTTTTTCCCCACTGTTCTCTCTCATCCTCCAACTCCTCCGTCGTTATCATCTAATTTCCGAAGGAAACTGCCAATTTCAGGTGAAAGGACAAACGCGAGAAGTGCGGTCGATTATTGCTGTTTCCGCACAATTCTCGCAAGCATTGAACCGCAGCACGTCTGGCGCTAAACGAAGCTTCATTTGCCATTTTATCGTTCATGTAATAAAAGTATTAATAAAACTGCACGAAGCTCTGATTTCGATCCGCTACTCCGCCGGAATCGAGGGCGTGAGTCAGCGCTCTCGATTCGCCCGGGATGTTTCGCAAGGACGAACCCGGGGGAAGCGCGTTGCGCGTATTTCGCCGTCTCAGAATCCGGGTGTGCGTTCGCGATACCTTACGCCTATTAAATTCGCAGAAATTGTCGCAATTACTCTGACTCCATGTTTCTTTTTTTTTTTTATAGATATACTTCAGACATTACGTTCTCTATTCACGACGTTCTGTATCCGGGAAGTACATTCGATTGTATTGTTAATGTAACAATGGTACAACATATAATAAAGGAATCATTGGTGGTGAGAATATTAGCTTCAGAATGAATAGTTGAAACTGACCGTAAGAACCTCTAACGAAGAAGAACAGTGTTCCTCGTTTCGCCAATACTAAAGTCTCGTTAAACACGTGATCTCGTCGAGATGAGTACTTGAGAAGCACCGTCGTCAATTCACCGCGGTTTCACGACTCGGCCAGAATGATTTGGAAATCCAACGCGTGCCGCAGACCCGCGTTGATATTGGGCGCCCACAAGCTGCATTCCACCGTCACCAGTCTGCCCGCTGTAATAAACAGAAAAAAAATGTAACGCGTTGTAAATCAAATGAAGCACGTCGCGTCACGCTCGACGATCTATATTCAGCATTCACAGTCCTCGACTCACGTGTGATATTTTTGAATCGTAGCGCTACCATCGGCGATAAGTAATCCGGTTGGCCCACAAACGGGAAATACTTGACGGGGAAGCCGGCACTCGGTAAATATTCAATCTCACCGACGTGCTCTTTATCGACGCTGTTCGTCCCGTCGCACCACAACCAAACCTGAACCTTGTTCGAAGACCGGATAGCTTCTCCCAAAGCGGACGGTATGTCCTCGGGTAACCGGGAGGATTTGTTGTAATGCATCGGTACCCAATCAAATCTCTGCAAAGGAGAATTCGTCGAGAAGCCAGCTTGACTAGCGAACTTCTCTGTCAAGATTGTTGAATATGCACAGGCGAGATCTCGGCTCACCTTGTTAAACTTGATGAGGATACACGGCTGCAACGGATCCGTGTATCCGTAAGGAGGCTTCCCGCAAACACCGAGGCTCTCGACATCGAAGAAACACGGTCTTATGTCGGGCACGCTTGTTCTCTCGTCGCTGCACTCTACAGCCGTCTTGTAATTGTCTCTGCTCTTATTGTACTCTGGAAGAAAGATAGCGGCGACTGTACATCTTTCTTCTTGACATTGAAGTTTTTTACTCTCTTGTGTCTAGGCTTGTACCTTGCAAGAAGTCGGCCAAGGCTTCTACGTATCTCCTTGGTCGAACGTTTGTTCTTGACTTGTCCACCCAAATGATAGGAGACGCGGTGGGCAGTAAAACGTTCGGCTTGAAGCTAATTCCTGTACAGAGTAAAATACAAGGTATAATGTGTATCATAAAAATGTACTGAGTATCGGGTATCGATAAAAATGGACATTGTTTTCTAGATTAAGATGTTGAATGAATTATTCTATATATACAAATATTGCATATATGTCATACCTGGGCTACCAAAATCGGGCAGGTGACGGAAAACAGGAAAGTTATTGCCAAAATAAGATCTAGGTGCAAGGCCGTTGTAGAGGAAGAACGGTTTGTCCAATTTCGAGGCGTAGTTGATGCTGAGCCACATCTGCAACGCGAAGATGGCACCCAGTACAGTGAAGAAGCACAAGTAGAAAAATCCTAGCAGAGCTGTTCACACAATAAAAATCACAAATCATCGTCAGATCAGTCAAAGTATTAATTCGATGGTTCGTCAACGATCGCGAATTTAGAAATTTCGTGTGATTCTCGGAAGGACAACCCACCCCATTCCTTCCCGGTCCTGCCGAGCAACATCTTCGAGTCGGGATTCCAGACAAATCGCATAAAATTCTTCAACGGACCCAGGTCCGGCTCGGGCACTCTGCTTCGATAATATTCCTCGTCGTGCACGATAATCATTTTAAAAAAACTTTTCCGCTGGTACTGACAAGTTGACACGAAAAAAACAGCAAAGAAATGAAGTCTGTTCTGAATATGCAGAGAACAGAATTTACCTTGCATGAAATTATTCAGTGACATATGACAGGCATGTGTATGGAACATCATGAGTTGCATATAAAACTAGAAATAATAAACCAACTAAATGGCTGGAAAATAGCATTTAAGCAATATTGTCTTCACAAATATGCTTGTAGAAGTTTGTTTATTACATCTTGTACAATATTTGCATATATTCACATAACTTCTTGTGTTATTAACTGCATTATACATACATACATATATATATATATATATGTGTGTGTGTGTATATATATATACACATATATATATGTTATTTATTACATGTATATACAATTCCAGCCCTTAATTTCATTCAGCCTCACCGTATAGGTCTGGTTTGTTAATGAAAAAACTTTAAAAATACAATAATACCGAGTATAGCCACTTCTAGCAATATAATGAAGATCAGCACAATTTTGTTCGTGAGAACCTTCAGTCGCATGACATTGAGAATTTTCCGCGTTCTGTTCAGTTCCTCGTCTGTCTGTGAGAGCCTCCGCTTAGCTCGCAGCAGACGTTCTCTCTGCTCGCCCAGTTCGGAGACCACTTCGGTCCCTATCTGCTCGTTCTCGGCTGCGACCGCCTGCGATCTCGCGACCGACTGCGCCGAACGTTCCAACGCCGCATTGCCATCCAGCAGGACTCGTCGATGCTCGGCCTCCCAATCCACTCCAAAATTCATTGTTGTTACTTTATTCGATCGGTGAGAATAAATAAAAGATATCAAGGTCGTGCTTGATTAGCTCCCATTACTAATTACAAATTCCGCGTCATCGTCTAAAGTGAGGAACATTAGTAAACATAACCGCACGAGTATGATAAACATGCATATTTTTAACAAATGCTAATTAAGAACATTACCTGCTTCTTAAAATGGCGACTCTATTTGTTCTTTAACGAATCTTCTCGTTTCTCGGAGTGTCACTGATTAACCGTCAAAGTTAGACTGTTTATTGACAACTCGGAGTTCGGGCAGGCTGTGAACCATGGATTAAACACGACTGTACATAGAAATAAGACTCACCGTCAAATTGGAGCGCCATCTCAACTGTCGTCTGATTGGCCGTTGGACGGAGAACTGTTTAGAATCCTCAGCATCTATTGGGAGAGGATCCTCTATCCGGCGGCCAATCGAGACGGCCGAAAAACTTGTCAAACAACAAATAACGTTCTTACAAACAGCGCCGCGTCCGGTATGCAGCAACAATTTCACAGGATGCACCCGGTAGCGGGGGTTTAGCCGGCGGTGACCGATAAAATGCGATAAACAGTTATTCGCGTCGCGGTAATTTCGTACTTTCGTACGGATAAATGCGCGAGCTGCCGTAACCGTTGGAGGACGAAATCGCGAGAGCAACGACGATGACGCGCATCACCTTCCTGCATCCTGACCTCGGAATCGGCGGCGCGGAGAGACTGGTCGTCGACGCGGCCCTCGCCCTGCGTAAGAACGGCCACGACGTGAACTTCGTCACGACGCATCACGACCCGGAACACTGCTTCACCGAGACAAGGGATGGCACGATTCCCGTCACCGTTGTCGGCAACTGGCTGCCCAGGCACGTCCTGGGCAGGTTCTACGCGCTCTGCGCCTATCTGCGTATGGTAGGTGCACCTGAAATATCCGGGCGAAATAATAAATCATCATCGTCGTACCTAAGATTGATAAAAAATAAATAATAAGTAACGTATAAAAAGAAGTATACATACCTCCTTCTGATAGCAATAGTAAATCAATCAAGAGATAAAAGTTTGTTTTGTAGAAGTTATTAGAGTAAAGAGAAATTTTAGGATTGAATGAGTATGTCAAATATATCTCAGATAATATATTATAAATATTTAAAAGAAGAAAAGATATCTAATAGCCATTGTGGTAAAATAACTTCTTAAGACCTTAAATTCTTCATTGTGGATCCTGCTTTACATGTATTTTATTTTACAGATATACGCAGCTACTTACATAATATTCTCTGACCAACGGCCAGAAATCGTCTTCTGCGACCTGGTGTCCGTGTGCATTCCCATTCTGCGACTTCGAATTCCATACGTGGTGTTCTACTGTCACCATCCGGACCAACTGCTCTCTCAGCCTGGTGGCTACAGCAAGCAGCTGTATCGCATGCCGCTGAATTATCTGGAAGAAGTCACCACGGGCATGGCTCATAAAATATTTGTGAATAGCGTTTATACAGGCAACGTGTTCAGGAACACATTCAAGCGACTGCACGTCGAGCCGGAAGTTTTGTATCCCTCCATCAACACGGACTTCTTCGACAAGACAAGAATAGTGTCCCTGGAGAGGGTACTGGATAGAAAACTACCGGACGACAGTATCATACTGTTGTCCATCAACCGATACGAGCGCAAGAAGAACTTGTCCCTGGCTCTGGAGGCTCTCGCAGAGCTGGAGAATCTCCTGACGAAGGAGATATACAAACGCTTGTACTTGATCGTAGCTGGCGGCTACGACAAGAGGGTCGAGGAGAACGTGGAGTATCACTTGGAGTTGATAGGGCTCGCTGATGAGCTCCACGTGACGGAGAAGGTGATGTTCTTGCGCTCGCCTTCCGACATAGACAAGGTCTCCATACTTCATCACTGCAAGATTGTAATATACACACCGCCGAACGAGCACTTCGGCATCGTGCCGTTGGAGGCGATGTACATAGGCAAACCTGTAGTCGCTCACAATTCCGGCGGTCCGATCGAGTCGATAGTATCCGGTGAGACCGGTTTCTTGGTCGACCTGTCTGGCCAGGCATTCGCCTCCAAGATAGCTTACTTGATCACTAATCCGGATCGCACGGAGAACTTCGGGAAATCCGGTCGGGACAGGTTTCTCAAGACGTTCAGTTTCGCCGCGTTCAGCGCCCAACTGAACAAAGCGATGGACGACTTGATCGACAAGAAGGAAAAGTAACGATAATGAGCAGCTGTCCGGATGAATATTCACTGTTCTCGACTTTTGCACAATATCAAATATATCTCGAACGGTTATTGAAAATGGTACTAAGAGAAGGAGGTAAGAGATCGCTTTCTTACAGAGTACCTGTTGCGCTTGTTATCGATTAAGTGTCCGACTGAAACTTATTGCATTTCTTACTGGACGTTTGTAAGCCCGTCCAACTTATTTAATCTTCCTCCTCTCTGTCTTCATACACTTCGTTTTCAGTTTTACCTTCTTCCTCGCAGTGGGACTCGAAGCTTTCTTTGTTCGTTCTATTTCCGATTAACAGCCGAAGAAAACAGAATGAAAGTGATCATATGAACAAAAATATTGACAATAAATGAAGATACCAAAAATTTCGCAAATATTAATACATTCTGTAAATAAAATATACGCTTGAAAACTCCGATCTGACAGAGCCCAGTGTGAGGATCAAGGATTATTTATTCCTATATATATATATATATATATATATGAATATATGAGTATTTAAAGAGTTTATATGTAAGTTGTTATAAATTATTATAATTATTATGTGTTGCGTTGTTGGATAATATAAGCGGTTTTTTAATTGAATTTTGCATGTATAATCGATCGTTAAAACACAGACAAGCATAATTGTAAATTACGCTGAAACGAAATAAACATTGTATAGATTATAACTGCAAAATTTATTTTTTCATAATCAGTTGACGATGCTTATTGAGCGTGTACGATGTGAATAAAACACTGCGCAAATGTAAAAATATACATAACAGGGAAGAGGGCTCTTGGATATTTAAACAACATGGAAAGTATCTAATCTCCTTTACACTTTGTTTAAAGATATGGTGAAGAAGAGGAGAAGGTATTAAAGCAACGTATGAAAATTTGTCTTCCACACTGTCCGTCCCTTCTAGTCCATCAATTGTAGGTTATCGAGCTTCTCGCTGGAATAAAACCCCGCTTTAACTTGTCTACCGCCGAAGAAGCGTCCGTTTAAATCTACCACAGCCTTAATAGCGCTCTCTATTCTCTTGAACTCCACGAAAATTCGAACAGCTTCTTCTGCAGCAGCCTCAATCACTTCATGAATAATAACGCGTGCAACATCGCCGTACTTCGTGTTACATTCGTCCTTCACTTCAGGTTCCAGATCATCGTCAACTTCCCCGGGGCCAACCATGTTCCGCAGAAGTACAACCTGAAGCGGAAGAAACCCGGGTCAATTATTAATGACGATGACGTACGAAAAACAGAGTCGCATACGCGAAACCATTTCAACGAAGATTATTTGATCAAGTTGACCTCGATTTGTTTCATCAGAACTTCATTCTCCGGTGAAATCATATCTCGACAAAAAAGTGAGCATGCCAACCTTGCTGGGACATTTCATTATCTCGGTGATGCTGGGCTCCTCCGCAGGTTGTTGTGGCTGCAACGATTGTTGCGTCTGAGGTGGCGAAGCCGTGAGAGGTGGCGGTGGCGGCATGAGCTGTTCCCTTTCTCCAACTATCCTGCCGCCGCGTTTACTCGTCTTTTCTACTTGTAACGCTACCGACATGCCCTGTTCCTTCTTGCCGAGTCCCTGTCCCTCCTTGAAGCCATACTTGGCCATTATTTTCGCAGCCACGGATGACGTGGCATAGCCTAGACTAGAAGATTGCTGTGATCGCGGTGCTGGAGGCGGCAATTCAGAGGATTCCTGCAGAGAGGGTGGTGGGGCTATTGCAGCACCACCAACTATACCTCTTGAAGAAGGCGTTCTCTCCTCGTCCCTTTCGGGAGGTATCATTGTGCTGTTACTGCCAGAAGCCTGATGTTGACAAATACTTCATTACTTCATTAATAATCAATATGTTGCTATCAATGTTTATTTATATCATAACCATTTATGATTTATTTATGACATGTGGTTCACTTTTTACTCTTAGGTTTTCTAAAAGATATCTTGAAAGAATGTTTTAGGATTCAAACTTTATATCTTGAGGAAATACATTTATATAACAACAACAGTTTAGTTTCTTTGCTTGATTTTACAGGATTAATTCTACAATCTATGGAATTGTTTCAAACAATAATATTTCAATCGTTTTGAGCAATCTTCGCAGATATACATATTGATTGAAATTATAAGAAAGCTGATTCTAATATATCACCTGATTATCCTCAAAACGTGTGTTATCCCTCCTGCGTTTGCGCATTTCCGTCTCCTGATCATGTTCCCTGTCTCTCAAGTCACGCAGTTCCTTCACAACCTTCTCGTATTCGTTGGGCCACATAGGATCGTACTCATTCACTACATTCCAGTCAAATTCACCGCCAACTCCTATCCCACTTACATTACTAGTCGACAGTGGATTATTATGGTTGCCATCATCTTCTCTATCAAGGTCACGATTGGCTTTTGATTTTAAATCTATCACCGGCGCCAGTACCGCAGTAGCCTTCCTGTATTGTTCTCGTTTTGGCTGTAAATCCATAAATAAGAATAATTCGAAATTTTAAGCTTACCAAGGCCATATCTTAAATTTATATTTCTATATTTAAAAGAAATGAACGTTACGCGAACTCACCTGGGTTGTGGCAGCTTTCTTCAGCTGCAGCTGAGACTGCAACAACTTAATACCAGAAGACCATCCCGCGACCTTCTCGGAGGTTCGATGCTTGTCAAAATCGTCATACAAAGACATGTTGTACGAATATTTTGAAATTTTTACCCAATTTACCCAAAGGACATTTCAAACGTAACTGGATCTCTCCATTTTCACACACAAATCGTTCGAACTTCCCTATATTAGCACGTCGCAACGTATAACAAACAATAGGAATGAATGATATTCTACTGACAAGCTAATGTTCGATTCGTCCTTTTTCTTCTTCGAAGAATCTTCCGATCATCTCCTCGACATTACTTCGTGCTTCGAAGCCTGTTTCATTTAAATTTTCATTTTCCGGTAGCGTAATTCAACATTAAAACAATTATTATACGACTATCCATGGAATTATTGACGTTTCACCTTTCCATTCCCAACCAGAGAAGACGCCACATTGATTTTTAGTTCCACTTGATAGGACCACCATTCCAGAGGGCACCACAAACGCTGCTCACTTTTTCATTGGTTGGTAATCCTGGTCGAATTCATAACGAGGTTATGTGTCGCCGAGTTTACGCGGGGTGTGTCGTAAACTCAAAAATGAAACAAAATGAAACAAATTTACACACTCAAATAAGTCGATAATATGTATTAGTAATTATACGCAAGTTATGTTTGCGCGTGTCGCAAGAAAGGTTGGAAAAAAGCGTTGTTCCGTTCAAATGTAAAAGACACACTAACTGGATAATCTCTTTTGTTCTGGGATTGAACTATCGATCGGCTCCCGCGGACGCAACGCGACGCAACGTACGCGCGCAAGTCGTACAACGCTCGTATAACGCGTAAGGAAAAACAATGTTTCGTCGAATGCGACTTTCTCTTTCAATTTTCGTTGCGATCATCTACTGTGCGCGCGGTGACATTGACACAGCCCGGGCGCATGAGAAGCGACACGTCGGAGCGAGTAACTACCAAATGTGCCTCGAGAGTTTTGACATTCATAAAGATAAGATTATCAAGACGCAGGACTCCCGTGATATGGGTGCTAAGTATTTGAACGTGACGGACGTTGATTCCCAATCGGATTGTCTGAAGTACTGCTGCGAAACCGAACGGTGTGATGTGTTCATTTTCGAGGAGAAGGTAAGAATTTGCAGGTGATGGGAGACAGAGTTATGATGAATTCAAAGATGTCATGTCAGAGAGAGGGAGAGAGAGATCAAGTAAACTTTGCTACATTATACTTCGTCCCTTTTACAGAAACCAGGTAGTTGTTATCTCTTCGAATGCGGCCCCCTGTATGACTTCAAGTGTAAATTCACAAAACACGTTAACTACACTAGTGCTGTACGTACCAGTTACATAGCCAGCACGTACCCTGTGCAGAATGTACAACCTGAAGAAGAGATCAGGATATCTCAGCAGGAGCATGAGTTGAAGTCACTCAGGTGCCTACAGGCTTGTTCTTGCACTTTTTCGCACTTCTTGTTGTACTTAGAACAAGACAGATGCATATTAGAAAAAGCAACAGCAAAAGGGATTAAGTGGGAGAAGTGGAAGCAACATGAACAAACTATATTTAATTCCCAAGTCTAAATTCCTCTTTCCGTTTTTATCATCGACTTTTCGTCAATTTCCCTCTTGTATCTTGCAGGAAAAACAACGACATTACTTCAGATTACGGATTTACAGAGGCTTCTATCAAATCTATAATCACGCAGATACCAAAAATGATGCCGACTACTCCAGCACCGGTCAAACCAGGTATCGTTATTGGTAAATTTAATTAATAAAGTAAATAAATAATAAAGTAAAATAAAAAAAAAAAGTATACACCAGCAAGTTCGTGTATGTTAATTTACTTAAGCACAGAAGCGATGGAATTTAGATCTGTGGTTGAAAGTTAATGTAAATACCTCCGATGGCAGCTTGCAGCAGAAACCAGTACGAATGTCGTTCATCCGGAGACTGCATAGCTATATACAACGTATGCGACGGCATTCCGCAGTGTGCGGACGGCTCCGACGAGGCGGCCGATCTCATATGTCCCACGGAGAAGCCGATGGTAGTGCCTCCGATGATGCAGGCGCCGCACCCGCCTGCCGATATCATGAGGTATCAGCAGATCATCGATCAACATAAGCCGCCACCCCTCGCTCCGTTTTATCCCGCTGGGCCGGAGGTTAATCCTAAGCCCTGGGAGATACCTGGCAATACGGCCCATCAAATGTCGCAGCCGCAGAATATCCTGTATCCGGGCCAGCCGGTGGAGATACAGATGCAAATGCGTAAGAATTACGGGTCGCCCGGTTACCAGTGGGACTATCAGCCGTTGTATGAACAAAACAAGGAGCCGTATGTTCCTGTAAATTCGTACCACGATCAGAATATCAATCGTTACGAACGTACGTATAAAATATAAGATTTTCATAATATATAAGATTTTCATCATATCCGGTATGTGTCTCAGAGAGCTCGGATACCTTTTCAAGGACTAATTCTTCGTGAAAGTTGCCGTGAGTGTTTTTGCGACGTTTTCACCAGGAAGAAATCCAAAATTGGGCAAATCGGTTGAAAAAACATCCGAGCTTCCTGAGAGAATAATTCATTATATCTGGAATCACACACACACATACATTTATGAGTGTCTGTGTACCCATCATGTGAATTTTTGTATATGTTTCTCTTTTTTTAGAGCAATCGCACATATTTAATCATAAAGGCTCGAGCGTTCTAGGTGGCAATGAAGCGGATAGGTAATACGAAGTATTAATTTGCCGTTTAATTATCGGGTTAAACGGCAATCACTAAACCTCCACTGTCTTGTAATGTAATTTTGCATTAGAGGTCTTTACGTGGATTCCAAGCATCCGTATACCTCGCATTTCCCATCCTCGAATAAAGGGGCCTGGCAGGAGAATCCAATGCTGTTGTCATCATCCGCACCTCCCGCACCAAATCCTGAACGCAAGCAAATCGATAACGCTGTGGAAGACACTGCGAAGGTTACAACAACGCCTGCCTGTGAGGTGAGCACAGATCGATAGCTCGAAGTATCGTGATCCCGGTAATACATTTTAGTGCTCACAATAATGTTATCACTACCAGACCTCCGAGGAGCATAAAAACGAATTGACACAGAACAAAGAATTCGACAAGAAGGAAGAAAAAGTCGACACACATTTGACTCATGCAAAGCATACGAGCAAACAAGCGACGGAAAAGCCAAATTTGTCAGCGAGCAATGATTATGTCACCAAACACAGTCACTCGAAAGATTCAAAAGGTAAAGATGTGAACAGTAAATTAATCATACTGATAAGAAAACGAAGAGATATAAATTGTAACTCTTTCTAGAAAATTATAGTTTTGTAATTACAATACTTTTCACGTGCTCTGTGGATTTGTTCTACTTCTTATTGTGAGGTGATTTACATTTTCTACAGATCAAAAGAACGTGATCGTGATCGAGGAGCACGCCAGAGCGCGCGAGAGAACCGATATTATTTCGGAACGTGTTCAAATAATCGAAAACGACCCGAAAGGAGCAGTGGTGTCGTTGACGTTGGGGCTTATAGCGACCGTAATCGCGGTCTTCTTGATTAGTTGCGGCTTCAGCGTAGTGAGGAGACGACGTGGAAGATGCGGGCACGGACCTTACGCGCACGATGCCGATTATTTGGTCAACGGGATGTACTTATAAGAATGGATGAGAGAGGGAGGAATCTAGTCTTAAATCTAGTCATAATCTAGTCGTTCGAGCGTAATCTATAATATTTTCACACTATTGTATTTCCATGACTGCTCTGGAAAGAAGAGATTTCTAACAAATGTTCACGTTTGAGCAAAATGACATTCCTTAAAGTAAATGTAATTACGTAATGGCATGCTTACTTGCGTATAAAATTACAAATTTTTCCATGCTTGTGATTACTGACAATAGTGTCTTTTAATATGATAATGATGTAATAATTGATAAGTAACTTATAAACTAAGTGTCGATTCATCTTTATATTTATCCAATCCCCGCTCTTCTCGTCGAAATAGTTGTTATGACGAAGATTGAAATTCTCACAGGAACGTTACGGAATATGATCGATCACGAAACCAAGCTTAAATTGTTGCATGTTTTTTTCTTTTTCATTTGAAAATATTAAAGATAACAATGTGTATATACATTACTGAATACAAGAGATTGTTTATACTTTGTGTTATATGTAGAAACCACTAGCAAAACACCTATATATATATATTATCTTTAATACATACAATTGTTATACACGAATTGAAACTACTATATATTTTATAGATATACTTTAATTATGAACAACAGTAAAAACTAATAAATGATCTTTTCATTTATTAACAGCAGGAGAATCTATAAAGTATTCTCGTCTATATAAAAATAGTCTTGATATATCAAAAAACCCAATTTAATAACGCTCTAGAATGTTACAACCATTTTGTAGAATAATAATGTGCGGTACAAACACTGTCATCGTAAAATTAATCTCATTAAATGTCATAAATAACTGAGAAGAATTTTAGAATTCCAAGTTCTTTTTAATTGTATGACAGTATTCATGTCCCTATTCATATACTTTTTACCGACACATCACATATACAAAAATCGAAGTATTTTTTTCCCCCTTTTCTTATTCATGTATAAAGTTATAAACGTATTGGTGAAAAATGGATTATCACAAGTACCAACAGAATTCGGCGTAATATGTTACGCATCACCGTACATATATGAATGTGTAATGCCGACGTAACAAATGAGCATCGTGGAACATTGATGATATAATGAGATTCCTCATTATATATAGTCTTTATAAAAGTTCCTTTTTAATTTTACAGTTCATACGAGCTGTACTGTTACACACGCGAGCTAGCCGCGGCGTTCTGTTGGGCTTGAATAAATTCAGGATAATCGATGTAGCCATCATTGTTGGTGTCATCCATGTTAAGTATCGGGTCTATCAATTGTACTAATTCATCGTCGCTGAACAATTTGTCGCCCTGCGTCCCACCAGATTCCGTGTTTCCTTGTTCTACGAGCACAACGAGAGAGACAATATCAATTGTACAAATACACGTAACACCGGCAAGAACGAGAAACGAGACGGGAAAAACGCTGAAATTCTCACGTACCGTGCCAATGAATAAGAGACTTGATCAGCTCGCAACCGTCCAGCTTGTTGTTGTTGTCCGCGTCGTGCATCTTGAAGTAATGAAACTGTAACTCCTGATCCGTCATCTTGCTTGTATCAATCGGCACATCGGCGTGTTCCGCGATGTGTCTGGAAAAGAAATAACAATCCTGCAACATAATGCATCAGTGCACACCGAACTCGGAAAAGCTCAAAAACTTGACACATTCGAATTCTCCAAATGTTTCACACTCGTTAATTCTACTTCAGATTACTTCGGTATCTCGGTTGTTATTGCTATATACAACTTGACTTGAATTAATCGCCAATTATCCAAATTCCCTTCCAATCGATACCTACTCTTTCTCATGAGCTATATTAGCAGCGTTAAGTATCTGAGGTTGCCCTTGCCCATGTCCGTGTCCATGCCCATGTCCCTGTTGAACCGGTGGCTGATGTTGAACAGGCATTTGTTGTACAGGTACTTGTTGCATAGGTACCTGCTGCTGCTGCATAGGTACTTGCTGCATCGGTATTTGCTGAACAGGCACCTGTTGCTGTTGCATCGGCACTTGATGCTGTTGCACCGGCATTTGTTGATACTTGAGGAGAAAAATCATTAACAAGACTAACATCATCAAGATTTCAAGTTACTCCTAACGTAAGCGCTGAAGAAGCTCTAAAAAAATAATTTTATTACAGGGATCACTGATGAGAGATACTTAAGAGATCGAGTTATAGCCGGGAACTTACTTGTTGTTGCGGGATGTGCTGTGGCGGTGGCATTTGGGAAGGCTGAAACAAAGCGAGTCGGGGAAATAAGATGACACGTGGCAAATCAAGGTGAGAATAGAAACAGCCCGAGACAATCAGCACGTCACACGACGCATCGGTGCGCGGAGCCATATGTTTGCCAACACTCTCTCTCTCTCCCGGGAACATAACCTACCTGCTGGTAATGCTGCGGCGGGACACCCGGTGCTATTCTTTGCGCCTGAGCGTGTATGTATTTGCATCCGAATGACCCGACGATCAACGCGCACAACGTCCAATGCATTTCGCTGCGCTCTGCTCGGAAGACAACATATGTTACTCACTGATAGGCGGAATATAGCGTTAACCGACTATTGGCCACAGATCCCGTCGTACTTGGCATACTTTTCTTTGCACCCGACGTAACCTTAGTCGGCTTGATACGTATAGAATCTTTCGGCGAGTATACCTTATTTTACGCTAGGGAATGTGCGAGCAACTTGTCATCTGCGTGAACGTCCCGCTCATCGACTCTGCGATGTTTCCGAAGAAGAAGACACGGATCACCTTTTAGGTTATGTTACCGAAGAGTCGTGTACGAACTGACGTGGACAGATAACCGCGCAACCTCACGCGCGTTCGTAAAGTCAGCCGCAGGTGTGTCGACGCGCCAACGTCACTGATCTCACTTCCTTTCCCGCCAAACTTGAGGATATTCAACGAAGGCCAATTTTCACCGATCCCGTTCTCTTTTGTTAATCAAAAAATAATGAAATGAAATTAATCTAATTTCACTCGACTCCTCAATAGTTCTTCATTTTATTCGCAGTCCACCCGATTATCGATTTACTCACCTGTACAAAATAAAACAGCAGAATATAATACAATTTCCAGGCAAAAGGGAAAAGGACACGCTCGAAAGAAGACCACGTGAGACTGGGCGTCGTTCGTATATATATTTGCTTTGATACGAATTAACAAAAGGATTGGCAGTAGTACGAGGTATTACTTTATCACCTACTGCGGCTACACAGGTAACATACGACAGCGTATCGAAGCCCGGCGGCATCCTTTACACGCTACGATACAACACGTGTGTTCAAACGTATCCCGAGTATCGACCGGTCGACACTCGAGTTGATTGCGCACGAAGTTACAGCAGGCAGTGTTTATTCTTTTCTTTTCTTCCGTTAATTCTACTCTTCGCCTATATACGGAGGTTGACACGAGAGAATCTTTCGCACATGTACTTTCTGGCATTTTCCTGACAACATCTACACGTCGTTTAAGTATTAAGGAATTACACGTTAGACGTCGAGACGCCAAATATCGTTCATTAGTCGCTCATCATCGCCGGATGTCGCGCGCGGCCTCTGCAGAACTCGGACTTTCAGCCAGTTCGAGCGCCTCTTCGTCCAACTGCCCGCCGCTCTAAATCGTATTCGTATTGTCGTACCAGGGCGGCATCCACCTGGTCGGCGTTCTGGGTCTGCCCCGAGATATCGGCACCGCGGCATCGACGTTGCGTCTCCTGGCCGAGGCGGTCTTCGAGGCTTGATCCAAAACGACGAATGGTTGGTCGTCGACCCGACGATCCTGCCTGTTGGCGTCCGTCCGGCCGAAGCTGGGCGAATACGGCCTGTTCGCGACGTCGTTGCGACTCGCACGGTCGGCCGAGGGGCTGCGTATCCTCCCGGAAGACTGTCGAGCCGATTGACCGAAGCCTCGCGGTTCGTTGTCCACGTCGTACACGTGAAGCCGGTAAGTCGGACTGGGGGATCGTACCCTCGTGGCCGGGACGCGATCCGCCAGCTCCGTCGACTGCGTCACTCTCGGCGCCGTGGCCTGGGAGAGTCGGGAACTTCTGCGTGTCGCAAGATTGACAAGAGTGAACGTAACTCGAATTTACAAGACGTCGATAAACGCGTCCAGTCAATTGTTGAACGTACCTTCTGCTAGCGGGCGGTGGCTTCCCGGTGACGTTGTCCTCGAGGATCCGCGTGTCCAGCACCCGAAACGCGTCCTGATCCTGGCCGAGGAGTGTCCGGTCGCACTGGTAATCGTTGTTGTTGTTGTTGTTGTCGTGCAGCCAATAATTCTCGCCCCTCCTCGAGACGTTCGGACTGCGATCGGCCTTGCCGTAGGCTCTGGACTCCAAGCCGCCACCCTGACGATCGTATCGCGCGCAATAGGCGTTCCTGTATTCCGGCTGAAGGTCGATGTTACCCTCCGGCCGCAGACTCGCTGGCATCTTCAGCGTCTCGACCCGCGGCACGTGTCCGTACGGGACGTACTGCGACCTCACCTCGCTGATGGGCTCGTACTCGAACGCACGGCACTCCGGGTGAATCGGCTGGACCCTGGTGAAGAAGCAGCCGCGCGCGGGAGAGACTGCCACGGTCGGCCGCAGCATCGCCGGTGGTTTCCGATATATCGGACGGTCCCGCGGATACTCCAGATACTTGGACTTGTACTCCGGGTCCTGGTCGATCTTCGTGGCGAACCTGGAGCGCGACGGGGAGGACACCTTCGAGCCGTCGGCGCGGCCTATCTCGTCGTCCGGCTTCGAGATTCGTGGCCGTTCGCGCGGGAAATCCTGCGATCATATGAATCATCGCGTCAGCTTAGAAACGACTCTTCATTGGGATTAGAAATGAATATCGGCCGCGAACGGAGCCGACAAATACTACCTTGTACGCGTCGCGATATTCCGGGACCTCGAGCGGTCGGCCATTGAGGTCCTCCAGCTTCGACACCAGCAGTTTCATCTCTTCGTCCTTCTTTCGGTCCTCCTCTTGCTCGAGAGATCTCATTCGTCTGTCCTTCTCCTCCTCTTCCTCCTCCTCGTTGTCTCGAACTAACTCGGCCTGCGTCCGCTGCTTGACGAGAGGGTGGACGAAATTCTCCGTGCTCTCCGTGGCTTGGAAGAAATCTCCGCCGGCCTTCAAGTGCGTCTGAGGCTTCGTCGGCCGCAGTCTGTCTGCAATATACGTCGACACAGTTTTTACAGGGGTTTCCTGTACGTGATCTTCGCCGTTCAACTTCAGAATAAAACGTCTCGCCGAAGCTTCACGCTTTCAGCTCGAACTCTTCGCCGACGAGAGTTCAACGTTCATCACCTTTGACGCTGTGGTCCCTGAACACATCGGTGTACTCCGGCACGAAGTACGTGTCCCCCTCGAGCTTGAGGTTCGTGCTTCGCCTGAGCAGCTCGGGTCTTCTTGCGCCCACGAACGGGATGTACTTGTCGTGATTCTCCGTCGCCGTCTCCAGCTCTCCCTCCATCTTCAAGTGCGTTGGTACACGCATCAGCTCCGGTCGGCTGACGTTCAGCCACTCGATGAACTTCTCGCACTTCTCCGTCATGGTGTCCAGCTCGCCCTCCATCCTCAGGGACGTGGGTCGGCGCGCGAGCTCGGCCCGATGCTGGCCCTCGTACGGCACATACGCCGAGTACGTTTCCGTGTCCGTGTAAAAGTCGCCGCCGCACTTCAAGCTGGTGCCCCTATTCGCAACGAAAGAGAGAGAGAGAGAGAGAGATCGGGTCGTCATTACGTATTCGTATTTACCCAAACGCGCAGCTTTGAACAAAATATACAACGGTGCTTCGGCTGACGTCACGACGGGCCAATAAAAAAAGCGAAAGAAAGCGGGGAGCCAATTCCGGTTGGCGATTTACTGCATGACAGACAGTCGCATTAAGGCGACATGACAGTCTGTCTGTATACTTCCGCGTTGCTTGCGAACTCGCGTGTCCCGGAACGGTTTTGATGTGCGCGGCGCGTTCTAAACTTTGGGGCTATACGACAGGAAAAGATTGATGATAGTCCTCGCGAAATTGGCTGAACGAACGATCGAGTGATCAAATAACGATTCACCGTCGTAACGACGTTTCAGCCACGCACGTTTCTTTCAGAACTTCACAGCATCCCTTTTTAATTACGCATTATGTCATCGATTTATTATCTCACGTATAATTCTAATCGTTCGACGTATTATAATTTCACACGTTGCAATATTATATCGTGTTTTATGATTATTCGTATCGTTACGTTATTCTTACGACGATTTCCATTTTACGACTGATTCGTAGCGACTGATTTGAGTGAATCGTTGAAGTTGATTAGCATCAGCCGATCCATTCAGAATGAATACACGGAGAGGCTGATCGATAGCTACCTCCTGATAAGAGACGGACGTCTGATCGAAAACTGCGGGGCGTCCGTTCTCGCCTCCATCGTCTCGTGGCCATGAACCACTTGAGGGGGAGCAGCCTCCTTCCCAGCGGATGGATCCTCGATCTCTTCGCGCTCTCTGTAATCCATGCGACGCAAAAGTTGCGCATCCTCGACGACCCCTTCCGGATGATCCTCGGGCTCGCTACCTTTTATTGGCCAGACATTTCCCTATATTATACGGGTATATACACGCTCTTAATATTGATTATCTGGAAATCATAGGTGGCAATTAATCACGATATCATCCGTGAAAACGCTCATACACAGATTCAGGATGAAGGAGATTCGCTTTACATTGTTTTTTTTTTCTCAATTAACGCGCGAGAAACTCGCGAATCGGCACTCATCCACGAGTTAGAAACGAGACGATTTCGGGATGGATTTGCGATGCGAACGAGTAGATATCAGAGAACAATCGGGGAGTTTTGCAGGTGCGTTACACCCCGCGAATACCTCGGACGGTTCCTCGACGGTCACACCGAAGGCGCGCTGATACTCAGACGTTGGATCCTGGATGAGCACCGGCGGCAGTTCCCGGTAAGGCGACTGGAGATTGTCCTTCGGCCGATCGTGGACGCGTCTTCGCCGGTAGCGAGCCAATTCGTCGACCGTCAGCCCCTCGAGGAACGGCCATCTCTCTTTGACCTTGCTCTTGCGCGCTTTACCTCTGCCCCCTTTGCCGCGCGCTATCTCGGAGTCCGAGGAGGACTCGCCGATGCCGTGGGTGGAGGACCTTTGCCTGTTCGAGATTCAGATAACAAAACAGTGTTAAGGAGCTGCGTTTAATGACGATCTTTCTCTCGGATGCTCGCTTCATCCGACAGTCAGATACGTTTTATTCATTCGTAATCCCTCCCCCCATCTCTCTTTTATGAAATTCGTAGAAGCTATATCTTCGGATCTTCGCCGGGCTTTTTAATTAAATATGATGGTTGAATGACGCGTTTGATCTTATTTATTCGCGAGCTTCGTCGATAATTTTATTCCCCGCATTTTTCATTTACTAGATAATTTGCATTGTAAATCTTTTCATAGCATTTTGATTAATTATCGGCTTTGAGAAAGTTCATACTGGCGGCGATTGTGAGACGCAAGTCTCGGGGTGAAAACGGTTCCGCGACGCGTTGCGGATGGACGACCTGAGCTTACTGAAGATCTGCCGATGGCGATGAGAGACGACCGAAGGGAATGTTGGCGGGCGAATTAGGGATGTAAGAGGGCGGGCCGGCGAGAACGGGCGAGGAGAGGGCACAGGGAGGACGAGAAACAGGAAGAGAGTGGTACGAAGGTACGTGCATGCCGTTACAACGGCTCTCCCAGACGCGACGAATCGATCTGCAGAGAGAGAACGTAGAGCTCGAAAAATAAATCTCCTCCCGGTCTAATGGCTCGCGCGCACGTCAACCTTCGGCGAATTACGCCGAGGACGAGCGTGACATCCGTGAAAACGTCTCCGACGTATAGTCGGAGACTATGTAGTCGTTTGTAGTTCGATGCCTGCGGTCGAAACCGTGGGGAGAAGAAAAAAAAGAATACCCGGTAGAGCACAGATAATTGCGGCCGTAGTTATGCGAGAAAGACGTAACTCGCGTGGAGTAGATTCGAGAAAAGTGAAGATGAAAATTTGACGCAGATTGAAGAAGTATAAATAGCAGTATAAATGAGGTTCTGACACATGATTTAAGAAGAGGTATCAATAGAAGTGTAAACAAGATTGTTCACAATCGTTCAAGCAGTCGAGCATGGTCGAAGTAAGCCGAAAACGTATTGCTCTGTGCGGAATCTTTACCTTTCCGAGGCCAGCAAACAAGAGGCATCCTGTGCACCTTGGAATCTCGCTATCTCCGTTACACACAGCTAAGAGCGCAACCGTTCTCAATCGACAGAACGACCCTGTGTACTCGTGCGGGGGATAACGGATCGTGCGTGGTAGCGTGGCCGAGCGGTCTAAGGCGCTGGTTTAAGGCACCAGTCTCTTCGGAGGCGTGGGTTCGAATCCCACCGCTGCCAGTTTTCTTTTTTTTCTCTCCCCCCCACCACGCGATCCTTTTTTCTCACCCGTTCGTGTGAAGTAACGATAGTATTGTTAATTTCAGCCGCGCGACCGTCGGCTACTTTTCTTCGCAGATCCCATTGATTTTCTTCCTTCGTCTCGCCCTTCTCGCTCGCTCGGGTTACCGCCCGTTGATTTGCTCTTCTCGGTCGATTCGTAATGCCGAGCTTCCGTCTGACCCAATGACCCCGATCTTACCCAGTGAACTCGTATTTACGTACGTATACACACACAGACTCGGGCGGCCCTAATAGCCCGGCACGATACGACGAATTCTGTAGCGGCGCGGCTAAATTAATGTCCGCGCCACGTGGTCGCACGCATCCGCGAGCTCGCGGCCAGCCGCACCGTCGCCCCGGTCAGTTGTTCCGCGTTGTCGTGCGTGATTCAATCTGAACGCATTTTACAGCGCCCGCCGGTGCTTGCACGCGAGCCACCTTGGTGTGCTCGCGGGAAATCC
The DNA here is from genome assembly GCF_001313825.1 of Dinoponera quadriceps. Classification (NCBI taxonomy): domain Eukaryota; kingdom Metazoa; phylum Arthropoda; class Insecta; order Hymenoptera; family Formicidae; genus Dinoponera; species Dinoponera quadriceps. Next base: position 29,908 of record NW_014554530.1, on the reverse strand, counting down.
AGGCCGTGGTCATCGAAAGTCTTCGGCCCTCATCGCTTCTTCCGTGCGGAGTTAGACCAGCTACGAAATCGTCGGTCTTCCACGGACTCCCTCCCGTATGCGAAGGATTCGCCCAACTGCGACACGTATTCCCCACGACGTGTAACGTCGCGAGATTCGGAAAGACGGCCCGGGCTTCTAGAAGATAATTTAATCGAGCATCGAGCAATTAAAAATTTCTCGGTTAGATCTCGAATCGAGCTTCGTCGGTTAAATCGACGGACACGGCGGCATCGACGAGTTTGGAGGGGGGGATTACTTGCACCATTGCGCAGAGGTGTGACCGATTCGGCTAAATGGGATTAAACGGGCTGGTGCGATGATCATTTAGTTAAAAGCAACTCCGTGAGCAAAGTGCTCGCCACTCATCGAATTAGAAGTAATATTGAGTCTCACGCGCACAGACGGGAAATTAAGCTCTCGCGCATATTGATACCGATAAGCGGTTCTCAATATCAATTAGCGGCAGATCGTTAGGAGCAATCGGCTGATTACTCGCCTGAGCACTCCGTGTGTGTGGCGCGCGATCTAAGTAGGATACCCTGATACATATTTCAGAAGCGCCATTAGCGGCACGAGATTCTATCTACTACTTATAAAATAAATCGCCGTATTACATACACGAGCGTCATCCTGCTGCTCACGAGCTATTGAATCGATCCTGTTCGAAGGATTGCACGGAACGAGATATTCCGAGAAAAATGAGTCAAAGGAAGGAAAATAGATGTAAATTGATGATTCTTGATTTTTACGTTTGCGGAGAAAACCAATTTTACTGGGACAGCAAATTGTTTGTTATATAATATAATGAAGGGAGAAAAATTGGTTACACGGAAAAAGTTAATTAAAGTATATGTCCGGCAAATAGCAGTTGATACTCTTAACAAATCTTTCCGCTGTCCAAACAAATTTTTTTGCTGTCATTATATCAACAAACAATTTGCTGTTCTAGCAAAATTTTCTTCCCCTGTGGTAGAGTTGCAAGAATACAGGGTATCCGACGTAAGAAGAACACTTAAATATCCCCTTTGTTTTTGACGATACGAGAAATATTTAGAGCACAATTTGAAGGAGGAATACCGTAGAAGAAAGATCTATTTTACGATCATTTGTTTCGTTCCCCCAAACAAGGTCCTCATATTCAGGTGTTATCTTTACGCCGGGACATGTATGTTTCCAGAAAAACATCTCTTCAAAGCCCGGCTAAATCGTCGTATAAATAATCGGCACAACCGATATTTACGAACATGAAGAAAGAGGAAATTTCGGCGGAAATTCCAAAAAGTTCCGTAACTTCGAATATTCCGAGAAACGTCGAGCGTGTCGAATAACATGGAAACGCCGGAGAAGTCGCAACTATGTTGCAGTACAATCTGTGCACAACTATATCTACGTGCAATTAACTATACATCTGTTGTCGCGCTATGTAGACGCGGATGAGCTCCAGCGACTATCGAGAGTTTCGAGACACTCCTCGAAGCTGCGGCTTCCGAATAGCGTTCGAAGGGGTTATTCGCATCCCACGTACGTACGCACGTACGATCGAATCGCTCGAGAGCTCTCGATACGCGGTGATTCGAGCGACGCTCGCCGAAGGTGCGCCGCGAAACGTTACCTTTTGCCGGAACGGTCGCTTCTGCCCTCGCCCATCGCATCGTCCTGCCCGGCTCGCTCGTTCGCCTGCCGATGAATGCAGGTGGTTGCGAGGAGGTGCGACGGTGACAGGAGAGACTCGTTTCCCCGGGTTTTGGCGAGGTCGCGCGAGGAACGAGATGAAGTCGGACGAGAGTACGGAGGGTGCTAGCCGTGCCGGACCTTCCCTCTGGCGTGACTGGAGGACTTTTCGGAGATGTTGATAAGAAGGCAGGTGCCGGCAGGTGCGATACACCTGCGCAGCTGCGGGGTTGCTGCACTCGCCGCCGGACAGGGTGGTAAATAGGATGGTCGGCTAAGAGGCTAGCGCCAAGTCGGCCGGACTTACGGGTAATTAAGCCCCTCCTGTCTCAGAATGGCATCGCTCGCTGGCATCTCTCTCTTCTCTCTTGCTCCACTGTTTACCTAAACAGCAGAAAAAACAAGTTTTCAGACAAACGAAAGCAATATCTCCATGAATAAGTGTGCCGAAATCAACCGTCAGTTTACACCTGGATATCTGAGGCAGGATATCGAGGCGATACCATTGGTCTGTTCTTTTTAGCTAAAATGGTTGCACTAGTTCAAGAAATTTACATGTACTGATACTCTTCAACATATAAATTTCTCGAACTCAATTCAGCAGAAAAGAACCACATATCCTTTGAGTGTATTAGAATCGCGGCAACTCGTGCTGCGAGTTTGAATTGTCGCTCAAACGATACCTTTAAAAAATTCTAGGATACCGGCGAGTGTTGCGAGTACAAATTGGGTTATCGTACTCTTGAATAATAATGTAAGATAGACGAGTGATAATTTTACTTGGGATTTCATCGTGACGCCCCGCGGTGACATGAAAGTAAATGCCTATATGCATTAGCTGCGTCAGCATCTGATTTGCTTACAGGCTTTTTTTATGTACGAAACAAATGTATGTTCGTTAGAAGGAGAGGGAGAGACGCGAAGAAACGGAAACCCGTGAAAGCTGCAGCCATCGGCAAAAATACTATAAACTACCGGATCAGACCTGAAAAAAGGTTTCACGGTTATCACTCAAATCTAACATAAAAAATGAGAGACAGTGAATAAATGAATATGTATGGGTATAGGTGTGTATGTGTGTGTGTGTATAATAATAAGCATGTGACAGTGTGTATGTGTAAGAGACATAGTTTTGCAATAACGTTACCGCATCTTAAATGTATACACTTATCTATAAAACGTTGGGCTAATAATAAACTATGAAATCAATTCTGCAACAAAGACCAACCATCTCGTTATCAGCAATAAGTCGTCAGTCTCTAATAACACGCCCTTCGTCCACATTACAGTTAAAATCAAATGAACAACGCTAACGGTTTCCTCTGACGGCGCCACCTATCGTAAATATTCGATACTCTCAGAGAAACGGAAGCGAGGTATTCGCCGCGACATCTGACGCGCGTAGACATAAGCGTGATCGTAAGACGTGAGAGCGTCTGCTGCGCGTTACCGCGCACGCGCACGTAACTCATCCCCACTCTCCTGCGTTCTCTGTGAAGCATCTGACATCTGACAAACTCTATTCGCATCGGTCTGTCTCACTTGTGCGACGGATCGTCTCGGCTCAACGGTGCTTGCGGGAGGAAAAATGTGTCACTAGACGGTGCGAGCTGCATCATCCATATTTTCAAGATGCACGTCAGTAGGTAGTATCGGCGTATGAGATGAACAAGAACATGAACTCGCCGTCGAAACTCACGGAGTTCGCTCCGTTGAGTCCCGAAGAGAGCCAGCCTGTCGTAGCGTCCCTCTTTTCCAGGTTCTTCAACTTCGCCAGGAGTCAGTACTCATTAACTATTATTCACTGTTGATTTATTTAATTCACGAGTGTACGTTTAATTAGTTAACTATTCAGGTGAAGGTTATGTCACTGTATCCTTACCTGCATATCATATAATACACACACATGCCTAGGATACAGCGATGTCGCTCACGTATATCTATCTCTATATATTATAATTCATCATATCTGTCAACTGTTTGTCTGATTTAATATTCTATTTCATTGGCTGATTATTGATGGCTCTGTAATTAATCTAGATCCATCGAGCACCAGTGATCCCACAGTGTCCTTGAACAATGATGAGCGTAGCTCTTCGGACTCTGAATCGTGGAAGCAGTCGGAAAGTACAGAACGGACTCCCGACGATGATAATACCAGCATAATAAATTTTCCCTTGGATACTCGCGAAGGTCGTAGTTTGCCGAACGTCTTGAAACGTATCAGCAATATTGTGGCATTGAAGAGTAACGTAAGTGCCAATTTTGTTTTCCGATCATTCTCACACTGTGACACAGCTCGTTGACGTTTTCCTGATCGCTGGCTTGCAGAATCTACGTTCGTACAAAGATTCTCAGTTAAGAAGCTATTGGATGCCAGACAGCGTAAGTAAGCAGTGCTACGAGTGCGGCGAGAGGTTTACTACTTTCCGAAGGAGACACCACTGTCGAGTGTGCGGCCAAATTTTCTGCTCGAAATGCTGCTCCGATCAGATACCGGGGAAAATCATGGGATGCACTGGTGGGGAAATTATAGATCTATTTTGTTTATATGTCTCTACTACACATGTACGATCCATTGTGTCTAAATGTTGCAGGAGATCTTCGAGTTTGTACATATTGCTGTAAAGTAGTCCTTTCTTACCTACAATCGTCAGACATGAGGAGTGATTTATCAGCGGATCTGAAGGCGCTGCAGGAGGATCTTCAGGTGAAATACGGAAACAATTCACCACTGTTAACGCGAAAGCACACGAACGAGTCGATGGGAGACGAAGCATTGGTATGTCGGAAGCCAAGTGTGGGATACATGGAGGAAAATTACGCGACCGAACGGTATAAATTAATCTACACGTGTATATAGCATTTCAGGGGATTTTTCATCCCATCTGTAAATATTCACGTTTTCTTTTTTTTCTACTATAACCGCGCTTTCTACTATAACCGCGCTTTCTACTCCTTTGTCATAGATCAGGGAACAGTTATTTAACGTCGCATGAACGTACCCTCGTGTTGCAAAATTCAGCTTCCCTGCGGATGATCTGGGAGGAATTGTTCCGGTCTGGTCAAGCCATTCCTTTGCAAACACACCGGATCCGATTGAAGAGTTATCACAATTGTTTCCTGGCTAACGAGCTGGTGAATTGGATGATAGCTCAGAGCAAAGCAGCCACGCGGTATACATGCGCATCTATAGATAAATAATTCTTTAATTTCGGTCTAATTACACAGTTCATCTTCGAGCGATAAGTCGCTCCAGTCGTAACCGTGTTGCAGTTTGAGTTAGGATTACGACTTACGTCCGACCTGTTTCTGCAGCGTGCAGGCGACGGCGATCGGGCAAGCGCTGCTGGAAGCGGGCTTCATCGAGCCGGTTGTCGCCGACAACAACGTGTTCAGCGACACCGCGACGATATTTAAACCGGTACAGTTATCCTCCCTGCAAAGTATAGATCTGTTGGCAGAGAAGCAGACAACGTGCGACGCTCAGGAGCCGGCGTGGGTGAAGACCATTCCTCAGCATGATTCCACCACTGGTAACGTTACCGATTTCATATTCATCGATGATACGTAGACGTATTCGACGAGGCCGATTCGTTCCTAGATTCCGAGAGCGAGACGAAGCCGACGACCTCGACGCCCTTTGGCCGTGTGCCCTCGACCGTTTCCCAATCGACCTTTGGCCGTTTGCCCTCGTCCAGTTCAAGCTTTTACTTGGACTTGAACTTGGAGGCGTCCACAGTTACCTTGAAGAGACCGACCTCGGAAGATCTGACCACGATTTCCATAGATAGCAGCGACGGGATAGTCGAGCAGAAGGAGATCAGCCTCGCGAAAACGCACGATTGCAATCTCAAGATGTGCGACGACCTGTTGAGCGATACTCTTCAGGTGCACGAGCTCAAGGAGAAGAACGGTTGGCACAAAGCGACCAATCTGAGGACCGTCTTCGGCGAGCTGAGCGCGTACGAGTGCCTGACGTAAGTCGCGGCAGAGTTGCGAGAATATTATAATTAAATCGTCCTCAATTGGACAACTGATTTGAACAAGCGTGATCCAATTCGACCGATTAAAGATTGGTTTCAACGAGTTCAGTTAAGGATCGTCCGATTGACATTCGATTCACGATTCACGAATTCGCTGAAATCGTGGACCGTTTCGTTGAGCAAGATCAATGATAAATCAGAAGAGAAATAAACGACGACACTGGCTTGTCGCAGGTCCGCGTACAAAGTTCACGAGGATTCCCTCATCAAGCAGCTCCTCAGCAAGGAGGGCTTGTCGCAGACGTGGTCCAGCACGATTCTGACGGTCGCGCATCAGATTGTCGACCACGTCCGGCCGGATTTGAACCACGACGCCGACAATCTGGACATCCGGCAGTACGTGCAGTTCAAGAAGTGTCCCGGTGGCAGCAGGGACGACTGCGAGATCGTGTCCGGCGTGGTGTGTAGCAAGAACATCGCTCATCGCGGCATGAACGCCATGATCGCGCATCCGAAGATCCTGTTGCTGCAGTGCGGACTGATGTATCAGCGCGTGGAAGGCAAATTGCTGAGCTTGGAGCCCGTGATGCTGCAGGTGAGTAACTCTCAACGTCGGCTTCTCCCATTTTCAACTTCGCTCCCCGTTATTTCCTTGACGATTCATCTCCGTTTTTTCCCGCCCCCGCTTGAAATCTGCCGCCACGGCAGGAGAGCGAGTACCTGGGGCACACAGTAGCGAGAATCACCGCCCTGGGCCCGGATGTGGTACTCGTGCATCGATCTGTATCCAGACTCGCGCAGGACAGGCTGAGGGAGTGCGGCGTAACTTTGATCTTGAATGTGAAGCTCAGCGTATTGAAGAGAGTGGCGCGCTGCACCGGCGCCAGCATCGTGAACACTATAGACGCGCACATAAGTGCCAGGTACATGCTTGGCACGTGCAAGAAGTTTTACTTGAGGGAGTTCCCGGACGAACGAAGTGAGTAGGAAGGACGTTTCATCCTATATATATATATATATATATACTCTTGCGTTTGTTAAAATTGCAACAAGTTCTCGAGACAAATGCATGCCGGATGAACAGAATTTCCGACGACTGGACGGCTGGACAGTCGCATGAGGATTTTCTCAATCGCCGACTTGAATCCTCGACTTTTGACTCGCAGGAGGAGTCAAGACGCTGATGTACTTTGAAGGCTGCGCGAATCCGCATTTGGGCGCGACGATTCTATTACGAGGCGGCTCGCAGGTCGAATTGAAGAAGGTGAAGAGCGTCACTGCGATGATGATCTTCGCGGCCTATTCGTGGCGTCTGGAAAAGTCCTTCCTCATGGACGAATTCGCCAAGCCGCCGTCGCCCAAGGACAATTCCTTCCTGGACGAGACGTTGCAGAAGGATGTTTCGCCGAGGCTGGAGCAGCCCGAGAAACTGGAGAGTCACGTCGTCGACGAGCATCAGATCCAGACGGACGCGAGGAAATCGTCAGAAGTGAGCGAGGAATACGTCGACAACGGGCAGCCACAGAGCGTGTACGGGTCGGCCAACCAGCACGCAAAGGACGAGAGCGGCGTTTATTCCTCCGAAAGTATACTGGCTTCCGACTCTTTGCGGGAAGTATCGTCGATGCTATCGGAGGACTCCGACCCTTACGACACTTTGAAGCTGTTCAAGACGAAACTGAGACACGCAAGCTCGCACGAGCCGAAGAACGCGGCGTCGACGGCGCGCGATAACAGTGCCGCTCCGTGTAACGACGGCAGGACGAGCAAGGACGACGCCACGGAGCTGTTCGGCAACAAGGAGCCGTGCGTCGAGCAGCCCAAAGCCACCGAGGAGCCGTTCTTCGACAAAGCGAAATTGAAAGACAGGATATCGTCGGAGGAGAAGCGCATCTACGGGGAGTCCATAAGCGACCGGAGCGACCCGCTGCACCAGTACCTCAACGAGGAGGACGAGGAGGGGAACGTGCTGGATCGCACCAGCCCGAGCGGCCAGTGCTTGAGCGTGGCCGAGTTTCCGCTGTTCAACAAGTTCAAGAAGTCGCTCGAGGGCACCGTGCTGAGCGTCTCACCTTACCTCAAGTTCTCCATCCCGTACCTGGAGACCGAGCTCGGCAGGAACTGCCTGCTGAGGAGCTTCTTCCCGCGGGAGATCTACTACTCCGCCCAGTTCCTCGACAAGGTGAAGGAGACCCGCGCGAACAGCGTGAGCGAGCAGCACGTCCTGGACAATCCGCGGGCGAGCATGCGTCTGAAGTCGCAGCATCCGTTCGTGCAGGCGCGACTCACCAGCTACGACGGCCGCGATGCGCAAAACATGCTGGCGAATTTCCGCGCGTGCGGCAGTCGGCTCTACCCGACGCACAACGTACTGTTCCAGCAGCCGTCCTCAGCGCCGGCCGAGAGCAGCAACGATCAGATCGGCGCGTGGCCGGATTGCTTGGACCCCGGCAGCCACCAACGGCTGGCCGTACTGTTCTGCAGCTTCTCGCACACCGGCAACGACACCCCGGCGTTCTGCGTGAACCCCTGGGTCGTAAACATGGATATGTACGGGCAGAACGACATCGCGCTCGGCCGCTTCCTCGAGCGTTACTGCCTCACCACCGAGTACAAGTGTCCGGCGCAGGCGTGCCGCGCCCAGATCTCTCAACACGTGCGCCGGTTCGCGCACGACGGCGGCTGCGTGCACATCAGCCTGAGCGAGATGAGCACGGAGCCGTTCGTCCAGGAGAACGACGACCAGATCCTCGTATGGAGCAAGTGCATGCGCTGCAAGAGCGTGTCGCCGGTGGTGCCGATGTCAGGCGACACCTGGTGCCTGTCGTTCGCCAAGTACCTCGAGCTGCGCTTCTACGGCGGCGTGTACACCAGACGCGGCGCGGACGCGTGCCAGCACTCTTTGCACCACGACTACTATCAGTACTTCACGCGGAAGAGCATGCTCGCGGTGTTCAAGTTCTCGCGCATCTCCCAGTGGGAGATCTCGCTACCGCCGCCGCTCATCAACGTCATCTACGACCCGAAGCAGCACGCGAACGTGATCGAGGAGATGAAGAGCCTCGCGCTCAAGGGTGACGAGGTGTTCTCCGCGATCCGGGAGAAGCTGACGCAGCTGCTGCAGCAGGACCTCGAGAGCCTCAACATCGCGAAGCAGCAGCTGAGCAAGGATCAGCAGTACTTCAAGAACAAGATCGAGGAGATCCAGCTGAAGCTGACGTCGCCGACGTTGGAGAACAAGCGACTCGAGGGCAAGACCTCCGAGAGGCAGGTGCAGGCGCTCATGTTCAGGATCGAGGACGGCATCGTGATACTGAAACGGCTCATCGCCGAGGCCGTGTTCACGTGGAACAACAAACTGTCGGAGATGATGTCCACCAAGAGGAAGGACGAGCGACCGCGCAGGTTCACCGAGCGCTCCCTGACCGCCGGCAGCAACAGCATCGTCGACACCGACGGCTACATCACCGAGGACACCGCGTCGGAGTCGCAGCTCGAGGACCTCAGCCCGATGTCGGCCGACTACAACGCCGTGGACGCGATCACGGCCATGCAGCAGACCGACTTCCAAGCGTCCACCGAGCTGGTCGAGAACTCCGACAACGAGTCCGCGAATAATCCCGACGAGGCCGGGAATCAGGGCTCGCCCAAGATGCACCAGAGATCGCATTCCGACGTGCTGCCGCTCTCGTCGGACGACATGTCCGACAAGAAAAAGAAGAAGAAGACGATCCTGTCGCAATTGCTGCCGTCCGTCTCCGTCAATCACACGATAACGAATCCCCTCGGCCCCCTCGAGCACTACTTGCTGCCGCTCGGGTACGTAGCTCTCTCTCTCTCTCTCTCTCTCTCTGTAATTTAATACAATAAGTTATCTGATTCCAGGAATTTCTGAATATGTAAAATGACTCCTGCTTTCCTGTTGCAGCTCGGTCGTTCCCATAGTAGTTTACGAGTCCGAGCCGTCGTCGATAATCGCGTACGCGCTGGACTCGCACGACTACAAGCACGCGCTGCAGGAACAATGTCGCACGACGAAGGGGTCGGAATTCAACCCGAGCCCGCAGCCGAGCAGACGCAAGTTGCCGGAGGACAGGGACAGCTCGCTCGACCTCCTGCAGTCGAGCGAGTTCAAGCGGCCGTCCGTGTTGTCCTTCTTCCGTGGCAACAGTCCCAACCTGGCTAACAGTCCCATCGAGTCCGACAAGAGCGTGTCGGGCGTGGAGTCGAGCAACGCCGCCGCTACCGCTGGCACCGGCGAGCCCCTCGACGACGACAAGAGGACGATCAAGCAGCAGAACTACATCGAGGTGCAGTTCAACGACGCCACCACCATGTTCTTCTGCAGGATATACTTCGCGGCGCAATTCGCCGCTCTGCGCGAGAACGTGCTGCCGTGCGGCGAGGACGGCTACACGAGGAGTCTGAGTCGCAGCGTGCAGTGGGCGGCGAAAGGCGGCAAGAGCGGCAGCGCTTTCTGCAAGACCAGAGGTAAGAGCGACGAAGGGCATGGCTTCGTTTCGTGCGGCCAATAATTAGCCGGTTGCCCGTTTCTCGTTACAGACGACAGGTTCATCATAAAGGAGATGTCCCGGGTCGAGATGCAGATCTTCTCGAACTTCGCGCCGAATTACTTCGCCTACATGGAGAAGTGCCAGCAGACCAAGCAGCCGACGTTGCTCGGCAAGATAGTCGGCGTGTACAAGATGTCGTTCAGGAACAACCCGACCAACGCGTCGCTCCACATCAAAGTACTGGTGATGGAGAATCTCTTCTACAACCGGATCATCACCGACAAGTTCGATTTGAAGGGATCCGTGAGGAATCGCCTGGTGAATCCGGACGAGACCTGCCACGAAGGCGAGCTCGTCCTGCTCGACGAGAACCTGCTGAACAGTACGTACTCGTGCGATCCGTGTGCAACGCCTCGCGCGTCGTCCATGTTGTCCTGAGGCATAAGGAGCGCGCGAATTTTCCAGTGAGCTGCGACTCCCCCCTGTACATCCGCTCGCATTCCAAGGCGGTGTTGAACCGAGCGATCGAGCAAGACACCAAGTTCCTAGCGGACAATTCCGTGATGGACTATTCCCTGTTGGTGGGCTTGGAGCCGAGCTCCGACGAACTCGTGCTCGGTATAATAGGTAAGCGCCGCTTGGTACGGATAAGATCTCCCATTTTCTCAGAGGTTTGCTCTCCATTCCCGACTCCTACCAGTTACACTCTTCTGGAAGTGTAAAATTCGGATAGGTGTCACTCGACGTTGGCCTTACTCGTTTTCTCAATTGGCAGATTACATAAGAACGTTCACCTGGGACAAGAGGCTCGAGACCATGGTAAAGAAGTCCGGCATACTGGGCGGTCAGGGTAAACTGCCGACTATAATATCGCCGGAGGAGTATCGCGCCAGGTTCATAGCCGCTATGCACCGTTACTTCCTGCCGGTGCCCGACAGATGGTCGGGTCTCGGAAAAGGTGTCGAGACTACATCTTGAATGCCATTCCCAAAGATTAAGGATAGGATGCGATTTTACACGTATATACAGACACGCTCGTAGCTGATGTACATATGCATTTTCTACGCATGTATTGTAACGAGACTTCGAAGGACGAGAATCGCACGTTTCCGCGTAAATCAGCTGTTAACTTAATACTTTGTACCGTGATAAAACAAAGATGTGCTCGCGCGAGTACAAAAGGTGATACAGGATAGTTACCAGCTCTTAATACTCTGCGACTTATTACTACGAAGCGAAAATTTGGACCGTTAAAGGGAGAAATTTAAGTTACGTATGATTATCGTGTCGCAACTTTTTGTATAGAAGTAACTTCCATGGCTCTTCTCGCAGGATATGCCGCGTCTGTCCAAAGAGCTCGTACACATTTATTCTTTCCCGTCAAATAGCAATATATATATAATACATACATAAATATATATATATGTATGTATAGGTTTGAACTCTCGCTGATTATTATCGTTAATGGTCGGTGTTTTCCTCTCGATTAACGTTTCTCGGTCTGGGAACGGAAAATCATCAAGGAAAAACCGACACGTATTCCGAAGACGATGACTGTCGAGAGATTTCAGGGATTCGATGGAAGAGACGCTACAATAAGTGTGCGATTTTGCAAAGCGAATATTCTGAGAGTGAGATGCACCCGAGATGTACCTGATAATTAAATATATGCTTTTGGAAAAATTATTGTCTATGAACCGTTTGGACAGACTGCACATAAGGCACGCGTACGTTGCGTCGCGCTCGAAATTGTACATGTGTATATTGTTTCATTTTACGTCTCACTGTTCAACAACATTGTCAGACGCGCTCTTACTCGAACTTTTACCCGAATCATTACTTCGTTACCGTTGTTTTTACAGAAATCGCGGCCCGTTAAATTTTAACTATTTTTCGTGATCGGAAAAAGTGATCTCTAAAATTTTATACGTATATATAAATGTATATAGATCTTTTTATAATATACTTTTAGCACGTGGCTGTTCCAAAATTCGAAAATACGAAAGTTTAAGTGAAACTGAACTTCGCAAGGCTAAGAAAAAAAGCACCATTATTAATATTTTATTTAATTCTTCAAAATTATGTACATGAACATTTTTATTTGTCTTTAATAGTCAAATAAACAATAATAGTAATATTATAATTTCAACATAGTAGTTCATATTTCTCTCTCTCTCTCTCTCTCTTCCTTTCTCTCTTTCTCTCATCTATCTTAAATAGCCTAAACGTTACAAACATAAGGAAGGTATTTAAAGCGTGGAAAAAATATCTCATACTCACAAAGTATTTTTCTTACGCTTAATATCTACTATTATTTACATAAAAACGATTTCACAGTGACGAAGCTGTATGCGATATCTGGGTAATCTGGAACTATTGCATGATCGTAAAGAAGTTAAGTCCACTTTGGACTCTCGCACGATCCTTATCAACCTTCTTCGAGACTATTATTACGACTACGTATGAAAAGATCAGATACTATATTGTGTGTAAAAACACTTTACAAACGTCAGACATGAATGATAAGGAAAGAAACTCTTCTAATACCTATTACAAGAGACGTCCAGCGAGAAAGTAATCTGAAAAAATTCGCTACTATGTAACATAAACATATAGAAACAAGTATGGATGCTAGTAACGAATAATTGTTCCTCTATGTTAGGATAAATATCAACGAACGATATGGAGCGATTTGATATACTGTTTCAGGTAGAATTGTATCGTCAGCTGCCAGACGAGAGCGTTTGTGAATATCGTGAAGAAGAATCTAATATTGCATAAAACAGGTAGTTTATAATCTCTAGTCGCGCATGTGTGTGTGTTATCGCAATTAGTCGACGAAATATACATTAAATTAAAACTGAGAAGTCTTCGCTGTTCGTCGCAACAGCGGAAACCAGGAAAGAGAGACACCAGGTATATTATTATTAGTTTCGATGAGTACATCTCTCTCTCTCTCTCTTTCTCTGTCTTTCTTACTCACTCACTCATTCTTTCTCTTTCTCTCTTTCTATCGTTCATTTATCATTCACGCGATCCTTCGGATCTCAGTTATTAGTACGTAAAACGCCTAGATGAACGTTATATAATTCGAGGGGAATCTTTTTACAAATTTTTACACGATAAAGATCTTCGTTTAATTACATTTAGCCTCGTATATTTTATACCATCGAAATACACGCTTATACGTACGGAAACGTAATCCGTCCGGCGTGAATAATAACGCGCGTACCGCGAGCATGCTACATAGGTAAACGACGAAAAGATGAGTAATTAATTGTGAAACCGACCAGCCGAGCATTACGATATCAAATGAACAGCCTTGCCGGGTGATGCAGCAGCAGCAATTGGGTGCGGGTTATTTGCGATATATCTTGCATGTGAAACAAGCGGACGATTGCTATCTCATCCTCCGCGAGAGAAAAGAAACAAATGCGACGACCATATCCAAAAATGGGACGAGAAAACTAAAACTATATATATGCCCCTCACAACAGCGGAGCTCCTTTGTACTGTGGCGTGGAAGTGTTAGCGAAAGTTCACATTCGACTCGAAAGCGAAGGTGTGTGTGTGTGTGTGTGTGTGTGTGTGTGTGTGTGTGTGTGTGTGTGTGTGTGTGTGTGTGCACAGCGAATCTTGGAGAAACAGCCGCGTATCTAATAGCGACAAGGGACTACAAGGAAGTCGGATCGCGGAGCGAAGGGCAGCCGTACGTTGGACAGCCGATCATTCTCTCTCTCTCTCTCTCTCTCTCTGGGACACGTCGATGTCTTCGCTTCTCGATCGACCTTCTGGATCTACACTTCAGTCGGAGAGAAGGCAAGAAAATCCGAGAAGTAAAACGGAGACAGCTGGACAAGGGAGACCTCGACGGTTCCGTAAAATGATCCTCACCCCTTGGCCCTTGCCTCTCGAGTGCTTTTGCCGTGAGTAGAAGCGGACTACCGCGAAGACTACCCTTCTCTGTCGCTGTGTCTCTCGAGGTAGCCGAGGAGGAGATAAACGGCGATCGAGACACGCGCGTCGTCGTCGCGCTGGACGACAGACGGCGGCAGCGTCGTGGTCATCGTCTAGGTCATCGTCATCGTAGTAGGGGAAAATCGACACTCGGGTACTGTCGCGCGTTTCGCACGTACATGATGCACACATACACGCACGTAGGTAGTGAGAGCATGCAATCACAAACGTCGTTTTATTATTGTGCGTAGCTAACGTAGTCTTCAATCCTCAATAAAGAGTCTTCTCGCGGACGCGCTCCTCTTTCCTGTCGCTTCCTCCTCTTCCTTCCAGGAAACGTCTCTTCAAAGGACATCTCTCTCTCTCTCTCTCTCTCTCTCTCTCGTTATCCGCTCCTTCTATCGCCCGCGTACGTTTGTCTCCTTTCTAAAACGTCCTGTTCTCGCTGTGTCGGAGCGCGCGATTCTCGCCCCGGGAATATTATCGCGCGCGTCTACTACGTGGATTCGTGATCGCGCATCGCCGACTAGGACCGGGTCAGTTTTATCTCTGCGGCTCTCCCAAGCCGAACTGCTGCTGGGGCTGCGTCGTCTGCTGTTGAGCGTTCCCGGACGCGCTACACCGGCCACCGGCGGCCGCATGGTGTTGCATGCCCGCCGCCACAGACGCCGACGAGTTTGTCTGCAAACCGTTCTGGCTCGGTGACATACCTGCAACATACCACCGTGCGCTTGAAAACGCTCCCGTGAAACACGTGTAACTCCTTTGTGATTTCGCATGGATATAAATGTTGCACAGAGAAAATATATCTCGCTGTGTATGTAAAATTATCTCGATCATCCACTTACCAGAGGGAGTCTTGTCACCGGCTGACATTTTCGAGAACGCCAACAGCGCGTCTGGAAAATTTGGCGGAGTGGCTGGCGTGTTGCATGGTGTGATCTGCAAACATAAGAAATCACCGTTGATCGTAAAATCGTCTTTTTTCCTTTTATCTTGTGTGAAAACAACGAGAGAAGAGATGTGCTTCTCCCCTTAATTTCGCAATTCCCAAATCAGTCTTAAAATTCATCAAGGGCCGTCTACAGTGGAAATAATGAGACTGTGGGGAATAAAAACTCAAAGTGGGGAATAAGTTTTTCCGATGGAATAAAGCGTGATACAAGGAGTAAGCGAAATGGATCATTCTCATTTCCTATTCTCTGCTACTTTACAGTCAGCCAAAATCCTACTCCTTACTTCCAAATGTAGACGGCCCTTTACTTCTTATTCCGATAGTCTTACTACCTCCACTGTAGACGACCCTTGAAACTTTCGAGCACAGAGTTCATTAAAACCCTTTCTAGCTATATACGGTAATCTCATTTCTGCGGTAATCTCATTTCCTCCAAGTCGACCGATACTTCAACCGGAGAAGACAGGACATGCTGCTCGAGAGTTGCGAGCGAAGAAAAAAAATGGATATCATGGGGAAAAACCGGCTGTCAACGAGGTGACAGAAATCTGCTGGATGCGCTGAGTCGAGAGACGTCTGTTAGGTAACAACGCAACGAGGTCGTCGAACCTGTCCCGCACGTGATGTCCGGGCCACCAGGTAAACGCGGATATAGCGACGACCAAACAATACGCGGCGGACACGTGTACTGGCGTGACAACGAACGGCCGCGCGATAACCCGCGAGCGATAAGCTGGTAATTAAATAGAGAAAATAGCACGCCCTATTACGGCACCGTTGATTATGGTATCCCGTAAAACGGATCCTGTAACACCTCCGCTTTTATGAATGAACCGTTCACGTGGAGGGGGAGGGGGGAGGATTTATCGATGAGATAATGATCGAGGATCGACCGAGGCCGCTGTATACGGCTTCGAAATTCCGACACTTCCATTCTCGTGAATCGTGTGATCATGAGAAAGTCGTGTGTAGATCTGATGATAACGAGGAGTCGACCGCCGAAAACAGGTGCGAATAAAGGTCAGATTTGCACAATCTCTCTCTCTCTCACACACACACACACACATGCGCACATCAATGACGCATCATAGTTCGGTGTCGTGACTTTCCCTTTACTTACTGCGGTGATACCGCGGCAGCCGTAAAAAAGTAGTCACGAACGTGTTTAGAAGGTAGGTAGTGGTGTTGTCGCGACGCGTGTCCAGTCTCCGACCGGGATTTGGCACACGACTTATCGGAATGTGCCGCCGCCGGACCGAGAATAGTAACGCGCACGGCGACTGTCTCTCCGTCTGCCCGGCTCTCTCCCTCGTGTGTCCTGTCGCGAGAACACCACCTTCGCCTTCGTTCGACGTTGAAATAAGCGATCCTCCGCGAATATCTCGCGAATTCTACCGGCGGCACTCGTCGGTAAATTACGAAAGAAAAGGAGAAAGAAAACAAATAAAAATATCCCTTATGACAACACGATGACACACGATGACACATGATGACGCACGATGAAACATTTATGTATTGTCCAAGAGGCATGACGTTTCGCGACAGTTTGTGTCCTGCGCAATGTTTTTCCCCCGCATGTAAGGCAGCGATAAACGTCGTAAACATGATAGCACGGGATACCGCTGCTATTGACACCTGCTACCGGGCGCCACGTCGGCGAGCCCTTTACAACCGGGACCTTTCGAACCGGTTCCCGCGGTCCGACCTTGCATTTATTCAAAACAAATTTCCGACTGTCTATTATACGGTCAATCGGGTATCCGCTCGAACGAGTTTTGCGCGAGAAAACGCGCGCGAATCGCACATTGCGTCGTCGGTAACAATAGGAATAAATGTATTATCGTTAATAATAACGACACGTTGAATTAGGCTTCGTGTGAGGTATTTTTATGTAAGCATAAGAAGCGAGCGAGCGAACAAGAGAGATAAAAGATTTATGTTGTAACTCAACTCGATAAGTTTTATCTGCCCGCTCGACTTCGCGATTTATTTTAACGTGGAAGTTTCCGAGTGTATGAATTGCGAGTCGCGCGTCGTTACGCTCGAAAACAAAAAAATCATTAACATTGACCCGCTTTTTCGCTTTTCATTTAGCCCGGCGAGAAGCCGTCTTAGAAGCCGGAGAAAGAAAACACGGGAGCTCTCTTTCTTTCTCTCTCTCTCTCTCTCGAATCCAGAATGCGGCAAACGGCGGCGGAGAGCGGTAAACTTCGCCGGAGAATGGCGAAGCCAAGACATATATACAGAGTGTTAGGTAACGGGTGCATTTGGTGAACGGAACGTTATTTTCCTCGGCGGGAACTCGAGTTAGATTTTTCTACCGCCATCGGGCATTTCTGCGAACGTCGCGAACATGCTTTTTCCGCGTTTACCAAAACGGCGAGACGAAGTAAAATCGGCCGAAGAATGACACGACGAACCGTTCTTTTCATTCTTATTCTTCGTATCGCGCTGGTGCGCGGAGAATCGGGACGAACTTCCTTTCGATCGGGTCCCACAGTCCGAAAATTCCTATTCACGTCTCGAGCGTTTTTTTCTCCTCAGGACGGATCGTTTTAGTTTCCGACAACGAACGTCGCCACCACGTGCGTCTATTACCGGACGCTCCGTATAGAACGTCGGAGATTTCCTCTCTTTCTCTCGCAGCCTGATCACAAGCCAGATCACGCGTGCAAAAAGGCGAGCAACGCGCGCGAAAAGAGAGCTAAATGGTAGATCGGTCGGGTCGCTTAAAGGCGTCTCACCGGAAAAAAAAACGGCGATAAATCGCGAATTCACGCGCGGCTCTCCTCATCGGAGAGAAACAATCGAATTATCTGCCGTCCGTCGGTCCGAATTCGAGCGTCTCGTCGAGAGCCGCGGAAACGGCGTCACGGGCGTCACACACGACGACCTTGTGTATGACCAGCCTGAAAGTACAAAAGGCGAGGCGAAGAGAGCAGGGCTCTCTCCGGTCGCCGCGCACGCGAGAGCGAGTAATTAATCAGAGAACGCGACGTTACATAAATAGTCGCGGAAGGGGTGGAAAGCACGCGTGAAGGTCAGACACGCGCTACGATCGATTTTCTCCCGTATATACTCCCCCGTTGTACTATATGCGCATCAGGACGCGGGCGTGCGCGGGGCTCGGAAGACGCGATTTTGTGAATCGCGTCGGCGACCCCCGATACGAACGAATGAGCGAATGACGACGACGATAATAACAATGAAGAACGACGGCAAGGAGGACGTATCCCGGAGTTCGCCAGCCTGCGATCTCTCTCTCTATCTTTCTTGCGCGCACGGAACCTACTTTTGAATAATCAATAGAGGATGAGAACATACACGGTCCACGCACGCCACTCGTCCGCCGAAAGTTTAACACGCGCGTTACGTCAGATTGCGCGGTACGGGAATGAGAAAAACGGCCGGGATGGTGTCGTACTTTTGGACTGTCCCGCTGCGTCTCGGGCTTACGAGCGATCATCTCGCGTTACAGATCAGGCTACGCATCTTGACAGGACGCTCTCGAGACGACAGACCCATCGACGACCTCGTCTCGCTAGGTCCTGACTTTTCTTCTCACGTCTGCAAAGAAGAAGAAGAAGAAGAACGAGAAAAAGAGGCGGAACGGAACGACGGCGGCGACGACGATGACTCGCTCACTCACTGACGCAGAAATAGAACTCATCGATTGCGCGGAGGCGCCGCGGATATAAACGCGCGGTCCGCGTTACGTGTTTCGTAATGGCGATAATAATACCGGAAGTAAACTTACTTGGCCGAAGTGGGTGCCGGCTCCTTGCGCGCATGAGGGTATCGCCGCCTCTTGGAAGAAAATGCTGAGAGCGGTCTGCAAAGAGAGAAAGCACGATCGTTAGAGTTGCCCGATTAGAAACGCTCGCGTGCGCTCTTGCCGGCGCGATCGCCGCGGAAACGCGAACGAAGTATAAGAAAATCCATCACGCAGCTCACACATGTCTCATCGTTCTTACCGTTGACGAAGATATGTTCTATCTTTAACGGAGAGAGTGTGTGTATGTATGAGAACGTACACAAAAAAAATTATTCCTAAATCATGAACAGATATTCTCATGTATAAGCGAGAATATTATAATCTTCTTAGAAAGTTTTTAGTCCCGATTTGGCTGAATTTGTATGAATTTGATGCAGGTATTAAATAAGCAATTAAATTCAAGATTAAAAATCTTTTAAGAATGTTATAAGATTCTTGTTCATACATGAGAATATCTATCTTCGTATAAGATTAATTATTTTCCGCGTGAATGTGTGTTAAGTATCGGAAAAACATGTGTTAAGGAAGTTGCAAGGCGAAATGAGTTTAATAAAAATCCGATAAAACGTGCGCTACGGAAAAAATGCTGTTGAATCAATCAATTTCGTTTTTGAAACTGCAGTAAAGTTTACGGTAATACTCGGAATACAAATGTATGCACATATTTAAACATATACTACTTTCCATTATCTATGCGTCTTCCTCATGCATAAATATATCGTCAATAACAAAAATAAAGAATGATAATATTTTTATATTTGTAATCTCGTGTGTATATATTCATCGCACAACGTCGCAATCGTTTCGAATTAACATTTATTATTTAGATGATGAAATAAACGTATAGGAACGCAATCTTGCTGAATGAATATTAAATTTATGAATGACGCCTTTTAATGCGCCACTGAAAATACGACATTGAGCCTTACAACCTCTTTAAATATCGGGATACAGTGTCGATACCATTTTCGTATCCGCAGGCTTCATCAAGGCCGACCTTGATGGGGTACAAGGGATCGTGTACAGTCGCGTCTATGATTAGGAGCTGCGAGGACGACGACGTAATCGAGCTAAACGAAACAACTGCCAGATGTGTCACTGATGCGTCTGTCGCAATCTTTCGTTCGTCCCAAGTCGCCTTTTCATCGGATATTTAACAGTATCGATGTCCGATGTTTGCGCTCAGCCACGTATCGGATATCCGTACGCGCGCGCGCACACACACACACACTATCCGGCTAGCGTAAAACCACCGGCTAACGGTTCATAATCGCTGATAACCGCTACAACACCACGTGCGTTTAATGTTAACGCTGCGCCGGTTATCGGTGGTTATCGGGATGTATCGATAATTACATATGTACAGACAACTCATCTTGACCAGTGAACGCCGTGGGTCTCGTCAGACCTTTATCAGATCAAGTGGAAAATCTCGTCGAGGGTGAATCTTGTTATTCGACGCGTTAATTGGTGTTCTACACGTCGGAGTGTCCAGGAATGCGTGAAGCACTCACGCGGCTTGAGTGAGCAAACGTTACGTGTATGTTGACATATGTTGAGTCATAACGTTACAAATTATCTGTATCATGCAGTGATTAAAGAGATATCCGCATATTGCATTTGCATTCGTACACATCCATTTTCCACGGAATATGTAATTTCACATCGATACAACGATATTTACTCGATAATAACCGATAAGAATAATGTATTGTCTCCCCACTCTCTCTTTCCCGTTGCGACGTTGTGCGATGAATTAAAGGCGTCAGAACAGCAATAGTTAGGCGCTTGTTTTCATTACAACAAGGCGAACGCGTTGCGCAACACCGGCGTTGACATTCAAACACGGCGGCGTTTTAATTAAAACACGGTGATACACGATCCGGATACATTGACATAAGCATTAGCATAAGAATGTAATAGGTCGGAGCGGCGAACAGGAACGCGTTTCGTATTTCGGTCGAACTGAGAGGCGCGGGGAAGAGACGCGCCGCAGCGAAAGGAATAACAGAGGAGCGATGGTGGGCTCGCTACTGTGTACGTTCTTTTCAGCTGTACTTACTTACACTTTCTATACGTAACGCAAAATAAAAGTATATACTCGGGACTTTGGAGCGAAAAGGATGAAAGAGAGAGAAAGAGAGAGGAAAATTGCTACGAAATGGCATGGTGCGTGCGTGTAAGACGTAATTGAAAAAGCGTAAAAAAGCACGAAATGTCAATCTTTTTCTCAAGATTTTTTTTCATCTTCGAGCCATCTTCTGGATTTAAATAAACGGGTAATATTATCCGGACAAAAAATCCACGCGACCGATCATCTGAAAAATTTTTTTATTTGTTTATCAAGTTTCTTTTTACGTAGAATCGTTATTTCACAGGATGTATCGTCATGTTAGAAGACCCAGCATAATACGGTGAAACCCCGCATATCGCGCTACGAAAGAGGCGAGAGAGGCGCGCGCGCGCGTTCCACGCGTGTATATAAATACACGTTGCCGCATTGTTTACATTGTGGTCAAAGCACACAAAAAGATTCCACGAGCTCTGATCATAATGATACATGAGCGCGTCGCATCGTTATCTTTTCAGCTCTCCCTTCCCCCTCCCTCTTTCTCCCTCTTTCTCTCTTTGTATGTACACTCTCACGATTATTCACGGTATATGACACGAGAAGCAACGCGCGATGCCATTCTCGCGAACAGCGTTCCTATATCTATTTGCGACAAACGAAACGACGATAGGCGGAAGCACGCCGGTTTCGCGCGGCCGGCCGCATCGGAAATCGAACGCGCCGGAATCGCAAGGCCGGCTTCAATCTCCGCAGCCGCCGCGAGGAAGAGTGCGTTCGCACCGGGCGCGGTGAAACCGATAAAACCGGGGAAACGACGGCGACGATGACGAGACGCGCGCGTGAGAGCCATTATTTACCCTCGCCGTTTCGCGCGACGCTTTACGACGATTGTAGCGTTCGTGATCTGATAAGGATTCGCGAGATTACGGCCGTCGCGAATCTTTCCACGGGCGGAGAGGACGGTGTTGTTGCGCACCGGGAAATCGCGTGCAGCGATTTAAACCCGCTGCTATTAACGCCGGATTTTTATGAATGGAGCGAACCGAGGCGGCTACGCCGCGTGCTCATTGACGTCGAACGCGGCGATGTTACGATGCCGGCCGCGGCGTAGAAATCGACATCGATTCGGGTATAGCCCATCGAGTGTCCGCCGATCGACGACGAGTCGCCGTGTCACCGTTGCTCCGTGAACGACCGACGTAGGAAATTCAGACAACGGCGAGATCGGCCATTTTCGTCGCTTTGTTTACGTAGCGGCGTCCAAGCGAGAGAGAGTGTATCGCACGCGCGTTATTATGTCGTCACGTAGGTGCATGTGTGCATGCTACACACCGCTAAAGGCGCATAAGAATCTTCTCTCTCTCTCTCTCTCATCCTGTTTCTCCGTCTCTCTCTTTGCCCACTTCACCGCACATACACATACATACACGCTCTTTCTCGCTCGCTCGCCGCCCGTCTTGTTTTCTTACCTCAAATTGCCAATGCGCCGCTTGTAGCAACTGCTTCGCCTGCTCCCTGGCGCAGCCCGCGGCCAACACGAACTGATTGATCATCACCTGCTCCCGTAGGGCGTCCATTTTTTGTGTCGGTCACGTTTCGCTCAACGTAGACACGAAGGGTCACGCGGAGAGAGACGCGAGGAGTGTGGGAGGTGCTGACGATCGGGGAAACGGGAGGACGAAGAGGGCACGGTGGCAAAAGGAAAGAGAGTGAGCGAGTGAACGGAGGGACGGATGTACGTACGTATGCGTGCAGGAAAGAGGGACGGAAGAAGCGATAAACGTCCACGGCACGACACGGCACGATCCTCGGCGGTCCACTTACGGTCGATCCGTTCACGATACGTATGACCGAGCGCCTCGTCTACACGGAGCGAGCGCGACGACGACGACGACGTGCGATGGCGAGCGGCGGGCGGCCCCTTGTTTTCAAAACTAAACTCATCGCAGACGGCCGCAACTGCTGCGAGCGCTACGGCCGCGCGCGACGGACGCGAGGGAGGACGGGGTGAAGTGCACCGCGTGTGACGTCAGAGCGCGCTACTGTTCGCGTCGAAGCCGTGCGGCGTGCCGCCTCCCGCTTGTTTAGGAACCTTCTATGCGCCGTGCACCCGCCCTGCCCCTCCGTCCCCCTCTACACGCCGCCGGCCACCAGACGCTTCGGTGTAGGTTATCTTTGTTATTGTTTATCTGACGTTTATCAGCGATATAAACGCAGGGAACGACCGGGCAATTAGGAGATGGCAAGAATTCGAACGCTGTCACGGTCTTTGAATCCCTTTGCGTTGTTATTTGGCAAATAGACGATGTGGTAAATATAACGGCGAAGTTTTTCTTGTCGGGACGACGGTTGATAATGCATCATTCTATCGAATATTTTCATGCTTACAATACGAATATGAAAGTTAGAACAATTCAATCATTCGTCCGTTCTTTATAGCAGCACTGCTGAACTGGTGCAATAAGTTAGAACATGACAAAATACATATAAAGAATAGACCACTGGTGTAATTGTAAACGACGGTATGACAGTTCCCTAACTTTGTAGTTATCCTCTCAAGGATTTACTTTTCAACATGAGGAATAGACTTCATTTTTGATGTTCGATTACAGGAGAGAAATAAGTACCAGTCTTTGTATAAAACGATGCATCAGTTTTATCACAAATTAATTTTGTTATACAATATTATATAAGAATAATTAAGTAGTGTTACAAAAGTGGCCTTTTGTAAGCTAATAATTTGTCATGATCATATAAAGTATGAATCTTCTCATACATATATTTAAAGAAGTACAAAAGATTATCGTATTGTCCATTATATCTCAGTTCTGTTGCCAAATACATATCTGAAGATTCTTCGTTAAGCATCACATAGTTCTGTTCTCTATTTACCACGGGATCATCTAAATCAGTATAATTTTCTATAGCACCAAAGGCACATGTGTGCAGTTCCACTAGAAATTGGTGAATCGCTTCAATTGTCGCCAAGTACCATCTTGGACATTTCTTTTGATTCCGCCAGAACTGAGAGATCCTTGACTTTAAAATCACACAACGTAATCCTGCAAAAATTGAGTCTCTTTATATAAATGATATAAAGACCACAATAGTGACATATAAGAATTATATGTGACTGTAGTGGACAAATTTTCCCCACATACCACGGAATCTAACATCCTTATATATCTCTTTAGTTTGCTGCCATGTACTGTCGATAAAAATAGCCCTTTTCACAGGAAGTTCAGATTTGATTCTCCTTAAAATGGTAGAATCCTGACCTTCTTCATCTTTCACCTCCTTAAAAAGATCCTCCACTCTTATGGCACTTTCGCTAGGGAAAATTAAAACTGTCTAAGGGATTATATATGTCCCTTAAGTCAACGAGCATTCTCAAAAATTATATAAGACTGAAGAATATATATTGTTACTCTCTCATACTTCCTCTCTGTCTATCTCAGGAAACTTCGGATACGTATAGATCTTCACATCCTCTGGTGCGAGTATCACAGCGTGAACAGCTGTGCTCTTGCCGGCTGTTTCCCGACGGTGCTTAACTATGTCAATTTTGATAGGTAACTGAAAATGGCAAAAAAATAAAGAACGCGCCTTGAATTGTCCATTGTTTCTTTCCGAGTTCCAACTTACATCGATTACGACAAATTGCAACGTACCTTCACTCGTGGAAAGTATATTTGATCGATAACGGGCAAAAAGCAGTTATAACAAAAGTACTTTCGCGAGGCGTAACATCTCTCGCAGGGCATTCGACCCTCAATCGTGTCCAGTACCGTAGCATCTTTAATGGCCAGGTTTCGAAAAGGCGCCCTGTCGATTGTCCTCTGCTTCCTTTCGAGCTCCAGGAGTTCATCGGCGGTGCTTCGCGCCATGTTTACCGGCGGTGTCAAGGCGTAAAATTGTTTATTCGTTCTGTTGACTTACAATAGCGATAAAACGCGCGGAATCGCGATCGTGTGACTAATGAAACTTTCGGGTGTATATATATCGTCGGAACACCGGTGCGTGTGAAAACACGAATGTGTTATTTACCGCGAAGATAAGCCGTCTCGCGAACCGCCAATCCGTCAAATCTCGGTACTCAACGGCCCGAGTATACGCTCCGAATGATGGTACGTTCTCATTGGATAACCATTTGATTACCAATCGCTTATAAAGTGTTACCCACACAGCATAAAAAATGTCTAAACATTAGAGACGTTTGAAAGATATGCCACTTGTTTCAGACGTTTTTAAGATTTAGGACACTTGTGCTGTCTCATAAAATTGGAGAATCTAAATTCGTTTGCCGTACAAAATTCCTCGTGATCCTTCTCTATCTTTCTCTCTTTCACCCCCATCAAATTTCATATATCTATTCCATGTTAAATACAAAAAGTGTAGAGTGTATGACGGAAAGAACGAAAGTGCACTTACCGACACTGCGCGTTTTTAACTCGTTAATCTCTCGCTCACTCGGGGGCCCACAAATCTTTTCGAGAACGTTTCGGATCGGCGTTTGAAATCGGCAATGTTCACGCCTGTTTAAGACGTCTCTTCCAAGTTTTTGGCGAGGAGGATCCGCGCATTTACTCCTGATAAATCGAGGCGAATCGCGATGATTGACGTTTAAAACGCGTTTTTCCACAATTACCTATTGCGAGTTACCAAATTTTTTTTCCACTTTTTTCACTTTTTTTCACATTTATTCGAAATTGAATAAGGAATCGAGATATGTAAACATTTTTGTCGTAACTGATTGAGAAGTACATGTAATTTCTAATCGTTTATAACTTTTATGAATTTGTTTAAACAAATTTCATGCAACGTAGAACTTTGTTTTGTTTTAATAAGATAATAAAATAATATTATCAGAATTTTCCCATTTTTATAAAAAAATACACGCAAATGATTTCCTAACAGCGCGCCACGTCCAGTTCGCGCCGCTGCGCGTCGATGTAAACAAATGAAAGTTGTTATTTACCTATTGCGAGTTACCAACTTTTTTTTTCACTCATTTATTCGAAATTGAATAAAGAATCGAAATATGTAAACATTTTCGTCGCAACTGATTGCGAAGTACATGTAATTTCTAATCGTTTATAATTGCCTGCAGTTCGCGCCGCTGCGTGTCGATGTAAACAAATGATCGTTGTTATTTACCTATTGCGAGTTACCAACATTCTTCTTCACTAATTTATTCGAAATTTAATAAGGAATCGAAATATCTAAGCCTTATTGTCGTAACTGATTGAGAAGTACCAGTAATCTCTAATCGTTTACGATCGCCTCCGCTGCAACGCTGCGCGCGGATGGTAAACAAATGATCGTTGTTATTTACCTATTGCGAGTTTCCAACATTCTTCTCCACTAATTTATTCGAAATTTAATAAGGAATAGAAATATCTAAGCCTCATTGTTATAACTGATTGGGAAGTACCAGTAATCTCTAATCGTTTATAACTTTTATGTATTACTTTAAACAAATTACATGCTACTTAGGACTATGTTTTGTTTTAATAAGATAATGAAATAATATCAAAATTTTCTCATTTTCATCAAAAATACACGCAATTGATTTACTAATATCGCGCTGCGTCCAGTTCGCGGCGAGTCCAGTCTGCGCCGCTGCATCGAAGTAAACAAATGAACGTAGTTATTTAGCTATTGCGAGTTACCAAATTTTTTTTCCACTTTTTTCACTTTTTTTTCACATTTATTCGAAATTGAATAAGGAATCGAAATATGTAAACATTTTTGTCGTAACTGACTGAGAAGAACATGTAATTTCTAATCGTTTATAATCGCGTCCAGTTCGCGCCATTGCTCGTTGTTGTAAACAAAAGAAAGTTGTTATTTAGCTATTGGGAGTTACCAACTTTTTTTTTCACCCATTTATTCGAAATTGAATAAGGAATCGAAATATGTAAACTTTTTTGTCGTAATTGATTGAGAAGTACGTCTAATTTATAATTGTTTATAAATTTTACGAATTCGTTCTAAGCCTGTGACAAGGTTACAGAAGTCATTCGTAAGACATACATCAATCAAGAACACAATGTGACACAACTCGATTCTTCTGATTGGTCCTTCGTTCTTTCTAGGGATGTTTCAATCCATAATCCATTACTAACATTAATTTAGCGTTTTTCGTACAAATTAGCCCTCTGTGAATTAGATCCCACCACATTTTTTTTCCGCCTAATTTATTTGCGTCCGCGTTGCTTCGAAAAAGCATTGCTTTTATTACCAAATGTAACAAAATTCCAGAATCATTCTGTGAAATGTGGGGTATGAGGGAAATGTATCGCGCGGCTAGTCCGATTNTAATCCATTACTAACATTAATTTAGCGTTTTTCGTACAAATTAGCCCTCTGTGAATTAGATCCCGCCACATTTTTTTTCCGCCTAACTTATTTGCGTCCGCGTTGCTTCGAAATAGCATTGCTTTTATTACCAAAAGTAACAAAATTCCAGAATCATTCTGTGAAATGTGGGGTATGAGGGAAATGTATCGCGCGGCTAGTTCAAAGCATTCTTTCAGTATGCTGTATTCTTTCGGAACACTTTTACGTGTACGATTATTATTTCAATATTGGAAAATTCTAATCTCGTTGTTAATCACGAAATGTAATGTTACTAGTGACAATAACATTTCCCGTTATGACGTTTATACATTATCAATTATTTGTTGACAGTACTTATATAAAGCAAGCGTATAATCTAAAATTGCATCTGAATGAATTGTTGGGGCATTGTCTAAGCCCTTGACGAGATTTCATAAGTTATACATAAGATATTCGTGCATAAAGAACACACCCTGATAAAACTCGACGATTTTGATTGGTCCTTCGTTCTTTATAGGGATGTTTCAATCGACAATTCGTTATTCACATTAATTTCGCGTTTTTCGCACAAGTTAGCCCTCATTGAAGCAGACTTCACCACATTTTAATTCGACGTAAAATATTTGCACTCGCGTTGCTCNTCGACGTAACATATTTGCACTCGCGTTGCTTCGAAATAGCATTGCTTCTATTAGCGAAAGTAACTAAATTCCAGAATCAATTCCTGCAACTTCTGGTATGGCGGAATTGTATCGAGCTGTACGCTCGAAGCATGTTTCCGCTGCACTGTATGCTTTCTGACCTCTCTTTATATGTACGATTATTTCCATGCTGATAAATTGAAATCCCGCTGTCATCGACGAAATATAATGTTACTAGGGACAATATCGTTTCTCAGTAAAGTTGTCTATATTTTATTTAATATTTGTGAACAGTACTTATTCAAACAAAGCGTGAACATTATAATTGCATCAGAATAAATTATTGGTGCATTGTCTAAGCCCTTGACAAAATTACAGAAGTCATTCGTAAGATATTTATGAATCAAGAACACAACGTGATGCAACTCGATGTTTGTGATTGGTCCTACGTTACTTGTAGGGATGTTCAATTCACAATCCATTACTCACAATAATTTAACGTTTTTCGCACAAATTATCTCTCGGTGAAGCATATTCTACCACATCTCATTTCCATGTAAGATATTAGCACACGCGTTGCTTCGAAATAGCATAGTTTTTAGTACCGAAAGTAACTAAACTCCAGAATCATTATCTGAAGCGTGGGGTATGATGGAAATGTATTGCGTTGTATGCTTGAAACATATTTCCACTGCCCTGTATGCTTTGCGAACATTTTTTAATGTAAGATTATTTTTTCAATACTGATAAATCCAAATCTCGTTTACATCGACAATATTTAATGTTACTAGTGACAATATCATGACTCCGGTATGACAGTTATATATTATGAATCATTTGTAGTCAGGATATATTCACAAAACGCGTGGAGTCTAAAATTGCATATGAATGAATTGTTGGCGCATTGTTTAAGGCCTTGACAAATTAACATTAATAATTCATAAATTATTCATATATAAAGAACACACCCTGATACAATTCGGCGTCTCTGATTGGTCCTTCGTTCTTTCTAGGGATGTTTCAATGGAAAATTCGTCATTCACATTAATGTGGCGTTTTCCGCACAAGTTAGCCCTCAGTGAAGCAGATTTCAATACATATTATTTCCGCGTAACAAATTAGCACCCGCATTGCTTCGAAATAGCATTGTTTCTACTANACAATTCGCTATTCACATTAATTTGACGTTTTCCGCACAAGTTAGCCCTCAGTGAAGCAGATTTCAATACATATTATTTCCGCGTAACAAATTAGCACCCGCATTGCTTCGATATAGCATTGTTTCTACTACTGAAAGTAACTAAATTCCAAAATCAATAACTGCAACGTGGGGTATAATGGAAATGTATCGCGCGGCTAGTTCGAAGCATTCTTCCAGTATGCTGTAAGCTTTCGGAACACTTTAACGTGCATTATTATTATTTCAATATTGATAAATTTTAATGTTGTGGTTAACCACGAAATATAATGTTACTAGTGACAATACCATTTCTCCGTTATGACGTTTATACATTATCAATTATTTGTTGACAGTACTTAAATAAAGCAAGCGTGTACTCTAAAATTGTATCTGAATGAATTGTTGTGGTATTGTCTAAGCCCTTGACAAGATTTCATAAGTTATACATAAGATATTCATTCATAAAGAACACACCCTGATAAAACTCGAAAATTTTGATTGGTCTTTCGTTCTTTCTAGGGACGTTTCAATGGACAATTCGCATTAATTTCGCGTTTTTCGCACAAGTTAGCCCTCATTTTAATTAATGAGTTTTCCACAATATTAGACGGTACGCGGTACTTATATATTTATCTCTGTCTTCCAGGTAAACATTGG
Source organism: Dinoponera quadriceps (assembly GCF_001313825.1). Taxonomy (NCBI): domain Eukaryota; kingdom Metazoa; phylum Arthropoda; class Insecta; order Hymenoptera; family Formicidae; genus Dinoponera; species Dinoponera quadriceps. The sequence continues at coordinate 117 of NW_014554530.1, read as the reverse complement.
AGGTATGTTAACAAAGTTATTCACTGTCTCTTAGGAGGTTATCTTTTGTTCAAATACTGCCGTATTATACGTGTCAAGTTTATAGACAATTTTATATTTTTCACGATATTCGCGATG
>NW_014554529.1:1229786-1236995 GCF_001313825.1 Dinoponera quadriceps | reverse complement strand
TATAACTTATCTTGTAGCATATATCACCGTTTCGTGCGGTCGGCTTTAATTGTCAGAATGGCCATAGAGTATTCATCCATAAGAAGGATACTTTATGGCCGGTATTCATAACTTAAGCCGTTAAAATTGACCAATCACAGTCAAGTGTGAGAAGAGTAGTTGATTGTGATTAGCTAATTTCTTACGACTTAAGGCTTACTACACCTTCCGTAGGCAATATCAGAAAACACAACGGTTGTGCAACATTGAGTAATTGGTCTAAATATAGGGATCTAATAGTAAAGACCAATAATCATTGGTAGCTCACTGATCGCTTCTGCTTTCTGAACGCAGCAACTGTTTACCAGAGGTAAGTTCCAGTTGGCGCTCGCAACGATCGCGAACGTAGACCGTACCCACAATGTCCAATCACATTGGTTAATTCGTCAAATCGACTAATGCGATTAAACATTATAGGCCCGACAATCGTTGCGAGCGCCAACTACCTCTGAAAAGTGTTTTAGCTCAAGAGCACCATTTCCGGAATTTCCTACGTTTCTTTCTTTTCCGTTTTGCCTGCATAGGTGAATCGGTGAGTGTTGTGTAGAAGATTTGTATCAACGTGAGTCTTCACCATCTTATATTTATTGAACGTGTAACGATGAGAAAGATATTTAATTTTATGTCTCCGATGGCTTTTATTCGATATGTATATGTTGTGTAATAATTATTTTTAAGATTTATTTATTTGTAAAATAATTATTTTTAGTTTATGTTTGGTTTGCATCGTCAGAGAGAAATTAAGACCAACTTTGTTATCTAAGTGTTGTTATATTTCTCAAAGTATTCTATTGTAATTTATTGTTATCGCGAAAATACAATGAAACTGTGGATAGTTAGCAATTTTTCAACAATTACTAATTATGCACGTACATATTGTAAATTATCATATTAACTAAAGCTGAAGATACTGATGTAATAAAGTTATTATAAGCGTAAATAAATAATATAAAAAATAAATAGTAATGTATAAATATATAACAATATTTTGACAAAGATTTTTGAATTTGTTGTGATACATCGTGCAAAATCTTAATGTAGTATGCTTGGTATGAAGCATTACTATATTTCTTAATTTTAAAATTGTCAATATTGTTTGTAGATATTAAATATCAACCATGGGAAAGCGCAATAATATGATCCCAAATGGCCATTTCCACAAGGATTGGCAAAGATTTGTTAAAACTTGGTTTAATCAACCAGCGAGAAAAATTCGTCGCAAACAAAACCGTGTTAAAAAGGCAAGAGCTCTTGCTCCAAGGTACGTATATGCTTGAACGAATTTTTCATATGTTTACAGTTAAAATCTTCTTTTATAGATATTTCTATTTTATGTAGCTTGACCTATATGGTTATATATAAAACTGTTTTATATAAAAAATGTTTTATATGTAAAACTGTACATATAACAATTTCCCATTTTTTTATAATTAAATTATAATTTGTAATTAAATGCTATTAAATGTTATTCTAGGCCAGCAAATCTCTTGAGACCAGTAGTACATTGTCCAACATTCCGCTATCACACTAAAGTTCGTGCTGGTAGAGGATTCACGTTGGCTGAGCTGAAAGCCAGCGGTTTAAACAAGAGATTTGCCCGGACAATTGGTATTGCCGTTGACCCACGTCGCCGTAACAAATCGATCGAATCTCTTCAGACGAATGCACAACGACTGAAAGAGTATAAAGCCAAACTGATACTCTTCCCAATAAATGAAAAGAAGGTTAGCTTAATACTACTGAAAAAGATTCTTATTTGACGTATCTGTAACTATTATACAATATTCATGTGGCATAATTGGATTTTCTTATGAAAGATATTTTTATATATTGTGTTCATTTTCCTCTTTCTTCTTTTAGCCGAAGAAGGGAGACGCAACTGAGGAAGAAAGGAAGTTGGCTACTCAAATCAAAGGAGAACCGATGCCAATACGGCATCAAGCACCTGCTAAAGCAAAAGCACGACCTATTACAGAGGAAGAGGCCAAATTCTCGGCCTATGTGACCCTTCGTAAAGCAAGAGCAGATGCACGACTAGTAGGCATTCGTGCAAAGCGGGTTAAGGATGCCGCGGAAAATCCTGATGACATGACTAAGCTTGCTAAAGACAAGAAGGCTAAGAAATAATTTTCATAACCTTTTTTTCCTTATGCAAATAAAAAGAAAAACATTCTATAATGGAAGAATAATTGTGTACTTCTTTTCTCTGTAAAATTTTGTAAAATTATGTTGGTGTGTGCGTTCTAATTAAGCAACATACAGAAGGCTAATTCCTTAGGCCTATATTCATAGTCGGATCTTACATTTAAGATTGTCTTAAGTTCATCTCCAGTTTCGTAGCCAATGAAATGTGCCGTAGAGCATCTAAAGATAAGGCTCCTGATCTCTCGCTGCGCCTGTCCTTGTTTGATGACGTCAGAAGCAAGGAAACGTATGTCAAGAATTCTTGCGTTATACGTTCAAATAAAAAGATATATTCACAAAATGACATTTGGACAATGAGATTCGTTTACTTTCTGTGAGTAATCGAAACCAAAATTTGTCATTTAACATTGAGTAACTCGGTGAAGAAAAATCGCGCAGCAATCTGCAAGTATGTAAATTAAAGCGAATGGTTCACACTTTCTAATGACATAATCGTCATTTGTCTGTTGCTTTTTATTTACGTGGTACAACGTGACAAACTTTATTAAACCATATGACATGCGACTGATGTTGATTTATGCTCTTATAATATTATAAAAAATAATTAGACATTATATCGGACAAAAAATCTGAAAACTAAAATCTTCAAGTTGTACAATGCTTTTTGAACCATTTCAATATTATTAATTTTGCACAAGTGATAGCTCATTGATATCTTTTTGTGGTCAGGAGTCCCTTTAATCTTTGTGGATGATGTATTTGTGCGATAAAATATGTTCTTAACAAATTATTTTTCCGTTTACGGGCCACCGAAATGATTACATTGACTGTATTATAACTATACACAAATATAAAAAAAAAGAAAAAGCATACTTATATGTTACTGATTACACTTTCGATAGCGTGTGTACAAAATGTCGGCTGCGTCTGTGATATCGCCGCTGATCCGTAGCTGTCATTTTACTAATTATATATTGCAGGTTAGAGAGAGAGAAATTTAAACCTGTTAGTGAGTGGCGAATATTAGATTTGTCGCAGCAGTATTCTCTGTGGTGACAACTGGATATCTGAAGGATATATGAAGCGTGATACATGCATCGTACAAAGTTAGATTTTATCGGATTATATGTACGGAGGTTATAGCATCATCGTACAGAGATAAAGGACAAACCATGGCTTTCAACGAAAGCTGACTTTACGATAGGAAGAATTGAGCTCGGAATTCTCCAACGTAATGGAGTTAAAGGTGTGGGTCGAAGGAATACAACGTATCGTGTGCGGCGTTAGAGAAGACTCTACCTGTCAGGTACATAGGGCTGACTGTTCCAACTTTTCCATCAGATTTACCCCACAGGTATCTATTAGGTAAATCGATGTCTTGTCGATTGATCTGTCCAAGAGGTACCTGTCAGGTAATTTTACCAAGGAGTTGGAACAATCGATATATGTGCTAATTAACCAAGATAATGGTTGTATTATTATTTGTTTATATCAGCTTATATATAATATATAAGAGTGAATTAAATGTGTGTTGTTGTTTTTTTTTTCTTTTCTAAATGTATCTAAATATTGTTATATGTACTTTATAACGATATATCCTTATTACATGTAATTACTTTATTTTATTCTTTAAGACCATCCAATTTGCTTTTCAAAAACTGTTGCTGCAACGATAATCTCATTGCAGGATGTAGTACTTGCAATCGCTAATGCTACAGCCCAAACAGGTAGATTTATTTTGGTAGAACGTTGGAGGACCAATGAACGTTTGTTAGCTCCTTATGAAAAGCCTCTTAAGGTCAGATATACCTCATATCTTATACATATGTTATGAAATATATCTTTTGTAATATTAATTAAATCTGAATGAACTTCAAAATATTGATATATTTATATAAGTAATATAATATGGTTGATAACATACTGTTGTTTTGATCAGATTTTGATGAAGTGGGGTGAATATTCCTCTGAAGTACAACTGATTTTGAGGAAGTCTGAAAATAACAAAACAAATGCTTTACCATCTCGCTTAACATATGTACCACGTGCAAATGGGTTACCAGTTTCATTATCTGAACACGGAACAAGTTCTACTGGTACCCAAGATGACACCAAAAATATATCGATCTCACAAAGTTCAGATTTTGATGACATGCAAGGAGGATTGGAAAGGAATAGGGATACCAGAAAATCACTCACATTCACTGGATTTCATGGAGGTATTACAGAAGGCAATAGCGAGGTAGGTTTTTAGTCGATGATATTTTACGCTGCGTTTCGTTTATTTTTACTGAATATAAATATTATTTTAGATTCAAATGGAAAATGTTGCTGTAGTTCAACCTACATTACATTTGAAAAATAAGGACTTGAATATTCGGAAAAATATACAAAAACCTGCTCAATCACCTACACGAGGAGCTAGTACCGAAAGTGAGTTATCCATTCTTCATTGTAATTTTCTTTATGCATATTTCATTAGTATTAGAATATACTGATAATAATTATTTCTTATTGTCTTTGATATTAATTTCTCTTTAATAATCTTTATTATGCTATACATCAATTATGTTGCTAATTATGATTATTATTTAATTTTTTTCTTCTAGTCACCACACACTTGTCACAGAAAAAGGTGCGCGAAGTTCCGCCTTACAGAGAGCCTCCAGGCCCAGCTTCACCGCCATTAAGAACTTTACCACCTTATCGAGATCCACCACCGCCGAATTTAAATAGTCCTGGAAGATCACAGTTCGTGCCTGGTAGCGGATCTCATGTTCACAAAGACGACCAACCATCTTCTAGTAGTTCCATTAAACTGAAAAGGAACCTCATTCAGGTTGTTTATTTTGTTCACTATAAAACGTTTACTATGCTTACATTTTGTTATGCGACAACTCACACAAAATCATATATATATATATACATATCACATATATATTCGTAATATATTTTTTGCAGGAATTTCAAGACACAAAAGTTCCGACACAATCTGTCAATCCACTGCCTACCACGGCACAAAATATGGCAACTGTTGTTTACACTCAGCGATACGTTGAACTTATAAGACTAGTCAATAAGCAACGGGACACTATTAGTGCTCAGCAAGCTGATATTTCAAAAGTGAGATATTTATATAACTTATGGAACTATATTTATATAACTTGGAAGTACAAATTATCTTACTCTAAAATATTTATGTTACTTTATCTACGAAAATGTCTACAGATACATTCGCATGTTTAACAAATCAAATAGCTAATATATCTTAACATATTTATTTTTATTAGTTTGATGCAGAAATATCGTACTGGGAATCCAAGAATAGGGAACAGATACATCAAATGGATTATATTTCCCAGGAAGTCAATCGCATTGAGTCCAGTGGTCGTATTATTGAAGAACAGGTACGATGCTTGCTTATTTTTAATTATATTTTTTCTGATTATTGTAAATAACATATTTTTTATTTTAATTTTTATTACGTACATTAAAACTTATAATTTATTTTAATCCTTTGTTATAATTAGCTTAAAGAATTAGCTCATGTAGAAGAAGAGAGTGAAATAGTAAGACAGCAAGAAAAAACACTAAAGTCGGAAATAACATTGCTCAGATCAAAGTTGGCCAATTGTGAGACGGAACTGCTTCAATGTAAAAATAAGATCAGGTGAAAACAGATTATCACAATGCATTCTAAGTACTCGAAAACCTTTACAATATTGTGAGACACAGGGTTTAACTTTACACAGAGAATATAAAAACTAACTACAATAATAATTATATTTACAGATTAGTTATGGAAGAGCTTGCGATGGAGCAACATAATATAAATCGTGAGACAGATGAGCGGCAAATCATGGAACGGAAAATAATTAGTGAAGTGGAACATTTGCAAAATGAAGTGGAACAGGCTAAACGTGCAACCGAGTTAGCTTCACAGTGTGCGGAATCTTTAAAATTAGAAGTAGTCAATTTGGAATCAGCTATTGTTGAGAAGAAACTACAAGTTGAGAGATTGGTTGCTGACATGAAGGAAGCAAATTTGCAAAGTTTAGCCGTTGCATGTTCAGATGAGCAAGTCAAATCTTTATTAGAGGGTATTTATTTTTATATATATATTTCATTAGTTATGAAGTTTATATGTATAATTATTTAATAAAAATAATTATTTAATTGTTAGGAGCCCATAAACCTGGAAGTACCCGTAAGATGATAGGATCACCGAGACAGTTGGAGACTGCAGTACCCACAAGCAAAAATCCGCATGGTGTGTGGGTGTAAACAAAAAACACAGTATATCTGCCACAATGCTCTCTTGAGTAAGAAATATATCAAAGAATCGTACACATATGGAAATATTCCTATGTTTATATAGTTTTATAATAAGTATGTCAACTGATTTCTTCATGTTTTTACGCATTTATTGCAACATTAATTGGTGTTACTGTTCTACGTACATTTTACGCCGCTGATAAGATTTTTAATTTAATTATCATGCCATAATGTGTGGCCCTATTTACAAGATATTAAAATTGTTGATCAGACTTATAAATTGTTATATGACACATTTGAGGCTTTCACGGTATAGAAAAAATTATAAATTGTTTTTTTTATATAACAATTTATAACAATACATTTAAGAACTATATGTTTTTAGAAATATTTAATATATTGTGTACCAGGAATATTATTCAACATTGCATGCTAATTTATTAAAGAAAGTTATTTTGATTTTCAAATACTTAAAAAGTATTTGACAACAAGAAATGTTATCTCTTTGTATCTAAGGTAGTATATCAGATATTTAGGCATTAGTTACAGTTTGTATAAAAAGTAACTGATCTTCAAAACCAAGATTAATATTAAAAATGCATTTATTAGTGTGTATTGCCAATAGCTATTTTTATATTAGCTATGACATTGAGACTCAAGAGATACTTTGCCATAATAGATTTAATTATAGTTACAATGTACTTAAGTTTTACATTTTAATTACAAACATTAACACACAAGTTAATAACG
>NW_014554529.1:1187478-1229460 GCF_001313825.1 Dinoponera quadriceps | reverse complement strand
ATATATATATATATATATGTGTGTGTGTGTGTAATAATTGTTAATTTTACCCATTTTTAATTCAAGAATGTATAAAAATGTATTTTACACATATATCTATACAATTTCTACACATTCCTTAACAATATTGTCCCAGTAAACATGTCAACATGTTTTAGATTTAATCTAAAGTACACCTTTTTAACTAAAATAAATGTTTATCATGCATAAAATATAATGCATTTAAAATATATTCGAGTTTAAAAATGTGTGGAAAAAGTAAACATGACTAAAAGAAAGTGAAGGTAACAAAACGTAAAAAATGCATATGAATAGACCGACACTTGTTCCCGCACTATTGGCAGTTTTTTGGTTATGTCGTCCAGTGGGTGCAAAACGGTGAACGCAGTTAAGTTCAGAGATCCAATGAGAGAACGAATTAATCAAAACTAAATTCTTTTATTGGACATCGTCTGCGCTCTGAACTTTTTAGCTACGTCAATAGAGGTTTGTTCGTTTTCGCTGCACCGCTGCAATAAGTTGAAGCGAGACAAGTATATGTTGTCTCATTTCAACTTATTGCAGCGGCGCAGCGAAAACGAACAGACCTCAAATCATTTTGTTTCCCGCTATACTTTAGTACGCGTGATAGCAAGGTGAACTGGTGTTACAAATTTTGATTTTCTTATGCGCTACATATCAATAAATTGCTTGACATAAGTTTCTATTGAGCTCTATTTTATACATATATTACGATTTTGTGTATAGATGTGATAATTGTGAAATATATGACATTTTAAAAGTTTTATTGTCGTTTTTGGACACGGTACAGTAAAAGCAGCAATTGTAAATAATTTCGGACAACAAAATGAGTTTGTGGGTTGATAAATATCGTCCCACATCACTTTCCAAATTAGATTATCATCTTGAACAAGCAGAGGACTTAAAAAACATGGTAATTATAATATTAATGTGATATACCGAAACACTATCTTGAGAATAAGGTTAACCGGTTTTATAAGCTTTCAAAGTCACAATACTAAACTGTCAGATTAACTGGAATAATCATAATGTTTCATTATTATTTTTATTTAAAACATAGGTTCAAAAACGGGACTTTCCACATTTACTAGTGCATGGACCACCAGGTGCAGGAAAGAAAACCCGAATATTGTGTATTTTAAAAGAACTCTATGGGAATGCAGCTGAGAGATTAAAAATAGAAAACATGCAGTTCGAGGTTTGTCATATCTTAGTTTTATTTTATGATAATAATTGAGAATCTAAGGATTAGACTTTCACGGATAATTACATAAGTCCATAATATATATAGATAATATAAATGAACAATCAGATAATATTATACATAATACGTACTTTTAGACAGCTTCCAAGAAAAAGTTGGAGATACTAACAATAAGTAGTAATTATCATACCGAAGTAAACCCAAGTGATGCAGGAATACATGATAGAATTGTTGTTATGGAGTTAATAAAAGCAACTGCGCAAACACACCACATAGATATAGGTCAAAAAGAATTTAAAGGTATGAAAAGAGATACTATATATAAAATATATTTTTTATCTTTGAATTTCAATATTTCTTGATATCTTACAAATAACTGATAAAGGCTAAACATGAAAATTATGTGGACATTTTTACAATATTAAGTCATTGTATATAATATTTTATAAATTAGTAATTGACTATAAATAATATTATTGATCTATGTAAATAGTGGTACTGCTGTCAAATGTGGATCAACTTACGAGGGACGCACAGCATGCGCTTCGTAGAACAATGGAGAAATACATCAATACATGCAGATTGATTCTTTGTGCTAACTCAACGTCACGAGTTCTACCTGCGATTCGATCGCGATGTGTACGAATCCGAGTCCCTGCGCCAACAGCTTCTGAAATAAAAAATGTCCTACATTCAATTTGTAAACGCGAAGGACTCGCTTTGCCCGACGAATTGGCCGATCGAGTAATCGAGGCTAGTGACAGAAATCTCAGACGAGCAATATTAATGCTTGAAGCTTGCAAAGTTGAGCAGTAAGTAATGATACACGTAAATGCATATTTATAAAATATTATGATAAAATTAAAATCATTACATCTTCATTATCTCCCTTTATGGATTTCCAAATTGTTCTGCTTCCAGATATCCATTCACTGCCAATCAAAAGATATCAGAGCCGGATTGGCAAGTATACATACGTAATACAGCTACTATGATGGTTTCTGAACAATCTCCCAAGGTACTTCTGGAGACGCGCAATAGATTTTACGATTTATTAACGCGTGCCATACCATGTGATCTAATATTCAAAGGATTGTTGCAAGAGTGTGTAAAGAAATGCGATGACCAGTTGAAAAGAGAAATTATCGATATTGCGACCGAATACCAACACAGAATGATACGTGGATCGAAACCTATTTTCCATTTAGAAGCCTTCGCTGCACGATTTATGGCGATCTATAAGAAATATATCGATTCATCTTTAGAAGGTTTCGTGTAAAATCCGTACCTTTTGTGTCATGCTTTTCATACTTTTGATATGTTTTGATATAGTTATGCTGTACAACGGTTGTAATATTTATACCATGATACGATTCTCGATATCTATTTTTGAACATTTTATTCTGAATATTGTAAATAGGAAGAAGTGAAATTCGTACTTGATAATATACAATTTTTGTATTTTAAATGATACAAATTTAATTCAACTTACATGTTTTCCCATTAAAATCCCCCTGCCTCTGATGTTAAAGATGTTTTTTTAAAAATATTCTATTTATAAATGTAATCACTTGATAATCAAATGCTCGTTCAATTTTGAATTGGAATAGATTGTTAATAAAAAGAGTTTAATTTGTGCGATCAAATATGTACGAGTTCTATTATTTTATTCAGTAGTTACAACAGTATTAATAATACAGTATAGGCTTGAAGCGATTTGACAATACAACTAATTTGTAAAGAAAAATTGTCTCCTGACACATGAATAATACTCTTACATTGCTGCAAGTACAAGCGCAGAAATAATTGACAATGCAGATACTGTGTATCCAGTGCTATATACTTCTTTGATTGAAAGAAACATCCCCATATCCCAAGCCTGTAAATTTATAAAAATATAAAAATCAGTTTTTTCTTCACAATGAAAATAAATTATGATTTAATAAATTATTTATGTTTTTCGTTTGAATTATTTCCAATTATATTTATTAGGATAATATAAAAAATCTTATACCAAATGACGTATTCCATTGAATAAATGATAGGTAGCAGGCAGGGCTAAACATGTCTTGCCAGCGAACAATACGGGAGAAGATAAACATAGGCTCTCCATTATTTCTATAAAACAGGGGATACCACCTGGTATAAACAATGTACCTGAAATGAGATGACGTAGCTATCAAAATATTTTATTATACATTTTTTCATGAAAGACACATATGTATTAATTTATTCTAATAAAAGAAGATTGTCGATCTGACTAGTTTATTTAACAATTGTTAAGTAATATTTTGTATCTCACCTAAACCAAGGAACATTGCATAAGAAGATAATATTATGCCAGTAGTCCGATGTGTTATTGAAAGTAGAGCTGTCAACTGGATTTCATAGATTGACAAATGCGGTGACATTGGTCTCTTTAGACGCATATTCTTCTCATCATGAGATTCACATGTTATACGTGAAGGATTTGATATTGTTATGCAGAGAGGGCTAAAAAAAGCCACCTTCTGTTACAGTTTGAGTTATAAAGACACGACAGAATGAAAATATTCTCACACAAAAACTTCTGTATAAACAATACTACGATTAATATTTATAGGTTTGGAATATAATTATACCCTTTGTGTTTATTATTATTATTTAGTAGAATAATTTAATATGACATAAAAATGACCAAAAAATCATTACTCTTAATTTGACAATTACATAAAATTGAGGTTACGTATTATATAATAGTTTACCTGGATGTGTATAGGGCCCGAAAATGTCGAAAATCAACATTGCGTCGGCACAGAAGTCTGAAAAATGTAAAAACGTCTTCGTTGTTTCATTAAATAGTAAATAAAATCGCGATAAAAATTACATTTGCTAACGTACCTTGTATAAAGTAGCGCCATTTTTGCAATATAAATACCCTGTATTTTCGACAGATGATAAGCAAATATTACAGGTGCGCTTTGAAAAGAGGAAAGATATTTTTAAATCGCAGCACCGAATGTAGGATATTCAACAGGGTTACGATAGTAACGAATTCTTATTAAATATGTGCCATAAACAATCTCTACTAATAAATGAACAGCGACGCGGCAGTGCGAATTCGAAAAAGGTCGCTCTGTATTTTAACTCTCTGAAGATGATTTTTGCGCATAAATTATCGCCACATATAGAACACGATATATTATCCCGCACGTTTATTAGCAATATAAAGCAAAATATGTTTGAATACTTCCTGAAAATATAAATGTAACGGGCTTGCGATGGGGATGCCGAGTGAAGTATCGCACATATCGAAGCGATCGATTCTTGAAAATTTCGATAATCGACCTACGAGATTCCCAACTGCTATGATATTCGGTCTGTTACGCGGACCGGAGTTATGACGCGCGCGGTAAGTCGCTCCTCCGTATTTCTCGTAATTTTGGCTCTTCGAAGATGAGCTTCGCATAAGTATTATCGTCGAGAGCGCCGCAAATAAATTTCGCGCGTTTGTCGCGATAAAATATCGTTTTGAATAACTGTCGGAAGTGAATATCTCGTCAAACGAACCGCCGAGAGAATGCCAAACCAAACATCGCGTGTTCGCTGAATTCATTCGAAGTATTCTAATCCCCACGACTTACGCTTTAGATTCTGTCAAAAGAGTCTCGTGTGGGTGTTATAGTCGAGAGTGCCGAACACGAGTTTCTCCTTCATTCACTGCAGTCTCCTTTTTTAATCTACTTCGTACGCGGATTATCATCGGAAGCGACACAGGTTAGTACAGAGTACTTCATCGATAGGATTAAGAGATGTCGCCACGTTGTCGTCCAAGTGGTTCTATTTCAAAGTCTCTCGATCTCCTGAGAATTGTAAGGAATAAATTTCAGCTTCTGTCATAATACATCGTCTGCAAAAATTACTTATACTTTTAGAAATGATAATTTTTTTTTCTTTCTTATCAATGCTGTATATTTGAACTGTCTATGGAATATATTGGCGGAGATTCGTGAAATGTCTGTGAAAGAAAAAAAATGTGAGAATAGATGAGTTTTTTAAATTACAGTTCATGAAAAGAATCAATCTTGCAATGATATTGTTTTACACTAATTTATACCATGATATTATTATTAATATACAACAATATTATTATAGTGTATCTCTGATTCAAGTATTATATCCGAAATTGAGACGTCTCAAAGATATCTTTGAGACGTCTTAAAAATATCACTGATTTTGGACATTACGCTGTCTGGATAATTTATTATAATGATCATTAATTTAAAATTATTCGTCAAAAATTAAATTTTATATATATACAACTGCACGTGGAGAGAGATAAATACATGAATATGATATTCTATCATTGATTGTTTTTGAAAACAGTTCTTGGAAACAGTTTGTTTTCTACTGATAAGGGTTTCGCAATGTTATAGAGCAATATGTTTATTATCGCGTCGTCACTCTCCGTGTTAATGTCTTCGGACAACGAGATAAAGTCTCGAACTATCGGACTGTTAAAAAGAACAGAAACAGCGCGCGTTCGTCGCTGCACTTAAAAAGGAAATAGATACAATTCGAGTGCAGTTAGAAGACGTCCGTAACAACCCCTGCGAAATACCCCCTTTGGCGCAGCCGCGCATACAGCGCCGCCGTGCGGATTACGCCGCTACTAATTTCACTATCGACGAAGTAGTGGGGAATAAGCTGTAGCAAGAGAGCGTGCGTCTACGTCAGGAAAAGCTCCGAGCTTATTGGTCCCGGTCCATTGTTGCGTATTGATTGCTGCGGAGCAGTGGTATGGTCGTCGGGACACTCGGTCGTCCTCGTCGTCGCCGTCGTCGGTGGTGTACACAGCCGAGATTAGGTTAAGAGGAGCGGGCGCGCGTCACAGATAGAAGAAAAACAGAAATCAAATAGTCGTCGTGCATTCGTTCGCGCGTTTATCACGGTACATCCGCACATACATGTACGCACATACATCGCAGAGAGGAAAATTTAAAATAAGAACAGAGAAGAGAGAGTATAAGTATATATAAATAAATATATACACACGTACGCGGAAGGACAAACGGAAATATCCGTCGCGTAGCAGTGTACGCGCGCGCGCGCGTGCGTGTGTATGTCCGTGTGTGTGTGTGTGTGTGACACGCTGTGGTGGTATTAGTGGTTTCTTGTTTTTTCCTGTCTTTCGCTCGCGGTGTCTCCCTGCGGCATCAGCAGTTGCCGCCGAGCGTGGTGACACCGCACTGTGAATCCTCGCCAACCAGCCCCGCGGCTGGAAACGTACGTCCGCGAGGGTTGCCCTTGGATTGATAGAAAGCGAACGAGTAGACCGTGAGAGGGTGAAAGAGAGGGAGAGAAAGGAAGAGTGTGTGTGAGAGAGAGAGAGAGAGAGTGTGTGTGGAAGGGAGAGGAGGACAGACTCTTGCGACGCCAGCGGGTGTGCGTGGAGCGGGAGCGGAGAGGAGAAAGAGAGCGGAAAAGAGATCGACGGCGGATTCCTCTAGCGCGCAAAAGCTGACGGAAGCTCGTGGTACCGGGGTCCTCGAGGATAGGAAAGCGCGAGGCGGCGCGAAATTATGAAGCGCATAAAGTGCGCCCTTCTGGCCGCCGCCGCAGCTGCCGCCGATAGTGATAGCCGCCGGTGAATGTGTGACCCGGGGGCAGCAGAGATCCGCCGGGATGACGACCGAAGAGACGACCGAGCAGCCCCCGGTAGACGACTGCCTCAAGGAGCGGAAATGGTGGTGCTTCCTGCTGTCGAGCATCTTCACCTTCCTCGCCGGGCTGCTGATCGTGCTCCTCTGGCGTGCGTTCGCCTTCCTCTGCTGTCGCAAGGAGCCCGAGCTATCCCCAAATGACCCGAAGCAGAAGGAGCAGAAGACGGCCCGCCAGGGCAAGGAGTTCGAGGGGACTTTTATGACCGAGGCCAAGGACTGGGCCGGCGAGCTGATTTCCGGGCAGACCACCACTGGACGTATTCTGGTAAGCGTTATCGTGCAGTGTCGCCGTACAATACGCGTCGTTTAATATTTACAGCGTTTTACACGAGATTATCGATTTTAAAGGCAAACCGATTCTACACCATTCCGCAGGCTGACCTATATTGTTATACGAATTTTTCAGTCTGCTGAAAAAAAAAAAACTGAGTTGATGGTGCGATAGGTTTGAAGAAAGTAACAATTTATCGGTGGACAATTTATTGTCGAAAAATATTATCTTCTTCGGCTATTCTTTCATTCCATTCGTATTTTTCACTTTACTTGGTTTAGCTTTTATCGATTTTTAACTGCACTACATTTTATAATAACGCGGTAATACTTACATAAAATTCTCGACCTCAATATGTTTTATATCGTGATTTCACGGAGAGATTAATTAAATTTACCTGGCGAGATATTATAACACGCGTTCGTTTCGAACATATTGAGAAATATGTCGGTACTATTTGTTTACGTCTTAATCGGCAACAACATCGATGAAGAACAAGCTCCTCGACTCTTCTATTGATAAATATGAGAATGATCTTTACAATATGAAGATCTTATAGGGAATAATATATATAAATCATTTCGAGTTTACAACGAGCCGGAAATGCTATTATAGCAGCGAGGGAAATATTTCGATCATAAAGATTTTCCAACTCACCGCGAAATTAAGGTTCGCCCGACTTGATATCGAGCTTGATAAAAGTTCTTCGGTACTATTAATTGAATTTCCTGAAAATCAAACGCGATTCGGCTAAATAGGTCGAAGAAGGTAGGAAAGCGATTTCAAAGGAAATCCAATAAGAGCGCCGATTAAAACTGCAGATTCGTGCGAGACGCCATTACCGAAAAGTTCGATCGTTGGACGACGACGAAAAAGATCACTCGTCAACGACCTTCCTCTCTCTCCCTCGTTCGTGGATATGCCTCTGTGGCGAAGCGTAAGCTCGGCCACTTACACGTGTACGCGCCCGCGCACACGAGATTCCTAGCCCCGAGAGTCGCGTACGTGACCGGTGACCTAGTTTTCGTTCGTGGAACCAGACGCGGCGTCGGCCCCGATGTAGAGAGGGGTGCTTTCTACGCAGTGCGTGTTCTCCACCCCCGGAGATACGCGTGTTTTTCGTCGATCTCTCTGTCCTTTCGCGATTTACCCCCTCCGGGAAGCTCGCGTTCGCTCTTGCGAATCCCCGCCATCTTTTTCTCACACCCCAGGAGAATACTACATGGCGTTAAGTCGGGCGAGAAGGTTGCGCCCAACTTACGAATAGCTTTATTCAAATTTTATAGCGAGCCCCGCGGTAGATTTACGCGCACGTCGTTCCCTTCGTCGTTCCGATCGTCGCGCTTGTTCCGCATTTTTCAATGACGCGAGGATATGCCGCCCTTGCGGGTTCGACCCGGTCGGACGACACCATGCGAATCACAAGGTTCGACGGCTAACAATTACAATCTGACCGCGGATCCCTCAGCCAATCGATGATGAGGTTTATCGAAAGTCCGCGAAACTACTCTTTAATAATCTCTGTTGCTTGTCCGGGCTACTCGCGATTGTAATCTGAATCGCCGATACATCGTTAATCCGAAAGTCGATTCCCCTTTCGATATCGGCTTGTAATCTGTCGGCCTTAATCGCTCTTAACGCTACGATTTTTTTGCCGAAGCGGACGTTAAAATCTTTTCACCGATTGATTAATTTTTCATCATGTTGTAAATAGAGGAAATTTCTCTAAGAAAACCGTACAAAGAAACCGTACGAAGAAACCGTTGTAAAAAATCTAATTATCCCGAGTCGAAATTCTAGATTAGCTCTGCAGATTCCGTGAAATTTAAAGCCAATGAGAGAACATATATTTTATGTACAGTTGAATAGGATTTATATATCAAAATTAAAAAGAAAGATCAAATATATCTTTCCCTCTTTCCAAATTTATGGCACTTACTTTTTCAACACCCTGTAGAATAACTAAGTAAACATTGCATCTAGAATTATTATAATTCATTGGGGATACATGGAGCAAATATAAGACCAGTCAGACAGTCAAATCTGTGGAAGCAGATTTTGCGTAATATTTGCTGTAAATTTTGACAGCTTGCTAGCAGAAATATAGTAGAATTTATTAGCAGAGCATGATATAACAATCTGTTAGGTTGGTCAACGGATTAATCTGTTATCATACTCTGCTAGTAAATCCTGTTATATTTCTACCAGCTGTTGACAAAATTTATAGCTGATACTGCGCAAAATCTACTTTCGTAGGGTTTTGGTTGTCTGTCTGGCTTTATATTGAACAACATGAATTGCCTCATGAATGCTAATATAACCAATATTATAATTAACATATCGCCAATAAATTGTGTTGTTATTAGGGTAGATTAAGTCATCGCGTGTCCCCAATCTGGCGTGGATCTTGTCTACCCAAGTAGTTTTTTAAATTTTTGTTTTATTTTTGTAAGTAAATAAATTTTTGTTTATTAACCTTGTAATTATCTTCTTAAAGCAATCAATTTTTCATTCCATTATGGAGTTTCAATCTACAAAACTTAACAACTTGAACAATATTTGTGAAAAAAAGAATTCATTACACCAAAAAATAAATCACACACACATCATTACATAAATCCTTACTTGATTATTTTCGACGCTCAACTGTTTCAAAATGACATTTAACACTTCCTACGGTTAAAAATGAAAACTGCTGTTAGCATGAAAAACATTTAATTTTTCCGCTGTCAGGGATCAAGTTACAGTAAGTAATAATTTAAACAGCATCAAAAGACAATAGCTTGTAAAGTGTATTGTATTGCGAGATTCTTTATTGCTCGAACGAAACATGCATCTTTCTTCAGTAACTTTTCACATTCGCGAATATATCTAATTTTAGGCAGAATAACGATTCTCTTTGAGTAAACGTTTGCTCTCGCGGCAGTTATCGCGGCAGTCCGATGATCAATTAGTAACAGGCGCCTGTCTGACGGCGCGCTGACCGTTACCACTTTACGACAAGGCCTAAATAGCGTGTAGATTCCGTTGAAGTTTCTCGCTGGCTAGCGGGCCTATTCTGTAACATTTTACATTATGAAGCCTCCGCTAATGAAGTTTGTTTCACAGCTCTGGAAGTTTGCGTTACGCCGCAGCGATAATGTCATAAAGACGATCCGTTATAGCTTATCTGACGTCAAATTTGCAAAAAAATGTTATCTTCCCAACGTTTGCGACGTTTGTCGCGATCGCATTTGTTATTTTCGATTCGCGATCTCTAATTTTTATTCGCAAGCCGGCGCGAACCGACTGAGTGCAAAATAAGCAGCGCAATGAAAAAAAACGCGCGCAATGAAAAGCTATAAAGCTGCTCCGTGAAATAGGCCAAGCGGTTTGTAGATTTAAAACGTTAAAAAGCTATATTTCTTTATGCAGTCAGTGAAATTTGTTATTTTTGCTAAACAGCGCTCGCAAACGGTTAAATAAAGTCACGAAGATTAAATCGTGACGGATGAATATTTTCGATTGTAACATTATTCTTTGTTTTGAGAGATGGTTATATTCGGATATTCTCCTATCATCTTCAAATTGATATTAAAATAATATTTCCAATCGACATGACGCTAGCTACTGAAAAATAGCTGCAATCTCTACAAATAAAACACTGATGCGATATTTTTTATTCGGCAATAGAATTGTGTTGTGAATATCGGAATACGATGTAAATTTTGCACCGTGTACACACATTCTCGCAAATCACTTTTGGTATGATTTTTGACAGCTGATTCGCGCCATTGAAACTAAACTTGTATCGTGACCTCGCATGGGACTAGAGTTTTATTTCAGCAGCCGCAAGGAATTACGGAGAGATGTAGGATACAATTTATGAAACATTACAGCGTCTAGACGGAGCAGCGAATGTTATTCCGACATTATTTTTCTGTTGATTTATCTTAATTTCGCGGAGTTTGAGAAAATTGCGGCAGCTAATATTTTCCAGAATTTCATAATATCGATACAAGCAAGCGTTGTCTGTACAATTTATTCCGATAGTTAAACTTCCTTGTCACAAGTTAGACTCAGGAAGCGCCTCGATAACAAGAACGTTTGACAAGTTGGTTTGTTAACGAGCTTCTTGCGTAAACAAACGATCATTTTCACTCGATTCGAGTTTTCTCGCGCGATACCGACAAATCGTACTTGACAAATCAACTCGCGGTTTGTCGCGGTGAAACACGATACGTCGGAACTGCCGCGAATATTTAAGCTGTCCCTCGATTGCCAACTTTTTTCCGTTTGACACCGCGAACTTTTCTAATCGGACTTTCCTCGATAGTTCGCGCAAAGAGACATATAGCGGCAGAAATTTATAGTGGAATTTATATTACCGGCACGGGATGCTCTCTACACGTGTTCGCGGAAAAATCGACCGTACCACCAGGTAGCAGGCAGAGCAATATGAATTATGTATCTGTGACTCGTTTACATGGTCGTGTTGTTTTTACGTTGGAAGTTAATTCGACGTTTTATTCCAGTTTAGGCGCTTTATTAGATTGCCCGTACGCAAGAGTACTTAATTCTCCGTTATTACTTTCGCTTCGTTTAAATTTATTAATTGTCACAACGCACTGTTTCTTCGGCTTCTTTGTATATGATGTTTTTGAGATTCGCATGAATAGATGGCAAAATTCGTCTTTCGTATGCATTCCCGGCGACATGTCTCAACAAGACGTCGCGTGTGGCGCAATATTAGGAATTCTCGATTGAGAAGGGATAACAATCCGTCAGGGATTCATTCCCATCATATAATTCGGCAAATCTATTTCTTGTTTCGTAATGTGATTGTTGAAATCCCCCACGGCAGTTACAACCCGGATAGAATTGCATGGACGAGACGGGACATAAATTCAAAATTTCCCCGCAATGGTATGTAGTACGTACGTGCATCTCCGCCGCGTTTCGTTGCCCACGCGCATGATATATCGAACGGTGAAGATATTCGATGTTAAAATGCATAACGGATGCGAGGGAGATAGGCGGTCGTGATAACATCAATATGTCCGTGTTAGAATAACTAATTCCGTGATTTCCGGCTGAGAAGTGTGTTCTAATTCTGGAATTTTATTTCTAAGATATCGGTATATATCCTGCCAATAAGTGTCAATCATTTGATTCGTCCAGAATTACAAATATGTAGCATTAATGTTCGTTAGTCGATAGATTCGTTGGCACAACAGTCGTAGATGCCGACTTTGCTGAAAAGTTCAACTAATTTCGCGAAATCGGCTTCTGGCGTATCAATTTGGCACGCTTACTTTTATCGATGAAAGAGGTAACGAAGCGGAATTGTTCGGGAAGTCGGAGCATCCCTATCACGGAATCACGTCACAGCGGACAATGCGCGCAAAGAATAAAAGGGAGGAAAGTTGGAAATTTATTCGTGTGACGCGTCCGGAGGCGATCGTTTTCGGCGCTGCACTTGTCGGCTCCTGCAAAATTTCTTCCATTCGTCGACGACGCGAGAGATGAGTTTCAACGCGATCGTCACGTCGATGCACTTTAGCCGTCAATAACGTCGTTGACGTTTACCCGCTATATAAAAGTTATGGACGTAATGTGCGAATGTCCCTCAACGGATAACCGTTTCCAAGTTTGTGCGTCTTATTTCTCGCGTCAGAGTTCATCGAATTACAGGACAATTGCTATGTTTAATTCAGCACGACGAAGATACGTCGATCGATACGCCCGCGACGGTTGCTCTACACTTTATTTTGGCTTGTCTGGACCAATTTCGCGTGAATTTCTCTCCCACGGAAATCTCCAGACACCGTGGTGGTTTTCAAATTACAAGCGAATGAAAGTCGCGATTCGAAGTGGTGATTAAATTACGAGTCTTTATTTAGTATGAAATGGACGTTGTTTTAATGGAATTTTCACTCGAAGATTAATAAGTTTCGTAGAAACTATCTCCAATAGTTATATAAGAATTCACTATTTGATCACACAAAGTGTTGATTCCAAATCGATCGAAGAATCCATGAAGTTGATCTTGTGTTCAAAGTTAGAAAATGTCGGCAGAACATCTCTTTATCTGGATTGTGGTCGGTAGAAATTGAATTCTGTAAGCTTTTATCCAATTCCGAAGGAACCACTAGTTAAAAACCGCTATTTTATCAGAAAATTGCGAATACTGCAAAAAAATATGTTTTTCTGATGTAAGAGTCACTGCTAAAAAACCGATACATTTCTTCATGCTAAATTATTGCATTATTTTTTGCAATAAAACCGTCTAATATAGGAATATTGCTTTTCTGCTGAATCGTTACAACGTGGTGACATGTATTTGTGAGAACATGTGATAACGGCCGGAATGACTCTTTGTGGAGAATTTGAGAGCGAATGATGATGAGCGAAATGTGATTTCGCTACATATTTTGCGGACTTTAAGCGCACAAGGATCGCACTAGTTGGGAAGACTATCATTGACTTTTATACATTGTAAATATACCTCGCTGACCGACATTATTCTAACAAAAGGATAATCCCGGTCTTTTTCATTCGTCTCTCTCGGTATATATTTCGATGGAATTTTCGACTCTATATAAGAGAATCTTTAGGCGCCCGTTTCATAAAACAGATCCTGAATCCTACATTTTATTACACCAGCTTTATCATCGCTAAGTAACTGCTCCCCTTTATACGCACCGAGCAGCATTTTTATCAAAATCACAAAGTATATATTTACTTATCTTTTTACTGATCATTCTTTTTCATTTTACATGTTAAACGCCAAAACTGTAGATATTTATCGTTATTTATCTCTTTATGCTCGTTGGATTTTTCGAGCTTTTCTCGACGACGAAGCATGAAATAGTTAGCAGCTGAGTTAATACACGGCGCTTCTTTCTGCAAAGAATCTTGGCGGCCATTACCCGGAATTCTTTACCTCTCGGCGCGGAGTAATGTGGCAACGCAGCCGATATTGATTGTTGATATAAAGAGAAGATACAAAGAGGGACATTATTGCGCTGCATTATATATCGAGGATGTAATACAACGCCGTAAAAATGATTTACTTGAAGCAAAACATCAATAATTTTACGATGAAGCGTTGTCACGGTTTTTACGCGACATAGCGGGCGCGAATTACGGCCGCGATGACAAATAATAATGGCAAAACGGACAATACGTTCGTCGACACGAGGCGATGGAAGGAAGAACGATCGATTTTCCGCACTACCATCTTCGAATCGTCGGTGGGTGTGTACGAAATGTCGTTCGTGACTTTTTGCAGATTTTGAGATATATTGTGTTACGTAATCCATTGTCTCTCTGCAGCCACTCCGAAACAGTATACACGAAGGTCGTAAAAATGGGGAAATCTCGGGACGACTCGATAGGAGCCGTTCTTTGCAGTAACGAATAGTGCCTTCCTTCCCGTATAGTTAGACATGAATGTCGTAAAGAAAGTTTTACACATCTCAGTTAAATATATTTCAAAATCAGATTAGCAAAATGAAATTGAAAATTTCACGAGGAGGACCGTGTTATATATATTAATATGTTATAATTGAATAAGAAGAGCGCGAAGCCACGAGAGAGAGAAAGACACCTTTAAGCCGACAAGGCGGGTCTTATTTCTCGCATTAGGACTTATCGAATTACAGAATATCCGTCTTACAGAGGTATCTGCCGGTATGTTTAATTCAGTATGACCAGCCTACCTGGGCAGGCACGATCGATAGTGTCACAAAATGAAACCGCAAGTTTTTTCAGACCGAGCTGAAGGTCCATCCGTGCGACGGAGAATAAAACAAGGAGATACAGAAAGAATTGCTGAAACGTGACGGTGAGAAAAAGGAGATCCGTTCGTGTCAGAGCAGGGACGAACAGTTCGCCTATAATTCGTTTTGTACGCGTAAAAAGTGTGCAACCACGAGAGTGCTCCTTTATCCGCGTGAAAGTCTTCGTTCGAGGCGGTTTTCATTCCGAAAGCAGCCGTTTAATAATACATATCAGGGCCGGCGACGTATCGACGAATTAATCACCAGATTGAGGAATCTTGAAATCGTACCGCTCCTTGCTGTAGTTGTTTACTGCACTTGTTTTCCTATTGTTGTATATTTTTTCTTCGGCGTGTGTAAATTATCGTGCAGTTGTTGAAATACTTTGGTTAACATGGCAAGCTCGCAATATGACAGGCAATACGGGGTGAAAAATATGTTTATACAATATTGATTATCAATGATATCTTTTTGAACTTGCAGATGACAAACTCAAAATTCAGAAATTCAACATGGCAGACAAAATGCAATAACTAGCTAGGATAATCGAGGTCGCTGATTACGAATCTAAACTCAACGTTTGTAATCAGCTTCATTGAACTAGTTTTATTTCCCTGCCGTTCGGAGCACAAACAGAAAAATGTTGCTTGTCGCACATAAATATCGGGAAGATAAAAGCGAACTAATCAGCGCGCCGTACATCAAAGGAGTTTCGGGCGCGCGATGGGATTCGGTGTATCGATTTAAATCACAGTGATTGCGAAAATATTGTTTCATGTAGCCGTATCGCGGTTTAGGGGTTCAGGTGGTGCGTTAAATCCGTCCGTTTAAACGAGCGCGCACTCGTCATTCCTCCGACGTGAGCTGAAAGTTGAAGTGAGATTAACTACGAATTCCTTGTAATTGCTTGGCTAACCGTGGAGTTAACCCGAGTTTAACTTCTCTCTCTCTCTCTCTCTCTCTCCCCCGAACTACATTACACGGAATCGATCGTTATACGGAGTCGTTATCATCTTAATATATCCGGCTGACTGCCATATCCGGGGGAAATGGATAATTATTGATAAGACGCGCGCAACAGCGGATCTAATTTCGGTCAGGTATCCGACTATACTATAAATTTCTAGAAGGCGCAACGCGACATCTTGAACTTCGACGTTACATGTTTGGAGCACATTTCGACAGATATAAAATTAAACCGACATGTCGCGCATAAAACACAGATCATAATCCATGTGCTTGATCGCGCAACCTCCGATTACAAAGCAGCTGTCAAATGACGCGCTGAGCCTTTCGGCATCCGGCCGCTTCGACGAATACGTAGACTGAATCTCAGACCTCGCGGCGTCCAAACGAGATGGAGACCAACGAATTGGAAGCATTGCTCAACGAAAACTCGGTCCAAACGTTAAAAAAGTTTGCAGGATAGCTTGGAGTCGATAAATCAACAGTATCCCGCCATTTGAAAGCAATGATCTAGAAAGACGGCACGAACTCTCTGTCTCTCATTGTTTGCCAGGCACGAAGAAAAAAGAGTTTTTGTGGCGAATAGTTACGGATGATGAAAAACGGATCTGTTTTGACAAACGCAAAAGGGCTGATTCACATCTGCTACACAATATTCGGTATAAGGATCTCCCCGTATATCTGGTGGGATCAAGAAGGAGTATTTTAGCTACCAGGGAAAACGCCCTCAAACCTACGCAAAGTCCCACTTCATTATAACGTCATATTGCTATTGCGACTAAAGAGACGTTGTTCTGCAGCGTACTTTCCAGACATCGTCCCATCTGATTTTCATCTGTTCAGATCGATGCAACATCCAAACGGTTCTGAAATGCGGGTCGGATTACCTCCAAAGATGAGTCGTTTTATCGGGACGGGATCAAACTATTGTCCGAAAGATTGATGACAAAAGGTGATTAATAGCAATTTGACTAAAATATTATAATGACTTCAATATCGTACGAACTTTTGCAAGCACTTAATGTAACGTCGAACGATAAAGCCGAAGGGGATATTAGATAAAAGTGAGAAATCTGGTGAACCTTCACGCGTCATTAATTTTCGATGGTATTTTTTGACAAAGAGACAAATCGCTTTATCCACGTCACTTTGATCGCGCCACTTTGAAGCTGGGGATTGTTTTACCGCCGCTTTTAACCGCCTTGTTTTCAATGCGAAAATATTTGCAACGTCTTGTGACAATGTCGTATCGACATTGATCATCCGTTACGATAATACTACGGACGTTATTTCAGCGCGGCTTAGTGTGTGCTAAGCAATTTTTCTCAGCAAGGTAGCGACGATGTCACGTAGAAATATAATGCGCTAAGTTGCGGTATAATGTTCACGCGCTGTAACTCGAGTAAACAACCGTATCGATTTTCGACTATGTATCGCGCTACAGGCTTATCACTTTGGGAGTTGATCGCCTGTAGAACTAATGGAATTTAACCCCATAAGTTAACTTCTTCATTGCGCAATAAACCGTGCATGCCGAAATAAAACGAAAATCGGCTGCCAGAATCTTTCGGATGAATTATTTTTACATGCAAGACGTTGCTTCCAATATTTTCTCTACGTAATGTTTTTTACATTATTCCGACAAAATTGCATCAAGTATTCGTATAGCGTTCCATTGAAAATGCTCGAGCGCTTTCTCGATCATGGGACTTTAGCTCGATTTAATACGAAGACAATTCACTTTAGACCGTGGTAGAGTAGCAACGTCGGTCTAAATAGTGGAGTTTCTCTCCCTCACCTCGTACACGACGACGCGGAACGAGCAATGAGCTCCTTCCGACTGGAAGGGAAGATCAACTGAGATATCGGCTGATGAGAGAAACGAAAGAAAGAAGAATCACGTGTGGGAACGGCGCGGCACACCTTCATTCGCACGTCGGGACACATGTCCGTCCGTCGAAACTGGGTTACAGCTGTTGTACGTGTGTCCCGCGAAATTGGGTTTCCATGCTTTTTCGCAATTTAAACTATCGTCGCGGAGGTTCGATAGCGTCGCAAAAAAATGGATTAAACGCGCACCGGCGCATTCTTGCGCGTTTATCCACTCGATACACGACCGGTGGGTTACGACGAGTTGCAAAATAATACTATACTATAATCATTCCGGCACGTTGGAGAGAAGAGGATTTGACAGTTCGGTTATCGTGGGAAAAATCCTATAATCGTCCATCGAGCGCGTTCACGATTTTCTTTAATTCTGCGCACAGGCAGAAATAATTCAGTCGCAGTATGATTTCGATTATTTAAATTTACATATCTCTCTCTCTCTCTCTCTCTCCTTTATTTTGATGTTTAGATTGCCGGAAGGTTTTGTATCGACATTTGCCGCAGGCAAATATGTTTTGACGCAAACGCGCGTTCATAGTGAGAATAATAGAAAAATTAGAGAATTATTCTGTTATTATATCGCGTTGTGTATTATATTACATATCGAATGATTATTACGTGAAACTCACTCGGCGTAGTTCCGTAGATTTATTATACGCTCGTTGTTCAAACGTCAGGCGTAAATATCAATCATAGAAATGCCCGAGTATCAACGGCGCTTTCAATCCGATAATTTTTTCACAGCAAATTATTACTTTCGATCGTGTCCTTTTCCGGCGGGATGCATTAATCGATTCTCGCGCATAAACCCACTTTTAATCCTGCATTCAGCTCTAAATTCCCTCTACTCCTCCGCACGGGATATGTCACTCACAGCGTGGCGTTGCAAAAACCGTTGGAGGTATGCGAAATCGAATCGTGATTTACCGCGCATCGTTAGTCGTTTGCGAGCGAAATCTGTATTCTTGCGCTGCTCCACTTTTTATTTCTCCTCATAAGCAGACTCACAAGGACGGAACAATACGTTTTTCACCGCTCGCGCCGTAAAGTCGTTCGACCGATCGTCACGCTAACGCGAGCCAATAGTTGCAAAAAGCTTGCAACATTCTTTTTGCGATGAATTTCAGAAGTTTCGGAGGTCTACATATGTGTGCCGCAAAAACGTACAAAACGTGACATGTAAATAAGACGTCACTGTGTGTATAGATTTATTAAATTACTAACTCTCGTAACGCGCGCGATAGATAAACGGCGAAATTAAAACGCGATTAAACCATTTGTACATATAATTTTTATAAAGGGAAAATTATTTTCAAATAGTAAGATTTTCTTTTATCAATCAAAATAAAATTTTTTGACAGTCCATGGTATACTAGACAGTATTTTTTCTATGAAAATATATCTGTACGATAAATGGCTGCGCAATTCGTCTGTAAGAGTAATTCAATTTTCAAAGCATTTCGATATGTTGAATCCTCTTGATTTATTTGCATCATAATTATCACATCGGTAATTGCACAGAGCATGTATGCGTGTAGGATAGAAGCGGAAAGCTGAAACGAAACCTTTCTTCAAGCTTGCGAACTTGGAATTTAACATTCCAGTGGATGGAATTGATTAATGGTGTACATGAAACGAAATATATTGAATTTAAATTCCGCGAATGTAATATGTTGAAAGCATGATGTATATACAGCACGGTAAATTTAATTTATATGCACGCAAGAGCGCTTTGCAAAGAGGACACGTTAAAATATCGGTGGAGTGGATGGTTGTGCGCGGAGAAGAGTATATTAAAACGTGAGCTAGCATTACGACTGTTGCTAACTAATTTCACACATTTACACACAAGTTGTGCGTAATTGCGTCTGTTCTCCTCTCAAGGCTAAATTTATTCAGGAGGTACACACGACGTGCATTCGCCGACGACGTTGTCGCATTAATTAAAATGCTTAAAATCGTCGTGCACGCGAAACTACATTTTACGATTCGTTCTCAAGGAAGGGAAGGAAACGACCGCCGACTATTTCGTCCCTCGTCGTCGAGAATCTCCAACGGCGAAACGGAGAATTTTCGACGAAACAGGAAGCTGCACGCATTCGAAACGTTAATAGCACGGCTGTCGGTGCTAATGGCTGTCGCAACGCGGCTATCTAAGGTGCCTTTGACGCTCTCTCTCTCTCTCTCTCTCTCATAACGAAGACGATCCCGACGGTACGCTAATTTCATCGCGAGCGTCGGCCGCCGCTGCGCCATCATCGATGATTCGTTCCCGCTCGGTGCCAATCTTTTACCTCCACCGAGCGTGGGCTAAAATAGCGTTCAGGGTTTCTCGGCGCGTGAATCAAGTCGATTATGACTCGCTTTGGGTAAGCCGAGTAATCAGAGGCAGTCGAACGACAGCTTTAACGTTGAATTAAAATACGGGTTTATTATTCATGAAGGAAACGTAGAGTAGATGGCACAAACCGCAGAGATTCGTTATATCACGTTGAGATATGATAAGCGGAGCCTTTGTGGCTCGCAAATTACACGGTTATCGCGCGGTAATAATCGCGCAACTGATTTTTCGTTATCCGATTATGATTGTCTATTTCTTTATTTGCATTCTCAGGCTAGTGACTTTTGGCTCGGCCCGCGGATATTAAATATAACGCAGACAACGAATCGTGCTGGCAGACAATTGTGCGATTCTGAGCGGCGCGCGATGGTCTGTTCGTTTCTAGCTGCTCTCGCACTTTCCGCATTCGAGGCGATGTATATTTGGACTTTGAATGGGGAAAGGAGGATGGAAGCGCAAGCAAAACAAACGCGATAGATTAGGTTTCATGGCTTGTTTTACTTGTGTATATATCACTTAACGTGTGTGCATTAAATCGAACAATTCATTCAGAATATAGGAAACGATACAAATCTCGCAGAGTAAACTTCAGGCCGGAGAGAAAAGTCAAATGAAAAAAATAAAAAAGGAAGAAAGTCCCGATCGTAGATCTCTCGACGAAGTTTCTAAGCTCATTAAACCGCGAATCCCTCATTGTCCGCTAAAATTCAAACGGACTTTTCTCTAAACTAAAATTGATTTTAATTCGGGGCTTAATTACCATTGAGCGTTATCTCCGGAGATATCTTCTCCATTATTTTCTCGAATATTTGTCAAGACGAACGAGACAATCACGCGTCACTACACACGACATCATTGGGGCTCGTCGACGAATTCATCGGTGAACGAACGGTTGCAACGATAAAGTGTAACGCAGCCATTGTGCTGTTACAACATAGCTCCCCCTTTCTTTCGAGCTGAGCAGTTTACGTCGATTCTTTCATAATCGCAGTTTAAAAGGAATGACTCTCTGGCAAAGAGGCGCTTTTGTGAAGTTTTGCGCTAGCGAAACGAGCGTGCGACGGAATTTAGTTAAGAAAAAGACTTAATTATCGTAGGGACGGAACAAAGGTCAGGATTATGAACGGGCAGGATAAGAGGATTATAAGCGTAACATACATGTTTACATGTATCTCAGGGGAAACTACTTTGCGTAAACCGATGTCTTCTTTACTCGTGGATTACAACGGCATCTTAATTATATTTATCGCGATCAATAGAAACTTACAAAAAAATTGTAAACGACGCAATGACGATTATTATCATATACGCTAACGTGCGTATATGTTGGGAGACACGTTTAATCTATTTAATTTTGTCTTTCGACTGAGAGATTGTTCTTTCTCGCGAATCCAGAAAAAATGGCAACCCTGTTTACCTTCGCGCTTTTCCGTCGAGAATTCACGAAGATTTAATTTCCAACGTCTGCCAATTGTAGCAAATCACTACTGATCCCGCTCGAATTAGCCAATTTGCGCCGGTCTCTTCCGGATTTGATGGGGTGCCTTCCCTCGGGTAGAATAAGAAACGCCATAATATTGTCTGCTAGCCTCGCGGAACGGACCGTTGGTATGAGAAAACGTTGCTTTCTTATCGACCAATAATACGATATTGTCATGGTACCGAGTGGAACGCGCGCATACACAGCGGCGGAGCTTTATGCGCGTTACGATCTGATCGTTTTGCCGCATGACTCGGCGAGACACGTCTGCCTCCCGTGTAAATATTATTTATCAAATTCACGGACATTCTTTGAAATGCAAATCAGATATTGCGTACAGACATGAAATTGATAACTATTTTTCAAAAATATAATTGTTTACTTGCCGGCTCTCATAAATGAACATCATTCGTGTGTGCTTTTCCAACAGCGCCTGTAAATCGCAGCGGAAACGACAGATTATCTGATCGCGAAACACCCCTTCCGAGTGGTGTCGAGAAGCGCGACGTTTTTCTCGGAGCACACCTCCTTCTGTGTCGCGAAAAGCGGGGCTCGTGCATCCCGTCGTAAATGGAAACGGTGTCATAATGGTATCGTGCGGAGACAAAACGAGCGTGCACATAATGCGGCAACATATATACGCGCGCACGGAAAGTGCATGAATGCAAGCCGGGTGTGCCTGTAGTTTATTCGAGTTGTTGTCACCCACAGCAAAAAGTGACCGAGCGAGCTTATGGTCTCCCTCGGAAGTCTCTAATTTTAACGGAAAACGGGTCGAGAGTATATCTGTGCGCCACGGTTGATCGAAAACAAACGCGTTTACTTCGTCTCCTGCGACAACTGAAATTAAGGTGTCGCGAACGAACAGCGAGAGGTGTTCGTTGCAACATTTCGGAAAATGTCGTTACAAATCCGAACGATTCGCTCGAGACGAAATTTTGAATCTGTATTAAACTTTTAATTCTACAATGTAGTAAGATAGCAAAATAGGTTCGATTCTAATAATATAATACTGTTTTGTCCGTTCCGTTTTTTGCTATTTTAGCATGAAAATGGATTGTTGAAGATAGTATCAAAATTCGATTTGTAAAAGGGAGAAGTTGAAAGATTTTTATTAGTTTATGAGTCATCTGATTAAGCGTATTCTATTCTTAAGAGCATCAAAGTAGTATCCAAATTTTAACTGGCTTATCAGATGTTTTTAAAGAAAGTTTAGATACGATCACACGATCGCTGCTTGTTCGCTATGTGTATGCACACCTTTATGCGAAGACCTTGTTTCACCGTCGCGACGGAACCTTCACGTGTTATTCTGTACTTCAACAATCGTCCACTAAATTGTGACTTTGCACACTTTATCTTGATTCAGCAGAATGCATTCAATCGCTCCTTCTCTCGATATTCTCTCGAGGAAATCATATTGCGTCAGATCGTGAAAAAGGGTCGTTAAGTATTAAATGATATGACGATTATAGACGTATTTGAAGCTTTTTAATTTGCGTGTGTAATAACAAGTTCCGCGTAAATAGCGTGTAATAACGTGAGAAATGATTATAATGCGATCTTAATATACATTCCGTGTTCCATCGCATTTTTCGCTACAAGAAACGCGAGATAAATTTGGCGACCACGATTAAAATGAATTATTCAGTGGCGCTTGAATCGACCGCTTTCGCGCAATGGGTTTGTATAATTCCCTAAGATCTGTTGAGGGAAAGAGGAAAAGAAAGGGAACCCTACCGCACTATTTTACATCCATTCGGCGAAGAATATACAAAATCTTGAATATTCTCTTCATTCATTTCACTCAGTCATTCCATTTAAAATGCAATTACATGTAATCATATAATAGTCGGAATTAAGCTTTTCAGCTAGATTAAATTTCAACGTAAAACTTCCAATTGAAAAGCCAGATAGCTTTATTGTATTTTTGATAAAGATATCCCGATTTAAAAAGTACAGTCGCGGCTTAATCTGATTTATTTGAAAACTACAGACAATCCGATGGACGTGTATTGATAATTGGAAATCGCGCTGAATGATTGCAAATCACGGAAATTCTACTGCTAATATACCGCGGAAAATTTCACGCAGAGCCGCGGAAAAATGATTCCTTTAATTTACCTGACACGCAACCGGCACAGAGAGACGGACTCAATATGAATAATATCGATATACGTTCCGTGAATAAAAGCCGGTTTTTTGGAATCATTTTTTCAATTCCTCTCTGATATATTTACACTCAAAATTGTATGTTCTTGCTTCTCTATTGATTTTTCACTTTACTTTTTAATTTCACATTTTATTCATTATTTCTGGATGTAAATCATCGTCAGTGCCGCTCCTTGATGATGTTACTGCTTGTCTTATAATTGTTAATGTCGTCATTACTACGTTGCGCCGCAGAGACTTCGAATTTACGCGCGTTATGTTTGTACAGAAATTGCATTTAGGAATATCAATAGCAGTCATTGACAACGTCGTTAAATATAGTCTGCGATAGACAAGACGCTGTAATTAGCAGTCTGCCACGATCGGCATTTGACCTTTGAATAATTTGCCAAACGTGTGGTCGTATATACGCACAGCGTCTTGAAAATACACAAAATATCTGGGAATTTAAAGCGACGAATCATCGTTTAGAATTACACTTACAATTTACCATCTATCATTAGCGTCGTACTGTTTAATTTACAGGAAAATTATCACGCGGAATAAACGGTGACTGATTAACACTGCCTTAGCAATTATAAGAGCTCTCTCTCTCTTTCTCTATCTATCCCCCCCTTCCTCGAATACCAACGCCTTCCAATTCCTCCCGAGATAATTCGCGTTTGAATTTTATTAAAGAAGATTTATACGGATTCTGAGGAACTCGTGAATTATGTTTGTGTGTACGGGTGCAAACATAAACTGTTTTAATTCGGAAAGCGGTACTTCCGCCACGACTATTTGTATTCGTTAATCCGATTTTCATAACCAAGTGAATTCATCGTGATTTCTCATTCGAAAAAGACTTCATGTGGGTGATATTTAGCAAAAAATGAACAAAACGCATAATTTAACCCGCAGAGATGTTTTACGCATGAAATTAAGTGTTGCATCCCTCTACGCAAAATCATAGATTATTAGGAACTTTTCGTGTTTTTCATACTTCACGTTTCGTCGTAAGACGAAATGAAATGAAAAAGAAGGAACTTTAATTAAAATTTTATTGAAACGGTTCTCTATTAAAATATTAAAAAATCATGTGTCTCCATATGACATCGCCAACAAAGTTGGATTGGTTACAACCGATAATTCGCGAAGTTGATGTACGCGCGACTTGTAATTCGTTTCGCTGACAGTCACTTCCCGCAGAATGCGCGTCGTCTCCCGGCCGGAGATATCGCTTCATACGGGACGATAGCTGCCTATTTATCCGCATGCTATAATTGGAATTTAACCTTTAGTCGACGTCCAAGCAGGTGACCCTGCGGTCGACCTACATAACGAAATCAGCCTCTTCCTTCAGTTTCCTCCACCTTCTTCTACTTCCTCGAATCGTTGATATCGTCTATATTTCTCCCGATAATATTTAATCGAAACTTCTAATCTCTCCGTCGGTTGGACCAGAAATCTCTTATAGAAAACTGTATTTGTTTATGAGAGGATTTCTACTCTACTGAAAAAATTGTTCAAGTAAACATTTGCTAAGAAGTATTGAAGTAGTTTATTTTATTTGGATTAAGTAATTTTTTTCTCAGTGTAGAGAGATTCTACAAATATGAAGTAATACTACAAATAAGAAGTAACGATCTTCGTTGAAATAATTATCAATAACTACAGCGTTATCTACTAATGAGAATAAACTTTCCCAAGTTTATTTACATGTGTACATATTTTTTTGTTCGATCATTATTTTTAGTCGATTTGCTTCTTTCAATGACAAACGTCGTAGCACGAAGCGTAAATAAGTTAAGACGTATGAACCGTTTCGACGCGATGAACGTAGATGAATTCATAATCGACCTATCCGCTGTGTACGACGACCTTTCTCAATTTTCCAGAGCGTCTCCGATTTCTAACTCGATTTGTTTGCCATCTCGCGCGGAAATAGACGCGAGCGGCGTGCATTATTTCAGTCTATTAGAGAGTTGTTTCATCTTCTTCCTCCGCCAATTTTTCACACTTTTATTTCTTTCCTTCTTCGTGACCACGACGTCCCAATATACTTTACCCATGTTTAAACGATTTTTCGAAAGAGATACGACTTTATAGATGAATATCGACCAAGAGAGAAAGAGAGAGAGAGAGAGAGAGAGAGAGAGAGAG
Source organism: Dinoponera quadriceps (assembly GCF_001313825.1). Lineage (NCBI taxonomy): Eukaryota > Metazoa > Arthropoda > Insecta > Hymenoptera > Formicidae > Dinoponera > Dinoponera quadriceps. The sequence goes on along the minus strand of NW_014554529.1, from coordinate 1,203,511 downwards.
AGAGAGAGAGAGAGAGAAAGCGAAAAAAATAGATTACATGAAGAACGTACGAGGCCATCGGGTAAATTTGTCACGTTTCATATCGTGGAACTGGAATGATAAGCCTATTCCAATAATGCTCGCCAACTCCGTACGTGCCCTGAGATAGATGAGACAAAGAGAGAATGAAAAAGAGAGAGGAAACATGCGATTTAACTTGGCGGTTTAATACCGTCGCTGTCGGAACCAATATCGTAACTGTGGACGATGATTTGTTGAAACGTGGCCGAAGATCCCCCTTCCCGCGCGACCGATCAAAGAGCAACTCTTCGATGTCGGAACTTAGCTCCCTTTACGTCGGTGTTCCAGTTTCACCCCCTCCCCCGCTGCTTTGGCAGAGGATCGGGTCGGTACCATAATTCGGTCATTTGCAATTGGCGGAAACCGACACTTTCGCGTGTTTACCAGCCAGCGTCTATAATTTATGGATATACCTCGTGGCCGGGGACGTGTTCCGGTATTACGCGCGTTACCATGGCGTCGTTAATGCGGAAAATAATTTTATTAATTTAACTTGGCACCTTAATGGGAATTTCAATCACAACGGAGAAGATACCCATTCTTTCATCACTTTTAATCAATTTCGTTCAATCGTACAGCTGCCAGATTTATATCTCGACCGAACTCCCTTTCAATTTTAAAGTCGTCCTACTTTCGTTCTTTTATTTTTTATAGCGCATGTACTTTGTACACACACCTTTCCAATATTTCTCGCTGGAGGGCGTGCGTTCCGAAAGATCGAGCTATACATTTATATCCGGGCAATCTTATTTCGGGAGTAGCAGATAAAAGGGGATCCGGTGTAACATTTCCTTCCTAAGTTGCGGAGTGACCTGTTTTATCTTTCCAAAGTATCGAGTAGAGGGCCATAAATCAAAGGACCGACACTCCCAAAACGCCTTCCTCCTCCCATATTTCTGTCCACAAAATGCGGCCCGCGAACATCTATTTCCCGAAAGTGGCGAAAAACTGAGGAGACGTATCTCTTCGTGCAAATTCATAATCCACTCTTCCTCTCTCTTCATCCCTTTTCACCCCTGTGGACGATCATATTTGGTAGAAAAGTCGTTAGCAGCGGCTGGCAGCCAGCCAGTATCCGTTTCCAAGAATGTAACAGATTTGTCACGACGCCGTTGGTAGGAGGAGATAATCGCGTGTACGTCGATCCATTCGAAGTAAAACGTTAGCCGGCTCACTACGTGCCATTCTCCTTCTCTCCCTTCGGGTGACATGAATTTCAGTATATATGCCAAGGCCTACTATCGATAATCCGCTCCGCCCGCTTAGACAGATCTATGCTACTCTCCCGCGCGTGTAGGAGCCATCTTCTTGGGGGCGTAGTGAATTTCGCTCTTAAGAGATTTGTTCGGAGGATTCGGTATGTTCATCAATCATTTGGAATACGTATGCCGGTATAAGCGAAGAGGGATGTGACTTCTCGCCATCTTCGAAAGGCTCTTTGGATTTTACGGGAGAATTGAATTTAATTTAGAAGCTCATCCTCGTATCGCCGATGAAGAGAATGCTCTCGTCGTAATGGTTACCATTTAGAGATATCTCTATATACTAATGTAACAAATCCACGTTAAAACTGGTTAGTAGAATATTAGTTACATTGATATTAATTTTTAATATACACAGAGTTAAAGTCATCTGTATATATAAGTTAATTAATAATTATGAATTAATTATGAATTAAATGGCACAGCTATATCCAGATGTACATTTTATTATATATCTCGAAATTATATATCTAGGAATATCTATATCTAGATATATCTAGAGATTATATTATTATATATTTAGGAATTATGAAAGTATCGAGATTTTCCACGAGTCAAAATGCTGCTAAACTTCTCTATGGGTAGGATAGCAATCATCTTTCAAACATATTTCTAATATCACACGTAGAACGTATGTAGCTTCGTCGTTGATTATTATTTAGATCCAATTAAAAGATGTTTTCTAACGAAAAGTATGTTAATAACAGATTCTTCTACGAATGGAGTATAGATTTCTCCCGGCTGAAATTTCTAGGAAAACCGAATTATGAAAATATTTCATATTAACAATAAAGGGTTTTCCACGAACTAAACTAACCAGGGACGTAAATAGATAATAAAACGTGATTCTTTGGTCAGCGCTTTGAGTTGACTTTTCATCAACAGAAATTTAATTCGGGCTTAACTCGGCATGAAATTCAATGCTGAAAGTTGGAAAGTTGCGCCGAGTAAAGTTTCCCCTTAGCATTTTTGCTAAGGGAAATGCACTCCGAATTTGTCAAAGACAAATCGTATGGTGTCTCATCATGTTTCATTGAACGTACAAATATACGCTATAACTTTCTCGCCAACGAGCGAGTAAGATCGCTAGTTATTTTTTAATACTAACATGATAGTATTTGATACTATAATATAGTCGGATCAGCTGAAATTTCCTGTTTACGAACGCTTACCGACGCTGCTAATGACGTGATAAAACGGAGATGTAACGCGCACGTTTCGATATGGTCATTAGCTTATACTTTATCCTCGTTTATAATGATGGAACGCTCGTCACAGTAATCATGCAACGGTTGCTCATTAGAAGATCGATAGTTTGATTGCGGAGCGTGATATGTGGCAACGCCTTTCATCAATAATAAAGTAAGTGCCGTACGGGATGATTGCTATCACTTTGATTATTTCACGAAGATCGGACTCTTAATCTTTGCCACGTCAAATATTTTCTCGATTAAACTTTCAACTCTATTTCGATGTCTCAAACAAGAGTTTGAGTTTCGGCTTCTATTTTCTATTTCCTACGATTCTATCGTCACGCTCTTGGGATATCGTGACGTTATTACGAATCGTATGTATTGCCAGAAAACTTTACAAACAGTGAGATGTTTATACAATATGTATTATTCCAGCATACATATGATAGAGAAATGGTGAAAAGAATATCAATACAGAAACTAATATAGCCACGAATGAACAAAATTGGGTAAGTCGCAAGAAAGATTTATTGTGACATCTTTTAACGACCGTAATCATTAAAACGATTAAGATATGTAATTATGACAAGAAGCTTTAAGTATTTTCAATTTCTTAGGCTTCGCAAAAATTTGAATTGATATATTTCACAATTGGCGTCACACTTATGTTAGCGCGCGTACAGATATGAATACGAGATGTGCGATAGGAAATAAAGTCTTTAAAATTATTTATATTCTTCGCTGGAGATTTGATTTTGTTCTCGTAAGATTTCCGGGTTCCTCGCGGTGCAAGAGATGGGACGCTTATATAAACGACAAGTGTGACTCAACATCGCCAAGTCTTGAGAAAACAATTACAAATAGACCCGATTCTCGTGTGCCCTAGCTGCAGCTTACCGTACCGACGATTTATGCCGGTTAAATTCTCGACCACATTCCGTGAGCACATACGCTTAATGCCATTTGTAAGATATCGCGCGAGGGTTGCGCAAAGTTGCGTCGTCCGCCTTTGACTATCGGATGGCGTACAGTCAATGGAAGCAGCTCGTGGCAAGATCTCTTTTATTATTTCTGCCGCGGGATAAATTATGACCTGAAATTCCTCCTATCTTTATATTGGGTTTATCTCGCGGATAACTTGGCTTCCGTTGTTCCGATAACTGCCTAATGCGTCGAGATTGTTGAAACTATTTACGTTACACGGTCGATCGACGGAGTTTTTTCAACGTAAATGACGTCTATCACATCGAAGGCTTTATAAATGTAAGCGCATTTATCGCGCTTATCTTATTACTAGAACTGAATCCGGTCCTTTTTTCCGCATGTGACGAGTATTATCATTGAAGAATGATATACTAGAAAATATTTCAAGAAAAAAGTGCTGTATTCAAATAAATTACCGTAATGCCTCTTAACAAATTTTTATTCGGATTAAATAAATTTTACTAGGATAATTTGCGTAGATATTTTATTTGGATAATTTACTAGGAAAATATTTTATTTGGATCCAAATAAAAATTTACTCAGGAGTAATTATTTACTTGAATCAAACTTTTTTCTTCAGCATACGGACTTTGCACGCGACTTTAAATTCAATTGTTCTCAAGTAAAATTGTTTTATTTATTTCTCCTTCGCTTAGATAAATGTTAATTATACTTCGTAGTTTCTTCTCTGTGCAACGGGAATATAATATGAACATAAGCAAACACAACACGAGTAATTAGGAGCAAACGTATAAATATATCCCGAACACGATGATTTTCCGTGCAACTTTCCGCCTCGCTTTGCGCACGCTAAATTACGAATAGCCATTATCTCATGCACACATTGCGTTCACAGGTAAATATTATATTTCTTAGTTCGACGACTTCGTGAGAAGAGAGAAGAGAAATAACAAGTGTTCGTTCTCCAAAGTGCCTACCATCTAGTTGAGGAGGATACGCTCCTCGCTATTTTTATCTCGCGTACTACAGCTCGATTAAAAAATAAACCTACGTTACAAGGCGGTACAAACGCTCGGCGGAAGCATAATCGCGTTGGTAATCCTTCGTCGCTGCTTGTCAGAGATAAGTTTTCCGTCGGACGAGATATTTTCTTCGTTTCTCTGCGCAACGCCTGAAATAAAGATAGCGACGTTTAGCATCGGGATCGGAAAGTGAATCGGAAGATGACGGCAGGTAATAACGTCACGTTCAATTTTTACCCGCTTCAATCACGATTGCATTTATTTCGCACTGCGCGACTAGAAATGGCGAAATGTGAATATGCTTCAGAGAGTATTTGATAATCGTGATTAAATACTTCTCCAAAGATATTAGTTCCAGATTTGTCTGCACTATTTCGTCGTCTGAGCGCCAGTTACATTAAACACTCTTGTTTTTCTTATTGTTACGCCGCAACCACGGGTTTTTTGCCGTATGAACGATTGCCAAAATTGCCGTTGCCAAAATTGTGGGCAATTAAGTCGGCGCGATAACGGCCGGTGATACGACAATTCGTCCCCCTTTTTCCGCAACGAACGCGAAACTCGTTTCGCGGCCGATAGATTTTTGGGGCTTATTTTCTCGTATAAATAGCACAGCGAGAAAAACTCGGCCGAATCTGCCGTTGGCGCGAAACGACGAGAACTTGGGAGTATGCCATCTCGGGATGTAAAACTCCTGCCTGGCAACGACTTACCGCTCGAAGTGGTTTAATGCGTTTTAATCGTTAGTTATTCGGCCGCAATGTATCTTTAGCGTTTTTTTGGGTCCAAACAAACTACTAACATCATCTTTCCGGTAAAGCTCATCACTGAGCAATCTAACTTAAGATACGATTACGCGCGACATTATACATTCGTGCGTATCACACAAATATTATTTTTCGTTGAGAAAGTGTACATTGGCTCGAAAAATATCAAGCTTATTGAGCAGAGAGGCGATGGATCTCATTCGACGAGACTTTTGTTCTAGCATGTTGTGGGACAAATTGTCTAGTGAGAAATATTAACGACGCGCTCGGAAGAAAAATACGCTGCAAATCGGAGAGATATGAAGTTTTTCATAGCTGTTTTTGACTCCGTTGGGTACAATTACATCATAGAAACACGTTTATATTTCCTAGTTATTGGAACATCCGCTGATGTTGAACATCTGTCAGATCGATGATATCGATCGCTCGTTTTTGACGCGCGATCGCATTTGAGAGGACCGAAAAATGTTGATGCTGCCGCTAGACACTTCGGCTATACATCTCGCGCTACGAAAATAGCGAGGGCAACTCGTGACGAGTCTGCCCGATACCCACGCTAATTCGCACGCTAAAATAAGAACGGCAATCTTTATTTATAGTGAAGTACGATAGGTCAAATCGTCGCCTTCGGGGCAAATCAGATTATTGTACCGTGATGCGTATGACAGACGAATTTTACAGTGACGTGTACAATTCTGCAACGCGCGCGCGTTAAAAATTAGCTCTTGTCAATCAACTTATCCGGCAATAAAAACAGATCGGTCTCGCGCGTCAAGAAGTATTTTTCATCGCACGACTCTCTCTTCCCGGTATTTTATGTCGTCCATGATGCTTCCACGCTGAGTTTCGCGCGTGTTATATAATAAGTAGTTTGCAAAAAGGACGCTCGACGATTTCTCCTGGTGGCGAGCAAGAATGACATTCATAATTAATTCTATTTTGAGATTACATTACGGCTGTCTAAATCCACCGGGGAGTGCTTTATCTTCCGGAAGATCGATAAAACGAAAAGGAGCATAATTCATAAGACATAACGCGCGCTGTCCAAGAGTAATTGCAAGAACAGTCGTGTCGTACAGGCTAATTAGCATGTGTTCGCGACCCGTCATACGTGTCACCTGACACGTATTAATCCAAGCTGCTCATCCTATATGCCTTTAACGAGCAGATTCAACGGAAATTGCCCATAAAGCTGATTATAAGGATTCGCGTCGAAGTTGCGGATGTAAAAAGTGGGCGATATCGATGCTGTTGGAATCGCGGCGTAACATTTCGATGGATATTCCCGAAACATTGCCGCGTAAGAGGACGGGGGATAATCGTATCTCAGCAAATAACGTGGCAATGGAAGCGCGATTATAGTTCGCGTTTGACTTTTCATTCGAACTTGTTTTATCATTAGAGCAGAACGGAGAAAATAGAGCGGAGGGTGAGAAAACGAACGAAGTCTGACGAGTGCCCGGCATTTTATTATCACGACAATATAGCCCTCGTGGAGTATATAGAATCCGCATAGAACATTTTCTGATTAGAATCTACCCCGGTTTCCCCAAAATTATGAATTCTAATTGGGAAATCAGATAAAGATTCCGATTAAAGATCTGATGTGATTTGTACAAAAGTGCGATTCTGTGTGTGAAACCCAGACAGATTCCATTTTCTCTGTCCAACGTTTACTCAAAGTTTTCTTTATTCAGATTTCTATTTTATATTTATATTATTGAACAAAATATGTGAAAAGCTTTGCGCACATTTTATAAATATAAATACTTAAAAAGCGTATATCAAATTGTTATTTTGCTCAAACCTTTTTTGAAATAGATTACAAATGTCTCGAATATACTTTGAATATATAAAACTGCAATACATTAAACACGCCTATATTTATAATTATTTATAATTGCAATTATGTATAAGAAACGTTAATTCTGGATTTTTAGTATTTATGCTTTTTATATATCTGTAAAATGTGTGTAAATCATATATAACATCAACATAAACACATAAAATAGAAATCTGAAAGAAGAAAACCGGGAAAATGATCTTGTTTCCCACGTAAAAAATTCTACGGAATCTATTCCGATTAAGCAACTAAATGAAATTGCGATACCAAGTAAGAAGTCCTAGATAGATTTGCTCTGTTCAACGTATTCCTCAAGTTTTCTTATAATTAGAATAAGAAAGGGATTTCTAATTAGTATCACAATATGTCCGGGTAATTTCCTAATCTAATCTATGCTATATTTGGGAATATTTAGGAAATTCCCATACGGGAAGGTGACAATTGACACTGTATCAATTATTACCTGTCGCGTGCGCGAGTTTAAATATGTAAAGGAATATCTGTGATTTCTCGCCAGTTTGATACGCACTCTCTTGTCGCGGCATGAACAGCGTCTACTTAAACGATGAATTAAATTTATTCAGACTCGTGGCGGACCGCGTGAGAACGATTTATTATTCCATTACTACGCTCGAGACGAATTCATCCGAAGTGATAGGCAACGAAGGCGCGTGATCTTCTTGGATCTCCCGAGAGATCGCCGCGGAAGGTCCGATATTCCTCGTATTGGCGATCCGTGCCGAAATTTCAACAGCCATCCTGAAGAAGAATCACACCCTCGGGTGACTTCGGGTCTTCCTTAGTCTTCGTCGTTGTCCTTTCGGAGGAGCAATTGGTCGGAAAAGCTTCCGGCGACGATAACCCAGTAACCCACATTCCCTCCGTGGCCAAACGTTTCTTCCGAAAAGGGACGGAGTGAGACTCCGATGCGCCGCAACGAAGGGAGCGACGTGGGCTTCGAAACCCTCTCGCGAACATCGTCGTGCATTACGTCGTGAGGACACCGCACGAGGTTGACTTATCGTCGCCGAGAATTACCTAAGCAGACGTCAAATATTAGGCACACGACGATTTATCGAGCAGATACCACGCGCATTCATACAAAATCGTATAAAATTATAATTTTCGAGAAAACTACTAGATATGTTCACGCGCTCTCCAATTGGTTGTGCAAAAAAGATCATGAAGTACGTTTCGAGAAAAAAGATGAATGAAGATGAAGATTTTGTATACGAATAAAAATGTATAAGGTTCTCAACAATCGATCAAGCATTTTCTTTTCTTTTGTCAAAGATACTCGACAAGCTTAAAAAAGTAAAAAAGCTAGCAAAAAAAGACACTGGTAGAAAATAAAAGCTGTTTTAATTAATTTTAGTCCATAAGGTTTTAGCACAAACATGCAGACTACTACAAAATCTGAAAAATCACAATTTTGTGAGTTGGATCGCCAAATATACAAAGGGAAATGTCAAAAACTTCTGTCAAAGGCATATAATATCAGATATTTGGATCAAATAAGAGTAATTTCACACGAAATTTGTGTTGCGATATGGTGCGGTAAACTTCAAAAGGACGTAATTCTTCATACTTGGACGCGTTACAAAATAACGAGACGGAAGAACTTGCCGATTATACTACGTCAATTTCACATTGATCAGCCTGCGGGATGTAGCTTCGGCGAAATAAACTTGCTTTCCGAGGCGTCTCATAGAAAGTTGCGGGAGCGGGGCGTTTAATTAAATGAACCGCCGCCGCGGAGATAGCAAAGTAAGGCGCTCGTTTGATTAGGGCTGCACACTAAAAGCACGAGGGCCGTGGTATCTACTCGCAAGACGAAGGAAGGTATGTGTGCGTCGTCCTGTGACCTTTCACTTGGAAACGCTGACTCGACGTCACCTCTGTTTCCGAACAAATAGAGAGGGTTCGTGCCGAGAGCGAATCGTCGCGGGGTATTAAAAGAAAGAAAAAAAGAGATGACGGTAGTTTTTGCGGAGGATTTGCATGGGTGCGTGCGTCACGCGGAGTGACCTATAGATACGCATATATCGTAACTTTCGATCAACGCGTGAGTCACAGTGTTATGAAGAAGTGTACTATTTTCGTCGCGGGATGACATTTCCCGGATGTTTAATATTCAATGTTGGCGATCGTTTCATTATTTATATCTGTATATCACATCATTAAAAATATTCATATGTACGCTGAATTTTTCCGTGTTCTAGACATTTCCAACGCTACACGGAAATAATGTTTTGCTGGCCAAGGAAGTTATTATATGAAGATCTGGACAAAGTAATTTTGTAGCAAAACGTTTAGTTGACATGACCAAATTATTTTGCTCCGTATATTCATCAAATTAATACTCTTAACAAATCTGTCCGCATAGTAACTTGCTGTGCCAGCAAAATTTTTTTTTTCCGTGTAAAAGTAATTTCTTTTTCTTCTGAACGTTCAAGAGATGCGATATGATGTGTATTATTTAACATTCGAAAGTACGCGGGACATTTTGGGGCAGTTTATAACCGTCACAGAATCACAACAATCTCGACACTATTATCCGAGAGATGCATATTCAACTGGCTGCGCAGAATGAGTAGAACACGACGGGATTGTTCAGTCACCAGTACGCAGTTAGCCGTTTATGTGACTGACAGCCCTTTACTATGGTTTCTCCGCCGCTATTACGTACCTAGTAGCTGGAACCTAATTAGCGCTAATTAGTCGCTGCTAATTTCGCGGCAGTCTATTTACGTTTCCGAAACAACTGTTGTGTTTTTGTCGTTTTCTTCAAACAATTAAATCATAGTTCGAAATTTTATATGTGCGCGGCGCGCATTTAAAATATTTCTTTCGAGAATTTGGAATGTACGAATCGCTTATTTCGAAAGAGTGATGCACGCTAAATTTTATATGAAAAGATTAGACCATTAGAAAAAATATAATATAAAAAAATATTTAACTCTAATTTTGTGCTTGAACTATGTCCACTGATATGTAGACGGAGGAAATATATACTAGTAAAAATTACCACCAAATTTTGTAATGCTGGATTATATCGGAATTATGAAACGATTCAAATAATAATAATAATAATAATAGACTGAAATTCTTATGTGCGTTGTAATCATTATTAATGTCTATAGTGAAGTACATCACTAAAGATTGCATCACACCTTATAATTTCAGTTATAAGTTCCGGCGTTGATCCAGCGTTACAAAATTTTATGATAAATTTCGTTACAATATCTTCTCCATTCTCCACAATATAATCGACTTTGAAGTTTTACGTTACCTCATGCGTGGAGAAAGTTTAATCTCATTTAAAATTGCATGTCTTCACACATCTTATCGAATTCTAATGTACAGCCGATCGTAAACGCTTTTTGTTGAAACAGGCATATGAATTTTCAGACAGTTGGTCTCTCTCTTTTTAAATGTATTCGATCTCATAAAGGCGGCGCCGGTGGCGAGATCATTTAACACTCGTGACAATTTAATGCAGAGGATATATCCGTTTATACGCTGCACTTTATTATTCCCCGGACGGAGTAATAATTTTTACTTCACACGCGACCCACTTACCATCCACCCGCGAATTCTTCAAAGTGTCGGGCGATTTGGGGGCGATACGTGCGGGTTTTCTTCTCCCTCTCGTGCCGGCAGACCAACGCGAATTTTGCAAAAGTGTCTCTCTCGTCGTAAAACCGTGTTTTCTCACGGCCACATAATTTTCGAGGGTGGAGGGTGGTGAGCACGGTGAAATGTCTCGGCCCTGCTACCGTTTTCGGACGACCCAGATCTTCCATAGCGCAGCAGAGCACGGCTGCATGCTGGAACGATGCATCCGAGTCGTGCAACGTGTGCATACAACATTTAAGAGCGTACGTACGGCAGTCGCAAAATCGGCCCCGCTGCAATTTTATTTTCTTACCGACAGAAAACGCCGGTGTGGTAAAACACCCTTAAAATTTCGGGGAACCGTTGCAACCGTCTTTGAATGATTTCGTCGCGAATTAGCCCGTGCGCGTGCTTTCAATCGGAATATGCGCGTGAGAAAGAGGGAACTAAAGTAATGCGTTTTATTGCTGTGGCACGTGAAGAATTATATAGAGAATTTTTTCCTATATATTCTATGTTTCCAGCGAGAGAAAGCGCATTCGGCTGATCCCTTTTTTTAGCGACGGTTTCCTGAAAATCAATTTACCGTGCAGTGGACATGCAGGACGAGGCGAATTTCCTTCGGAAAGTGGAGACACACGTCGAGATATTGTTAGGAATATTGCATTATCGTTAATTAATGCGGTTTGATTGAAATGGTATACAGCGAGTAATTTGTTAATATTTAATGAAGAGGATAAACTGTGCCGCGCGTCAAATTGTAGTATCGATTTTCGTTCGGTCGCTCAACGAGAAGAAAAAAAGTAAAGAGAAAATATTACGGAAGAATCGACGGAGGGAACACGATATTTTTTTCGTTGGCGAGATCGGAATCGCGTCCGGAAATTATTCGCGGCAACTTTTTCGCGATCATTGTTTCGAACGCGCGTAATCGACTTCGCAAGATGACGGCAAAAATATCAGTACATATGAAAAGATAATCTCGCGAATGGTGTCAGCAGCGACGATCCAGGGAGATCCGTATTGCAGATTCCTGAATCGCGAATATTGCCACGGATCGAACTTCTTCCCGGCTAACGAAGAGTCAGTCGCTTCCCATTAACGGAGGATCGTTTCCGACGGCGCGGCGGGGAGTCGTTTCGTGCGCGCGGTGAAATTGTTCGAAAATTTCACGAGGGAGAGTATCTGGAACGGAGCCAACCGGTGAAATCGATCGGCCGGCAAAGCACATAAGCTGCGCCTCTTTATTTATTTATTCTACTACGTGTACGTGTATCGTATAAGTTCTGTGCGCGAGTCCACCAGACCGCCTTGAAATTTTCCGCGTTTCCTTGCCGTAGTGCCCGATAACGCCACTCGTGGAAGAAAGGGACGCCTCTAATGATGATTTTTATACCTTCTCTTGGCGCCATCGCACTTACCCACGAATCTTCCGCCTAGCGGGATACTCTCTCAGAGCAAACATAATAAAAGTTTCTCGTAAATCCGCTGTCCGATACGTTCGCAGTTATATGAGCTCATCAAGTTTGCAATCGTCGATCTGTACTTAGTCTCTTGCACATCTCGCCGAACCTTTGATGAAGTTCCGATTTGTGCTCTGCGAAAATTCGTCAGACGAAGACGCACTTGGTGCGTCGTAACGTGCGTTTTCCTTCTTTATAATCTTATGGTTAAATCGAGAAATTGCGTTTCTCTCAAGATAAAGCGCGATCGACACAAAGGTTTGTTTTATACAAATTTGTTTTTCTGAAAATTTAACAGTGAGTCGTTTGCCGTTGTAAATTTTCGACATGCACAACTGATCGGTAAATTTTTATTACATTTATTATTTTATTACCGTTCATTTCTGCATTCTTGAAGCATAATCTAGGAGAATATTGTGATATTTAAATACGATGAAATTCCGTTAAATAAAAGCCCACTTCGCATTTTTATCAAGGAATGTAGTAACGGCTGATTGACCAAAGTTGAACGGACCTCATTGTAACTTTACAAAAGAAAAATCAATAGTAACTCGATTTTTGCCGCTCGTGGGCAAAGGAACGCGGGATATTAAAATATTTCCATTCTCTTCTCCGCGGAAACAGCTTTGCTGTGCATCGGGTTATCGATTCCTTTCGTTGGCCGATTCATAGTAATTTCGGGTGGTCTTTCCCACCGTTTCATTACCCAATTTATATAACACTTTCCGCGATCAATGGTGTATATGTGCAACCGTAGAAATATTTGTACTTTATACCGAGCATGGCGGCTTGGATATTGACGACGTATGAGAGCCATTAATCGTTCGTCCTACTTTAGCTTAGTTCTTTTTGGAACGTGTTACCTCGTAACCGGCGTAAAACAGTTACAAGCTCACACATGCGAGACATGAATTATAACGCCGCGTAAATTAAAATGCGAGAACGCGGAATACAAACCTATAAGCATACTGTAAGTAGAATACGGAAGCGTGACACGAACACAACTATCGTATCATATTTGAGTTACCGATTCGACCTGCTTTCGTGCAAATTTCATGCACGCGTCGCCGTTTAATGCGATTTTACAATTTTCATCACGACGACACGATAGCTCTGATTTGCCGATTTGAAACAACGCTCGTTGAAAAAAGAGGAATGCGCGAGGAAGAGAACACAATTCTTGACTAAAGTCCCTGTAGTAAGAGTCTGGCCAGAGTTGCTAATTTGACAAAACATAGCGTCGTAGGTAAATAAAAACAATGTAGTGTGAAACTGAAAGATATTGTAGATTACAAAGGCATTTCATAAACAAGTGACTTATATAAGAATATCGGGAAAAAGAAAATTAACAGAAGACATTTGGTAGGGATATTTTATTCCAGTATGTTCTGTACAATAAAAGATGTTTACTTAATTTTATTTGACTTTATAAAAACCACCGAAATCAAACATTCTAAATAACATTATATAATTTTTAATTGAAATTGTATTTTTACATAAATAAAACATTCCTACCAGTTGAGTAATACCGCGTGCAAAGTATAGATGCAAAGAAATATCTTATTGGTTCCATCAGATTTTGTCGATAGAAGATAACTCTGGCCAGATTCTTAATATATAGGAATTTTACTCTCAACATCTTACGTAGGCGAATATCGTTAATAGAAAATTGTCTCACCGGGGAGAAGCCGCGTAAAGTATCCTCAGGGGCGGCGGCAAAATCGACGTGATGGCAGCGATTATCGCATAGAATATCAAACGAGCGTGGTATCCAGAGAGTTGTTCGGTGGCCTCTTCTAGGCGTCGTGTGTTTATCAAGTCAATTTGCCGTAACGATCGTTAGGCGCACGACAGGCTTTGATAAGGACCTAAATCGATGACACGGGAGTTCGTTGGCTCGCAGGACTTCTTATTACGCACACGGTATAACCCTGAACTTTCAAGCTCGCCTGGACGGCGCGTGATGCGACGGTCGAGCTGGTTAAAAATAATGCACCCGACGGTCCGTCTCACGACTCTTCTCCACGAACTGCCGTCGTGACTGTCTCCTCTCTTCCATTTGTCCCGGGAATGTAATTCTCGCGAGAAATGTCGCGAGCGAACGGTCTTTTCTCCTCCGATACTCTTCTTCCTTTCTTAGTCTTCGATCGACTGATCGTACGATCTCTTCGCCGCCTTCGTTCTTCTCCCATTTCTTCTCTACATTATTCTGCCGAGGACCGCTGTCTATTTTCGCAAGTTCTCATGAGACGCGGTATGCCGGTTAGGTCCTATTTTTTTTCCGTTTTTCTTTCATTCCCTACCTCTTTGCTCCCTCCTCGTTCCCTCCTTTAAACGGACTTATGAAGTAAAATTCACGAGAAGGCTGGGATGGGTGCGAAGTAGACTATGGCAAATTACACGGTCTACTCTGAAGCGCTGCTAGAAAATTGTCTTTCTTTGTCGCTCGTACCGTTGTGAACTAGTGGGAATAAGAAAATTCTTCGGAAAACTAACGCTAATTTCTCTCGATTAAGAAAAACGTAATATCACTCGTTGACAATTTTTTCTCATCGCGATATCATCGCACAGATATTCATGCATAAAATAAGTCATATGCATCGATATCGATGATTTAATATTAATTTTTACAAGCAACCTTTTCCCTTCTATTTTCTCGAAAGTAAAACTAGAGATAAAGAAATCTAACAATCTTTTACTATCCCGTTTCTTTACAAGCCTGATATTCTCGCGACAGTAAAGGAGTTTTATTTTCCCGCATGGGAGCGGCGAGGAATTTAATACCGGACAAATAAGATGCGCCCTCATAAAATGTAGATGCCGATAATCGTTCGCACGCAGGATCATTGCTCCGCATATAATTATTCCCATATAATTATTCAATTTTCGCGGAAAATATTCGATACTCCACGTTATTTTTACGCGAGACATACGATTGCTAATTTGCATAAATGTCGATATCCTCAGCACGTATGTGGACGTCGTTATCGATCTCGTCGTGTTGCATCGCGTGCATACGATAATTGAGCTGGCCTTAGCCATTGTTTACAATGATTATACAGGTGTAGCACTGCGCAATTCTGCCTGCATACTTAACCACTTCGCGCGGTAGATAAATTCCGCGTGCTCTGATTCAGTCGGCTTGCACGACCCATATTTCATCCGTGGCGAAACGCGAAAACTCCCGTTTGTTTACTCGTTTCCCACCGCGAGATCGTTTAAACGCCGGTGGATTATTCTACGCGATATTACGCTGCGCCCGGCGTTTAACTCGACATTCCTCGATGTCGCGCGATTAAATAATCGACAAATTTATTGCCGACTACGCGGATTACCCCGTTTAATTAACCGCTCGTCGTCTTTGACGGTGTTAGAGCCGCTTAACGAGGCACCAGCTCGGTGCGTTTGTGTGCGCGGGAATTTGCGCAACTTTAAAGTTCCGCGGAATTTTGTCCAGAGTGCTTTAGCTCAGTGTCATAAACGTGTCCGCTGACAGCTATTGACTTGACGTTAGATTACGCTCGTGCTCGCATCGGAAATAAAGCGATACTGCGGACGCGCTAATGAAAAGATTCACGAAGGATAACAAAGCTCATTCGAGTCTGTCCTCGTGATCGTAAGTCGCGGCACTTTCATTACTTCTCATTACGGCAATCACTTCGTTTTATCGCATTTTTCATTCCGCTTTGTAAAAGTTGATATTCGGTTTGAAACAAAAGTATTCTCCCACATCGAAGTGTTTCAAAATTATCTAATAGTTAACAGCAGTATTGCTAAATCAGTATAAATCTTAAATCTAGTGGTTTTGTCAGCGATTGTAGAAAAATTGTATATATATATATATATATATATATATATAT
>NW_014554529.1:1144020-1187395 GCF_001313825.1 Dinoponera quadriceps | reverse complement strand
TATATATATATATATATATATATATGTATATATATATACACATACATTAGTACTGTTAATTGATGCATAATAATTGTTCATGTGTCTACGATAAATATATAAAATGAAAAATATATAAATTTAATAGAAAACAATATTGTATTCAATTTTATATGAAATAAAATTTAACAGAATGTGACGTTTGTATTTAGGGTTTTACAGAGGAGTTTGTAGGAAAGTCTCATTTCAACAATTAAAAACACTAGTTAACGATGTTTAACGCATAATATGCGGATGTTTCACGACATGCCTTTATTTGTTTGTTTCAGGTGGTGTTAGTTTTCATTCTCAGTATAGCGTCGCTTATAATATACTTCATCGATGCCTCCAGGTGAGTAACAAAACTTTGTCGCGAGAGAGTCGATTTACGGCTTGTAATTTGTGCACTACAGTTGCTTCAATTAGATGCTCTTCGACGTGACCTTCAACGCGCGTACCTCGATTTGCACGAAATAAATGAAGTGAAGAAAAGTTGGCGGTGTATCATTATCGCCCGTTTACTGTTAATGTAATTTACGTTATTCGTTTGAACCGTTTGAATAAATCATTCGCCTCCTGTTTTTAGTCGATTCGATTTTAACGCGCATTTAAATATTTCTTCACAACTACACGATTGATCACCAATTTATAATTACACTCCGAGGTTATTTATTTTATATTTTGTACCATCGTAATCGTTTTTCGGAATTGAGCAGAACGATTAAATTGATTAAAGTAATATTGCATTCGTGGTCATCATACATCCCATATATTTTTGACAAACCAATTTATAAATACTATTTTTGCGCAGTATTATAGAGCATAACAACACTTCGCAGCTTCTTGTTCTTGGTTTAATTAAAGCTATGGTGATAATCGCCAGTTTAATCGTCGCTATTTTGGTCGCATTGTCTTTTTCTCAAACCGAGACCTTCGCGTAAGTTCATAAGAGATGCTGACCTAACATCCGCAATCTCATGCTTTTATGTTACAGCGAAGAGGTGGAGCGTTGCCAGAAGTGGAGCAACAACATTACTCAGCAGATAGACTTAGCTTTCAATATATTTTTTATGGTCTACTTTTTTATACGCGTAAGTAAAATCGCGACCGTCTTTGCGTTAGAATCATTATGTGGACAACGCATAAATTAATTTTCGCGTCGAAAATCTTTTTTATTCGAATACATCTTGCAAAAGCGGAAATTTATCATTAACGACAAGAATTTTGTCATTTTATATCTGATATAGAGACTTTTGATGAAACAATGTAATATTCGCTAGACTGGTCGTTCGATTTTAGTTTATCGCCGCCAGTGACAAGCTGTGGTTCATGCTGGAGATGTATTCGTTCGTGGACTACTTTACGATACCACCGTCCTTTGTGTCGATATATCTCGATCGGACGTGGATCGGACTGAGGTTCCTCCGAGCCCTACGACTGATGACGGTCCCTGACATCCTCCAGTACCTCAACATTCTAAAGACATCGAGCTCCATTCGTCTCGCCCAACTCGTATCCATCTTCATCTCCGTCTGGTTGACCGCAGCTGGCATCATTCATTTGGTAAGATAACGTTGTTTTTGTTCAAGCAATGTTAATTACTTCAGTTCCTCTGATTTCGGAAATTATAAAGAGCTTTTTCAAGATCGACGTAAATTCGATTATTGACGATAAAAATACTCTCTTAACAAACTTTTCCCAAGTAATTTGCATTACATTTGAAATCAATGTTTCAAGATTCAGAGAGACGTATTTATTACATACAAATAAAATACTTTCTTAGAGATGAAACATTCTTCTCCTACTATTTCTTTGTATATAATATTAGGAACCGTTTATTTATGTGTGAAAAGTAGACGCGTGTCAGATGATCCCTTAACGAAAGGTTCAACCTCACAATTGAAATTTTCAATGAGAAAAATCTAATCTTACAATCTAATCTACGCGACAATGCGTTCCTCACATTTCTTGGGGACACCGTATCCGCTGAAATCCGAGAGGTACGTTTCTCCTAGGACGTGTTTGTTTATCGCACGGCAGTAAAAGCTTATGACCGGCCGATATAAAGCGTAATTTGACGCTGGAGATAGTCCTGAACGTAATAATACCGTGTCCGCAGCTTGAAAACTCAGGGGACCCTTTCGAGTTCACGAACCCGCAACAGCTTTCGTACTGGACCTGTGTGTACTTTCTGATCGTGACGATGTCCACGGTAGGATATGGCGACGTTTACTGCCAGACGGTCCTCGGCCGCACATTCCTAGTATTTTTTCTACTCGTCGGTTTGGTAAGTTACTCCACGTATTATCCACGTAGCCACTTTGATCATTTACGGGGCGTCCCACAAGATTTCGTGAAAAAGTCTACTTACCGTCGATGTTACGTAGTCCGACTAATCCATGGAAGGTGAAAAAGCCGAGATTGCTTCCGTAGATTGTTCTTTTGAGTGAAAAACTGTGCTAAATTTTCTCGTTGTTATCTTTCCGGTAATCTTTTGTTCCCGCTTAACGTAGCTAAAAATTACATCATAAAGTATATAAATTCGGGGAAAAAAGTCCGATGCTCTCGTGAAGATGATTCTTCCATGGGTTGCACCTCTTGCGAGCGTACGAGCTTTGCGAAACGATCGATTCCTTCAAGCATACACGAAGAAGTATGAAACTTTTTAAACTCTTTTGTTGTGTCGAAGGGGGATATTAATTCTTTCTACCGCGAAAGTTTTTTACTTGGCCGGTTTTCTATCTTTCTCCTCTCTCATGCCGAGGAATCGTCACAGATCTCGCTTGCTATTCGCACAGCTCGTTCCGCCAAACTAGAACCGCCAGCTCGCCGGTTTTGCCGATCGGCGAGACGAGCGACGAACTGAGATTCCCGCGAGACGGTTGAATATTTCGAGTGTACAGTGTTCCCCGGCCGTTGACCGATCGTCCCGGAAGGCACCGATGGTGGGCCCAACGTTTTTTTTTTAATTAGCAGCGGGAAACAGTATTATTTTAAAAAATACCTTCAATTGTAACTTTCATTTTCGACAGCTATGCCCGACAAACAGCGCAAACAGAACTACCTGAGCATTATCTCTGGCGACACACACATCTATTGTTCATTTTTTCGAAACACGCACAAAGTTTCCACGAATGGACACGTGTTTAAACGCGCTCAAAGTTTCAGTTTACTCCACGAAATAAAGGAGATAAACGTCCCGCCGGCTTTTTGGGGCAGAAATCAACGGCGGGGGTGGCACGGTGCAGCTCGTTATCGATCGATTCGTTTGAACGTCGATGTGCGCGATTAACCGCGAGCATGCCTGTATGTATGCGCGGCTTATCGATCGTTCGTGTGAACCTTGCGGCTGACTTGCTTCGGGATAACCAGCCAACATGAAGCGGAGACTGAATTTTTCTCTCGTTAAACGCGAGCATCGCCGTTCAAACGTCGGAACCGCATCCAAGCTAACGTTTGTCCGCAGCTCACCGTGTAGACTAGCCGTAGATAAAATCGATTATCGAGCTGGAGAGAGCATACTCCGAAAGTACGGTACATTCGACATACGTGAGAATCTGTGGTACAGAATTAGATTTATTCGCGCATAAGGGCTTAAATCGTTTAGCACATATGTAACTTCATGTGCTGATATAATACGATATTATTGTTTCAATTTATTGACATATATATGCTACGAACACAAAATAGATTTTTATCCGATTTCCGGTCGAATGACATATATATTGTATGGTTGAATTTAATTAAAAAGCTGGGCGTTGAAAGAATTGGTCACGAATTAAGCCTTTATCGCGGTACGACGACAAACGTAAAGAGACTAACTTAAGGCAGCAGCTTCACTTCCCTCTCTCGTACATCGCTCGAAACCTGTCTGAAACCTCACTTTCCCGCAATTTGCATATACATTAAAAGCGTCGAGAAAAATCCCATCGTCATGCGAAGCAGTCAATTCGGTCCGAATCTCAGCCGCGGCGACAAAAGAGACGATACCTCTGTGTGATAAATCATACAGCTGTCAGAACCGTCGTGATGTTTCGTACATTTTCCTCTCGTAACAGGCAGTGTCTTAGATTGCCAAAAATAATGATACAAAAGAATCTTGAGGATTGATAATCTTGACTGTGTTCTGATGATCCGGTAATTTCAGCGTAATGGATAATCGAGATTCTGAGATTCAGCTCAGTTTGAAGTTTCATTATCCCATTGAAAATATTGTTACAGGATAAATTATACGAGATGCGATATCTCGTAACCATGTATCGTCGATTACAATTGAACGATCAATACTTGTCTTTTTAACAATTAGTGTGGATTGACAATTAAGACTACAATTTATATTTTCCCGAAAGAGACGAGAACATTTTTCTTCTTTTTAAGCAAGAATATTACAATATTCTTAGAAGATGTTTTTCTCTCTTGTAAGTAATACTTGCATCAATTCAATCAAATCAGGACTAAACATTTTTTAAGATTATAATATTCTTGCTTATATATATGAGAATATTTATTCTTGATTTAAGATTAGTTTTTTTTCTGTGTAGTAAAGACTAATAAATTCCCTCAAGGAAGTATTTTTCGAGATATTCTGGATTATCAAAGGATAGGATCGTTAGAGTCTCGGCGAAGAACTCACGACGGATTCTGACTGAATAAAATTCTCATACCTACACGCCTCATTCTATAATTTAAGGAAAACCGAAAGGCTGAAGTAAACCCAGAATGTATAGAAACCGCTTCAGAAATGTCTCGAGTAATAGAAATATGTGTGGAATTCTATTCGGTGCTCTCAACCGTTTCGGAAACCGAACGATTCGCGATCTGTCTTAGCTACCTGAACGATCGCTGGAGATACCAATAGCTGGCTCGTTCTGTTACGAACGATCGTTTCTAGACGTATTAGTCGGATAAAGATCTTGACACTTGTCTCAAAATTATTAGCGAGATATTTTCTACTCAATCGACGTGCGCGATCAGTAAGTAAATGTGTGATTTTTCACAATCGCTCATTTGCGAGGCATTTAGCATATATCTCGCTTGCATCGAACTGTGTGTGTTTCTCCGCAAGTCAGTTTGCTACAATTGCGAGCGGTCGTAGGTGTTACACGATATGACGAAAGGTGCAATTGCGGCCATACGTAATTTGTACGACACACTGTAGTTCTTAAACGCATATTTTATTCTTCCCCTCTCTCTCTCTCTCTCAATGTCTCCCTCCCTCCCTCCCCTCTCCCTCTCTCTCTTTCAATTTCTATCTGTCTCTCTCTCTCTCTCTTTTTCTCTATTTCTTACGGCTTAAATTGGTTCTACGAGTTTTGCTACAGCCACTCTATCTTTTCTCTTCGATCGGGGAATCACTTGTAGCTAACAACGCGGCGAATTGACTACTCGGATATGTGCGATTCGGCTTGCAATGCGAATGCTGCGGTATACGCTGCGAACTCATTTCTCAATGATACTAACGAAACATCGAAAGGACTTTTACCAAGTAAGGAACCTCGAAGCTTGAAACGACGGAACTCCGTGAATTTTACAGGAGGGAGGTGAATTCACGGAGAAATTATACATGAATGTAATTCGCTTATATTATGAGAGGAATATTATCTGGAAAATCACATACGTATATTAGTTCTTATATACGCTTCTGTAGTATCTGCAAAATCGACAAAAATCGGAGTCGATAAAGTTCATTGACACTCACACGTGTCAGCTTCGGGGTTCGGTGTATGTATTACATCACGTATAAATCTCTCTCTCTCTATATATTACAACTTTATCGCGCTTTTCTATCGGAGTCCCGACGGCTTCGATAAAATGTTGGTGTCTGTATACGCGCTTGACCGCCCATTCTGTCTGTGTTTACCTGCGACGCTGAAACGCTGCTCATACTACGACATGAGATATTGTTCTGGCCGCTTGAACTTTATTTTCCGAATTGCTGGCCGTAGAGAAAGCGACGCGTATCTCAGTAGTGATCCGCGAGCACGACTATACCGACGATAATCACGAAACTCAGCCGAAGCTACGTCCGTCCACTTTTTATATCGCTGGAATACCACCCTTTCGCGCCCCACAATCGATAAACAAGTGAGAACCTACGAGAGGAATATATTGTATTACGCGATACCACTTTGCCTCTATCTATCGATTTTAAACGGCGCGTTGTAAACTTTGTTAGAGAACAATCTTCAACGATGAGGAGGCATCCCTCCTCTCTCCCGCGATTAACTATGAAACTTTTTCCTCAAATTAGCAGTGCCAGGTTATCGGAAGTGGAAAATTGAGTTAAGTTGTTTTTATGGAAAACGGGCGAAAAACTAGAAAATTACACTCTCCTTCCAACGAGCCGTTTTTAAGCTATTTATACAGAACACAGATTAATTACGTTCGGTCAATGGTTTCACGTATTTTTGCGCATTTTCTTTATCAGTAAAATGTCACTTTATTTCTCTTGCATCTTTTTGCCTCATTAACAGATTACGAAACTCATAATTATTTTATTTCTAGCTGAATTTAATCCGTCACATTCGCAGCGCAGCTTACACATCAAATTTAAATTTTCTATTTCGTTTTGTTCCTCCCGTGTATCTCTTATAAATCTGTACGCATTATCGCGTTGCGAAAAGCGCGGTATATCCGTATATCCTTTCAAGTGCTGCATCCACAGATTTGTAACCGAATCGTCGGTCCTTCGATTAGTCACGTTTAGGGAATGAAAAATGATGTCCTCGTAACATATAAAGTGACGGTACTTTTGGAACACTTTCAAAGCGCTTTGGCTGAAAATCTGATATCAGGTGTCCCTGTATAAACGGCCGAAGAACCGCTTTTAACCGAATTCAGTAGATACGAGCGAAGCCTGAAATTATAGACGACGACGTGGGATCGTAAATTAAACTACCGCCGAAGATCGGTAGAGCCCATTCAAAAGTACAACAAGGAAATAAACGTTGTCTCCGAGGGAAAGGAAAAGCAATCGCTATTTCAGGATTGCGCGCGAGAACTGTATTCAACTTTCGAACAAGTCCTCTTGTCCGCAAACACCCGAATAATATAGCGACGCAACCGTTGATTAATTATTATATCTTTGCGATGAAAAATTGTTTTACGCGCGGTTATTTCATTGAGTTTTCCTTTTTATAAAGCTCAAACCATTTCTTCTTATAGCGCGTCGTTCCACGGAGAATAATCGGTACACGCGCTACTCAGCACGACGATAATAACGATATATCGAACAATGATGTATTCCAAGAGAATATTCGATTATACATTCTCGCTTTAAACATTCATTTTTATCGTTATCAGCATTACATACCATTATAGGCGAATACGCGAAAAAGTTATTCGGTTACAAATTCTGGAATTGCAAACGGATTCGTTATTTACAATCTCGTGCATCGAATTCTCACTTACGGGCAATCGTAATCTCTCAATTATGACCACTCGTCCGAACGTTCGCAACGTTATTCCATTACAATTCCTGAGGCTGTAAATTTTTATATTTTTTAAATTTTCTCTCTCTCTTCCCGAGATTTTCATTAAATATCGCTAAAGTTCTTTCACTTCGCGCTGCGTACTTATCGCTCGGCGAAATGATCGCGGTCGTACAATTCGCTGCTTCGCCATGTTTACAGGACATCTATTCCTGACTATTTCTTGAGAGTGTATGTCGAGCGCAAAGTGTCGACACTTTTCTTCTCACTATTCTCTCTCATTTTCGTTGATCGCAGTGTCTTTAGTTGCTTAGTGTCTATGAAGCTCGTGAGATATGGATCATATCAATAGCGCAAAATTACGTGGCGTGATACGATTTTGTCGACCGATCACGACGGGTCGTACCTTTCTTATGACGGTATCATAGGCGATTTACATAATAGCGCCTCTCTCACACATGCACGTAGCGACTTGTCAAATTTCCTCTCTACTTCCGTTTTGTCTAAAAGCAACGCTTGCATCTCCTTCACTTCTATGCTTTTGTAATTATCGATTATAAGTTACTTATCTCTCACATAGTTTGCATTATAGCAGCAAATAGCAGGGAATTAATACAAAGTACCGAAAATTAATATTGAATCTGTTATTAATCGATCGAATTTAATCACACGGACAAATTCAGTCTGTTGATCGTGGGGATAAAAAGTAATTTCTCTATTTATTGATTAGATTAATCGTATATCTCTGCTGTTTTCTGGCAGCCCTTCCTTATCTCTTTCTTTTCCCGCCTAGTGGACTGCTTTTACTTATGCTCACGTGTTTATATATTATTATACTGCACACACACACACACACACACACACACACACACACACACACACACACACACACACACACACACACACACACACACACACACACACACACACACACACACACACACACACACACACACACACACACACACACACACACACACACACACACACACACACACACACACACACACACACACACACACACACACACACACACACACACACACACACACACACACACACACACACACACACACACACACACACACACACACACACACACACACACACACACACACACACACACACACACACACACACACACACACACACACACACACACACACACACACACACACACACACACACACACACACACACACACACACACACACACACACACACACACACACACACACACACACACACACACACACACACACACACACACACACACACACACACACACACACACACACACACACACACACACACACACACACACACACACACACACACACACACACACACACACACACACACACACACACACACACACACACACACACACACACACACAAACTCGATACCTATGCGCCGAATTATTCTATACAACAAAATCATCGTGGTGTAAGTAGTAACGATAATAAAAGCTGTGACATAAAACGATATCGTGATAAGCAGCGTGATTTCGTTGCTGAGTGATCACTCAATATAGTCTGAAAGATCGACTTTGATCATTTTTAGACGACATTCGTTAATTTATTTAACACGCAATTCAATGTGATATATATTAAATATAATACATATAAATGTAAAATATAAATTTTTTAAAATAACCATATTTCAATTGTAAATAATAAGAAGTATGTCAAGAGCATCAATATGTCAAATTATTTTACAAAAATTAAGAATGATTTGTCAGTATTCTACTGTGTATTAAGAAAAATTATTATCTGAATTATTAATATCACAAAACGATTTAACACAGTTTTACAAAGGTGTGCATTGCATTTAATTTGTTTTTTTTATTTGATATTTCGGTATGAATGATATTATATGCGAAAAGAGCGGTTTATATGTCAGTCATTTTGAACATCAGTGGATTTCGTTGATGTAATTATCAGCTGGGTACTTTCTTTTACACACTGTTTTTTCAACGCATCAGAATATATGTCACCCGGGTATCGATATGTACCTGAAAGCGTCACGAATCTCATGTTAGCAAGCACACGAAACATAAAACGTAGATTATTAGTCGCATTCTACCCCTCCTCTCCTTCCTCACCGTTTTCCTCGTACGACACGCATTTTAACTTACGCCAATATAGGATGCGGAAGCACTGCCGCTACCGATATCTAGGTGACCCTAGGTTGTTCTGTTTTCTTTTTCAACGATCCGCGTAGTCGCATAGTGTTTTCCAGTTATGATTTCTATTTGCAGGCAATTTTTGCTAGTAGCATACCTGAGATAATAGAGCTCGTAGGCAGTAGGTCCAAGTACAGCGGCGAATACAAGCGGGAGCATGGAAAGAGGTATTACTATCAATCAAATTACATCCTACAACCCTCTCTGTCTCTTGTCTATTAATTTTACTCTCCCTTCCAGTATGTATATACTTCTGTACTTACGTAAGGATTAACGAACCGTACAATTACGATATTACACATGCACACAAATAACATACGAACGATGCACACACACACACACACACGGTAACGTTCTCATCGTTCTACGTGAGCGCGAAACGTCAAGAGGCTCGAGATGATGAATGCATGAGAATTTACAATAGCCGGAAATATAGACCCGACCGTGCGTGCGTGGTATATTCGTCGTTCCCTTTCATTTCCCAATGAATCAAACGTCCACGGTGAAAGGTCCAATGAAGCGGCGAGGAAAGAGCGAACGAACGTATGCCGAAAAACAAGTAGAAACGCTGGAAATCGAAAATCTCGGCTATTGCATTTTTACCGAATCAATATAACGATTATTACTTATCGTGTAATTCAAAGTTGGACGTTTGAAATTAGAAGTGATATTTGAAGAGTCCGATATGATAAAATTCAGGGCGATAAGTAATTAGAATTAGAAAGATAATTTGGACTGAACGAATTAAATATTTTCGAGCTATCGATTTTGTTCCCTATTAGTACTCGCTAATCGTCATAAACGATCGGACGTATCGATTTTGATATTATCATACAGTCGAGTGGACCACACCCGTGGCCAGGTAAATGTTGAACCATCTGCGGCGGTCAGAAGCGAATACTTTCTGGTATTGGACTGACTTGAATTAAAGCCGATAAGCTGCGGCGTGAATCGCCACATTTCTCGCGTAGGGGCCGTTAATAAACGCCACCGTATAATTATTATATTTTACTCCGTCTCCGCTCTTTCTCACCATTTTATATACTTTCAAAATCGATTCGCCTCGAGTGGCCGTCGATGATGAGTTTTGTTCCGCTTCTTACGTTTAACGTCGGTCAAACGTTGCACGAGAATTTCGTGTTTGAGAATCGGAAATAATTGCGGAATGTCGCTTTACTTTTTCTGCATAATTTCTCTCAACGATAAGATTACGTAAAGTCGATGACCTTTCACCGTGCGATACCGAATTGATAAACAATATGTGTTCAATGGCGAAGATCGCGTGTAAGTCCAAAGTGACGAGAGAAGCAGCTGCGCTTAGTAAGTTTGCCTTATGCATGTACTCTATATTATATCGATCGGTTCTTTATCGTATATCGATTATCTCTTTTTCTACAGCACGAAGCAACAAGCATCCATATTAACACGTATAAGACGACACTCTACAAAGCAATTTGACGAAAGCAATTTGATGGATTACACTTTTCCCGAATTTAATTTCGCCTCGAGACGGACGAAACAACTGCTTTGATAATATCTTCGTTTGCACTCCATCGAGTTGCTTTCTCGCCGTTACATTAACCATTTTTTATCAACAGCACATTTTATCGAACAAATCACATGGTTTGCCACTTTAGTCTGCTACCTTCAATATATGAACATTTACAGGGAAACAACATTACTATTATACCGCACCACATATGAATGGATACACGAATCGTCAAAAGTACCAAGTATAACATTGTAAAATTTCCAAATCAAATCATGTAATTCAATTTCCGCAGATTAGAAATATATCATCATTTGTGTGATAATTCAATAATAATAATTTCATTTAATTAAGCGTCTTGCATGGTTTGATCAATCGTTTTACACGAGAGGTACATCACACAATATACCGTTTAGACTCGATCACGGTTATCGCGCAGTCATTTATGCGAAGCACACAGAGTTTCTTTATTTATCTTCCCGATTATATTATTACGGTCTCCTCTAGTCTATACGGCGATATTCTTTGATCCCCGTTCTAGAAATAGGACAACAAGTCATCACATCAGAGACGATTATTCGAAATTGCCGGCGCCGTACGCTACGATAGTGCCTGCATGCCATTGAATTAATTTTTACGACACTTCGCGCGAGATGATGATGGCACTCAATTATCCGTTGTTTCGCGCAAAACGTTAAAGTCAATTGATGTTAATTAATGACGGTCAACTCGCGGATAGGCACGCATTGCGCGGAACGAGGAACTTAACGGCACTGTGTTTTTTACGGATCAATCCCGTCATTTCGCGTGGTTACAGCGGCGAGTTGTCGCGTGAGAAACTTCCACACGACGGCTGCGCAGCGCTAATCTAATGATACGCACAATTTGCATCGTGCTAACACGCAGTTTCATCATCCGATCAACGATCTGACAGGCGCTGCTAGCACATTGGCACGATTATACACTCGACGTTCCTACTAATTTGTCACAGAATCTCTCTTTCTCTCTCTCTCTCTCTCTCTCTTATCCGCGCTTCGAAAAAATCGACGCTTAAGCCGCTGAGCGATTTTTTTTCCTCCTGAATTCGCTTGAATGAGATTAGTTCTGAATGCGGCACTAACACGCACACACATACGAGGAACGCATCGCTACATTCTAGCGAACGTTCCGCGGGTTAATCCTACCTGACAAGGATTAATGATTCCAAGCAAGCCGAGGTTGTAGCACACGCGGGAACTCGAAAGACAAGAGAGTATGCGAGCGAGTGTTGGAACAAGTTTGTCATATTACTACGATATCGTATCGAGTGTTCATCGTACTTTTGCGCCAATCACTCGACATATCATCCCTACGTGTTCCGCTTTAAAATCGATGAATTTCGGATTCATCTGCCATTCAAGATTAATATAAAGCGGCTATTGCGTAAACAGTGGTGGAATGAAAATTCCCGTAGATTTTAAATATATGACTTTGTTGCGCTCAAATTGATTATCGAGGTTCGTCTCAAAGAACGTGACCTTAATATTAAGAATATTCCCCACAATATATGATAACAGTATGCAATTAAACAAACCATTTTTCAGATTTATATTTTATATGTCAAAGTCCGATTTTCTGAACGAGATAAAAAGTTCAGCGATTCGTTTCCAAAAATTTGCTAGACATTTCGTCAATATAACAGATATTTCAGAACGTGTTCTGAATGATTTTTGCACAGTATCGAACGAAGATTTAAATATATATTTCAAATATTTTCACATAATGTGTCCTCAGGTTTTTTTCTATATTTCATTGATCGTATAATTATGTAGAGAGTGTGCAGCATTTAGAAATGTATAGAAAAGTATATAAGTTACGGTATGAGATTATCCTGTTGCATCTATGGATTTTCAGTTTTCTTTTATTTTGTTTAATCGAATTTGACTACGACAACGCACGAAATCTCTTCATTGTGCGCCGGAATCTCCTGTCAAAGAAAACACGCAGAAATTACGATCAATATCCGTTTTATTTTGAAATGCGTTATTAAAAAGAAATCGATTCAAGTCACGAACGCACACCAGCTTCAAAATTACACATCATAACCTATTTTACAATTGCGCCTCGGTATCAGACCGATTTCTCCCGTACTTGTCATCTCCATTCTCACGATCCGCGACGCTCTGTTGGGTCGCTCGCGGCAAAGCGACAAGAACGTAACGAAGCGGGAAAAGAAAGTAAACGAACGAAACAAAAAAAAACAAACACAAAAGATTCAGGCTAAGGGGTCTGTTCTGACGGCAACGGATGATTGTGGGTGTGTAGGCGGTGTTCGCCAGCTGGATCCCAGAGATCACGGAGCTCGCCGCGAATCGCAGCAAGTACGGTGGCCAGTACAGCCGCGAGCGTGGACGCAGGTACCCCCCAGAAAATTCCACCTATGTGGAAGCCAGCCATAAAGCCCTAACTTGAAACTAGCCCCCATGTTGTCCCAGTAGTCACATAGATACGAGAAGTAGTGAAGTCGGCCTGGATAGCGAAGGAATCTCTTCATGCGAGACTGTGATGTCTCTCGTGCTGACATTACCACTTTTGTTCCCTCGGTGATCTCTCTCTTTCTTTCGACCGACCGACCGAGAAACGACAATGGACAAATTTTCATCTGTGATCGATTGGGCGCTCTTCGACGGAGGGGAGAGAACGAGATAAACGATCGCGCAATGAATCTCTCTTTTTATTAGAGACGTCGCGAAGGCAATTAACGTGTTTTGCGCGCTTCCGCGCACGTCTCACGGCATCGTATTAGCGGAAGTTGGGCACAACCGGGGGGAAGGAGGGCGAACGAGGCGAACGAGAGGTCGGATAAACAGAGAGTATCCAAGTAACGAAGTATTTTAATGATTGCTACGTCGTCGTCAGCCAGTTCCCGTGCGCGTAACTCAATTTTCCGACTGAACTTGCTACAAGTTTCGTCCTCCCCCTGCGAAACGAGAACGCGATATTTTCTTTTCCTCACTGGCAGTATCCAGGCTTCGTTCGCGCGACGATGAGCGTCGTGCACGGCTCGATTTTATCGATGAAAAGAAAAACATCGTCGCTTCTCTCTCGCGGAGGTGCGAGTAAACCACCTTCGGGACCACCTTCGCTATCCGCGATGAACTTACTCTTCGACTAGTAAATACATCCCGTTCCTCCCGCCGCTCTTTACCTCATATCTCGCCCCATATCTCGGCCCTCATCATGGATCCGTGACTGTTAGAGAAATGATATTCCGGATTTCTTGAGTCACACAGTCTCTCCTTCTCTTTTTTATTCACCCTCGTCTTCACCGTTTCTTTAACATAATCCTGCGCTGACTCTCACCGCTTCTCTTCTCCACCTTTTTACCAGTTAGCAAATATCTTGGTAATAACACGTGCTGGTATGCTTGGACTCTTGTGGAAAGAGAAACACACGAATTTTTATTATTATTATTACATACACACGTTTACATACACATATTAGTAGATGAGAAAAAAAAAAAAAAATATATATATATATATATATATATTACTGTTGCATCTCTCTCTTTCCTCTTCTCTCTCTCTCTCTCTCCATATATATGTACACATTGGTACTTTGTAATATATATACATATATACGATTACCTTATATCGCACGGTCACGAAAAGTAGTTGGTTCTCTTCGTTGATCCCTCACGTTATAACTCATCAAAAGCCATTTCGTTCCCGGTAACTCGGTCGATGCGAGGATATGAAGCTCTTGAATATATATAACATATAGCTTTTCTCTTGCTTTTTATACATTATTATGTAGTGTTTCTCAGAATTGTGTCGCGGCGTGCGCGTTTAACGATACCTGCGTATTTTTCGCGTCTAAACGAGCGGTTCGTCCTTAGTTATAACGGGATCAGAGGTAGGGTCGATTACTTGGGCACGGAAAGTTGACTTACATCACGCACGTAATGTACCTCGCTAATCTAGTTATCGTGGTAGATTAACTCGGCGGCACGATTGCGTCGCTTTTTGTCCCTTTACACAGCGCACGTAGGGCGCGAACAGTATATCGACGGCAGCAATGTCGATAACTTTGTCCCTTCCGCACGCGCGGGAAATCATGATGCCTAACCCTTTGCGGTTGTGGCGCACAATATTATGCACTAACGAACGAGATTAATGTTATTAGCGTGCGGCATCCGTTCGATCGTGGCAAGACGCACCCATCGAACGCAGCCGATTCCCGTCTCTGTCGGTGGTAAATCGTGTAAAATGCGTCATATTTTTACGATCGAAACTCTTTCGCTTTGAGTTTCGTGTTTGTTTGACGTTCCATCGCGGCAGCGAGCGATAAAATCGCGGAACGGAAGATGTATCATCGCAACAAACATGCATGTTTATTACGCGCAACACCTCTCCTCTTTTCAAAAGCTGTCCATTTCTCCGATTATAAAACTTCTCGCGAATATTCGCGCGGCAATATTTTTCGTTTATCCGTAGCGTCACGCTGCTTTTTGATTTTCCGCCGGAGAGAGATGTCTCTTATTTTTCTTCTCATCCATCTCGAATGTCGTTACGTTTCCATCGAAAAAGCATTTTTGACGATATTACTCAGGTAATTATTTGTATATATTCGCTTGATAATTGAATGAAATATTCGCCCATACTATTCCGAGAGAATCCGTTTGTTTTTGCGTTTTTGATCATCCTTTGGGGGATTTTACTCTTTTTACGTATTGTCGAACACGACTCTTCCGAAAACACGTATCGTCGAACAATACGCGATCACAGCCGTGAAGCAGCGAATTGCGAATGACGTTGATACAATCGGCATACACACACAGATACATCATACATATATACACGTACACGTTAAAAGACCGCGTGTCAATATCTTCGAAGTAACTCGCCGACATCAGGTCGAGACGTATGAATATTACTCGTTATCGAAATGTATGAAGGAAACCCGATCATGTCCGGCAAAATTAGGCTCCGCAGGGAGCGCCGACAAACAACCGTGGAGACATACTTCTCTTTTCTCTCTCTCTGTCTTTCTCGCTCTCCCTCTATCTATCTATTTTATCTCTATCTATCTATTCCGCTCTCTCTTTCAGATTGAGTTTCTTGGTAGCATGCGATAGTGTTTTGGCTAGTCTGTAGACTGTCGAAAGGCGATCGACCCCCCGGTACGACCTTTCGAGGGAGAGAGAATAATCTTCTCTCGTTCGATGTACGCGAGAGCGAGGAGGGCGGTCGTCTCCGGTTCAGTATCGAGTCGCGACTTTTCTCTTGGCTTGATACACACACACACACACACATACACACACACGGTTCTTGGCATTTGAAATAGAGCAGCAGTAGCGGCTGCAAACGTAGGCACATACCGCCGCTCTTTAGGGGTTTATCAGTAGAAATTGCACGTCTGATTGCGATATACGACGCTGCATTCATATGCGACGTGGAACGACGTAACTCGGCGAAGACGGTTGCGATAATTGTGTACATAAATGTAATTAGATGGCAAAATAACGAATAATCGGATAATCATAGAAAATTTGTTATTTAATGAGAATCTCGAAGATTCAGGAATGAAACAATCGCAAAGAAAACAAAGAGGTATTCATCTCGGCGAGAGATACGTGTCGCTCCAAAACGAACGATACATGTCCTCGTGTTTTCAAAGTGATTTCGGTCAAAATCAAGAGTAGATACTTTCTTATACTGATTTTGTTAACGCCGAGGATTTAGAAAAGTCATCGCACGAAGTTAAATTTATCCGGCACTTTGTTTACGTCGTCATGCTTCTTCTGATAATCGAAGTTTAGACATTCAATCTTGCCCGATATTTTTTTTCTCCCTCGAAATTCCATTTATCTCTTTCGCAGGATATCGCCAATGAATGAATTCGAATCACCTTGAATTTTATTATATCGCAGGTATCATAAAAATATCGAGCGTGCGTTTCTAATAAAACGTCTATGACCTTTTGACCGCACGCGAGCGGATGAAAAATTGATCGGATCTACGTCCGTCTTGCCTTCGTTCGCCGCGAAGCGCCGACTCACGATCTCATTGTTGGGGCACACAGGTAGTCTAGCTTGGGTCACATCGAGCATACGTTCCATATAACACGCGGGTAACGTATGGGCGATCGTCCCGCGTATGTATGCACGCACGTGTGTACATATGTGTACACGTACATGCACACAACGCACACGGAAAGGATACTCGCCCGGAACATCACAATTACTCCGTTTAACGCGAACGACACGTGCGGCCAAATCGAGAAGTAAGAGGTAGTACGCGCATAGATCAGCCCACTGTCCCAAGAAACACGCAGGAAGTCGCGAAAGAAAATCGTTTTGGCCCGCTCGTGCAATCTTTCGATGAATCGTAACACGCAATTACGCTCACAGACTTCGTTGCCGCAGAGCATCACCGCTTCTCGCGATGAGATCCTTTTCGTTCGGCAGATCATCGATTGGCTCTTCCCATTTTTTATCAGAATAATGTTTTCTTACTTGCTGTCACAAAATAATAATATTTATGTGCACACTTTCATCGGAGTCCATCGATGATCTTTTTTGTGGAGAAAGCTCTTCAAAGAAGAACTTTCTTCCGGATACATATTACAGATACATATTACACTATATATATATATATATATATATATTGCGCGAACGGCGTGCGTTCGCATCGTAAGGAGGAAGAAAGAGATCTTATGTTGTGTGCTGTAGCGTAGCTTTATCGGTTCCGTTGTTATCGTGATTGAATCATGTACATATATACGTTTTTATTTCGAGATTTTGGGAACTGTTGTAATATTCATGCGCATACACATGTTGTGTCGATTGTATCGTGCAATTGTAGTGTGAACGAGTGATTCAATATTAACCAGACACTAACATCGCTCGCTAATTAAATTTCCAGTGAGTTCTGTTACATCCGTGCGTTATATTGCGAGTTAGAAGATGCCCCTCGCGGGCTTGTCGTCTTACACCTTTGACCAGAACATATTTCGGAGAATATCTTCTTACATAATAAGAATTTCCTCGGCGTATATACTATCCATGTGAATGCAACTGTAATTAAAAGTCTGGGTGCAAAAGTTTAACAAGTTTATCCTTCTTTAATAATTTAGTATTCATAAGTAGAGGAGGAGACAAGAATTAGGACAAAAAGGTTTCCTCCACTGATCGCGAGTTCTAATTATCAAGAATATTGACATATAAAATTATAATACTTTCAATATATTTTTATAATTAAATATAAAAAATAAAAGACTACTCTGACGTTCTCTTATCTTTTCTATTCAAAATTTTTCTTTGAAAAGCAAACTTGTGTGTGTGCTGTTTGCACCTATACTTCTGATTATTAACAAATTTTAATATCTACCCGCGTTAAGATCGCAAATCGACAATATTCGAACATTAACTGTTGAACGAAAAAATATCTGTAGAGAAAAATGTCGAATAATTTCTTCGGTCAACTTCTTATTTCCACGAAATACATAGTGTAAAAATTCACGCGAGAATAGATGCGTTTAAAGGACGCGGAAGAGTTAATTAGAAGCGAAGAGTTTTCGAGAGGGATAGAAAAGACATACATATGTTGCGTGAAGAAGGGATGATAGGACTTTTTTAATGACAGGGACTGCGTCTCAACGCGCGAATAGATCTACCGATTGACTGGGTAGACGGCACTTGTAGTACTCGTTAGGTACCCCGCCCTTTCTTTTATCTGGAACGTTTCCAACACATTACTAATTCTCAAAGGCGTGGCTCGCACAGCACTGATAATCGTGTCTCTATGAGCAGCCGCGTAACCTGGGTTACGCCGAGCCAAATTCTGCGATTCCGCTCATGAAAATGCAAATATCCTTCCCCTCGTCACCTATGAGAAAAGACGTATCGCGTAATAATGAGACATCACGACGCGACGTCAGGAAACATTCAAAAATTCATCGACCGACCGACCGACCGACTGATACATGTAAAAAAAAGAAAAGCAAACCACTGCCAACCCTGTCTCACAAGTGTATTGATGCGAGTGTTATGTTCTGTTCTATTACGTGGTGTAGGCCATATTCGCCAGTTGTATCCCCGAGATAATTGACCTGATCGGGACGCGAAACAAGTATGGCGGCACTTTGAAGAACGAGCGAGGTCGCAGGTGAGAGACACAACCAATTAGCTTCCCCGATTTGAATATCCTTTCGTACATGAAAGGCTATGCAATCTCTATCACTCTCTTCCGCCTGGCATCTCTATCCCGTGTCACACACACCCACCACTACTACCCCTCTTTTTCCGACACATGTACGAACACGGCCGGTCTTTCTTTCTCCCGTGTTTCCCGTTGAATGCAACCCTTCGATAGAAGCACGTACGCGAACATTAATCCCCGTCAAGAAACTCCCCTGACCTAACGGGACTCCTTCTTACAGATCTATATATATTTAGAGATCAGTGTTAGCATCGTAAAACCTCAGTTCCATACCAGTTCATTGCACTAGTTGTCAGTCGGCCTTAGTGCAGCCGTGCCCAAAAAACAAATCCTAAACAAAATCCCTCAACCAACTAACTAATCAAGCAGCCAACCAGCCGTCTGCCACCACAGACCTACCACACCCAGCAACTGGTGTTAGCTTGTTTGTTCACACCGAGCGCACTTGGGAGAAATACGGCTTATCGCGCTGAAAAATACGGCCGATCGGTAGTTCCTTAGCCTCGAGAAATCCTCGAGAATGCTCTTTCAATTGCGCGTCTCGTCTCGCGAGTAACTTGGACGCGTTTATAACCATCCGGATCGCTCGTTTAGTAGCCGCGTTAAGCGACATAAATAACGCGGACCATGTCGCGCTAACAAACCGTTAATTCTGCAGCGGAAAATTTCGCTGTAATTCGCGACGCAATATAAGAGCCATGAAATTCACGCGACGAGTCTTGAGTTAATTGCCCGATGGACGTGCGGGATCACGGTCGGGCGAACTTTATCATCGTTAAACGAACCGCGCGTTTTGATATGTCGTATTTCTCTCCGAGTGCACGGGGTCAACGTCCAGCATGTACCCTGCATCATCTGAACATTGAGAATGCATATATATTATACATATATATACATATATACATATATATATATATATATATATATATATCTGCGTACACACACACATGCACACATATATGGTTTAAGCCGCAACTACTATAACAAGATACTTCAGTACAAATAGTTTATAATATCCAAATAAGTATGTATCTCTTAGCTTTACGTTTTTTCGGGGTGCTTCTTTTGAAGAAAAAAGAAAGANATATATATATATATATATATATATATATATATATATATATATATGTATTTATATATATATATAACCTATAATATGTTGTATCACTTCAGTGTAATAACTTTGGTGTTTTAGACAGTGTTAATAATCGTTTCTTACGTATAATTGGTAAACTCCAAAGAGGAGAAAACAAAAGAAAATTTTACTCAGTTTGTCTCTTGGGTATAACGTGTGTTAATTACCGCGCATCACGCAATAGTTCAGGGATTCTGATCGAGGACGGGGACTTCGGTGGTTCGAGACGATCAGGAACGACAGGCTTTCTTTTCGATTCAGCCGTCATTCATGACTGACGCAAATGTGATTTTTCGTAAGGAGAAGCTAAACGACAACGAGACACGATCGCATCATCATCATCATTGTCCGAGTACACGGGCCCGAATGTACACATATTCGCGAGAGATGGGCTCCTCCA
The DNA here is from genome assembly GCF_001313825.1 of Dinoponera quadriceps. Classification (NCBI taxonomy): domain Eukaryota; kingdom Metazoa; phylum Arthropoda; class Insecta; order Hymenoptera; family Formicidae; genus Dinoponera; species Dinoponera quadriceps. Next base: position 1,166,534 of record NW_014554529.1, on the reverse strand, counting down.
CGACAATACGAACTTTTTCGCGGCGGAGATCATCGTTGGCACATTTTCGCCACACACCACCGTTTCCCATCTCGAAGTTTCATTAATACTGGTCATTTTATCCAAACTTTCAATAGCACCTGTCTCGTCGGACAATGAATCGGTCGAAGGGCCTCGTGGGTTTAATAAATCACACGCCCTCGGGGCAACCAGCAAGAGAGAGACGTGAATGATAATCTCGTCATGGTGAAGCAAAAAGAAGGGAAAATAAATGCGAAGGAAAGCGAGAGGAGGACAAAATTCGGCTCTCGTTGCACACAAACGCGTACGAACGCCGGATTTTCGTTTCGGCGTCTTTGATCCGACGAACGAACACCGCGTGATATAACGACTACTCTCTCTCTCTCTCTCTCATATCTACAACACTCTCGACGTACACGCACACACGGTCCCGTATGTTAGAGCGAAAGTACCACAACCCTGACAAGTGATCGTCGGGTCCGCGGTTGAATTCAGCAGGGGCCCGCGGTCTCGCGAGGACGATCCGCAGGATTTCTCTCTTTTCTCCGTGTTGTGTCGTCGCGCGATCAAACGAGCGACCAGACAAGAAGCTGCTGAGTTCACGACACGGCCGAGCGTTATTAGATCTTCACCGTGTAGTAGAAGGCAGTTGAGCATGGAATGATCATGGTCGAACTCTATCTTTTCCTACATTGCAAGTCTCTATCGATCTCTTTAGACACCTTTAGTCTTATGTACCTTGTTATGTCGCACTTAGGAGTAGGAGTTGCGCCACATGTCGATACACACGTAGAGGAGGGCCTTGCGCTTCACGTATATTGCAATGATTAATAACACGAATGAGCCTGCACTCGTGCGTTATTCGATCTGACACTTGTCGATATTAACCTAATGTGTCGTCCACCTTATAGCGCAATCTAATCACTTAGGTGTGTGTATGCTTGCGTGCGTGCGTGCGTGCGTGTGTGTGTGCGTGCGTGCGTGCGTGTATAGTTGCTCACGTTTAGTTGGTTAAAACAACACACTCCAATTCCTAGAGCAAACCTGGTAAGTTCTTTTCTTTCTAGCCTACTGATTTACATATCGTTCTTTCCTTAAATGGCGCGCGCGTACACATCGTAGACCGCGCGCATTGCTCAAGTGCCGAGTAGTTTCTCTATTTTTTTCGATCACTTTAACGACCGTACGTGTTTCCTCTCTCTCTCTCTCTCTCTCTCTCTCTCTCTCTCTCTCTCTCTTACTCTCTCTCTCTCTCTCTCTCTCTCTGAAGTAAACGACTCGCGTATCGATCTCACTCGACGGATCGTTGGGTATTTCTCGAGGAACACGCTCTAACTATTTTTTGTTTCCCTTTTTTTTTGTCTCTTCACGAACCGCGCCAGTTGCTGAATGAGTAATCTTAAGTGAAATAGAGTCGCTTAACAAAATGAGACGAAGTCAAGTTTAATCTCACTGTGGCAGCAGACTAAAATGGCACGAAGAGGAAAAAGAAAAAAAAAAGTAATTCCCACCAACGTTCGTTCTTCTCTCCCCCGCTCGCCGCCCCTCGCAGCACCGTAATCATTTGTTTGTATTTATGAGTAGCGAGGGATGTGTGTTATTGAACCCCGAGAAAACGACGGGAAGAAGGGGGCAGCAGCGGACGAGAGGTGAACTTAATCGGGGCCTCTAGTTGATATACATATATATATATATATATGTGTGTATATATATATATATATACTATATAGAGCGTGTATATGGTAGTTGCTTGTGAGAGTTTCCCTTTCTCTTCCCATGTAACGCTCTCGCGTTAGGACGCAATCTAATCTGTTCGTTGTGTTGGCAGACATATTGTCGTGTGCGGCCACATCACTTACGAATCGGTCTCGCATTTCCTCAAGGATTTCCTACACGAGGATCGCGAGGACGTCGACGTAGAAGTTGTCTTCTTGCATAGGTATGATCATTGCCTTTTACAGTACACACAAGTGACATTTTTTCGCGCCTCAACCTCCTCGACATTATCGCCGGTGTCCCGGCGAATAATCTCGAGAGGGTTGTCGTATATATCTTACGAAACTTCTCTCCCATTCGTTCATATCATTTGAACATTTGACCGCGTCGTCAATGTGGACGCGAACGAACGATGATTGTTCGAATCTTACCTCATGTAACAGTATTCTCACGCATTTTCACGAGGAATAGAGGTTTGTGCAATTTATCTTAGTGAAATATATCTAATCTTTTATTATTGCATAAATAGAAAACTATCGCTCGCTGATTATCACAATCGACTTACCTCTCAACCATCTCTATCCGTCATCTCTCCCATACTAAATACCATTTTCTTTCCTATGTTGGCGACTCCGCGGTGAGTATATGTCGCCCCTTCGATGATCGAGAGAAAGATTTCCTGTCGCCATGCGACTCAAAGCGATCAGATTCCATTAGTTTCAAACGTGAAAACTCGTGCTGCAAACACGGACATTTTACGTTCGTGAAAGCCTCGAATTGCAAACGGACGATTTGAAGCGTAAAACTCGCGCAGGGACAAGTCTGATCGCTATAGTCGTAAGGAGTGGTCTGTGTTTCCAGGAAAGAGCCAGATCTCGAATTGGAGGGTCTCCTGAAGAGGCATTACACGACCGTGGAGTTTTTTCAGGGCACCATGATGAATGCCGTGGATCTGGAGCGCGTCAAGGTACCCTGAACCCTAGAACAACCACCACACGAAAACCTCCACCAACCAACCAAACAACCCCCCATCAATGCCCTCCACGTGGCCGCTCGCGCTTCTCGTTTCCTTGCAGTTCTTTAGGTTATTACACGGTTATTCGCCTGGATATAACACGCCGTGATGGTCGATACATACTCTTATATATATTTATCTATGCATATATATATATATATTATCCACATATTTTTATGTCATGCAGTCTCACGTTGATAATCGCCATATCATCATATTCTTTTTAGAATGTCGTTCTCTTTCTTTTACGCGGTGCTACTCCGGCGTGATCGCCAGCGTGTCGTACTCGACGGCGCTTTTCGAGCACACCTCGTACAAAGCGACACGCAACGCCGGAAAGATACTTATACGTATCTATAAATATATATATATATTTACGTAGAAAGCAACCGCCTGCGACTGCATGGTATGCTGGTATTGAGCTATGGAGCCGACTTACTTAGATTTATTACTTATATACGCGTGCACGTGTGCCTCTCGAGGGTGAATACGCGGGCTGCGCTCGGTAAAGCACGGAGAGATCCTGAAAAATCGCGCGTTCTTCCTCGAGAGGCCGCGCACCTTAGATTTCTCTTAATTGCGTTCTAATGAAATCTCCGCCGATTGGCATCGATCGCAAAAATAAAGGCGCCCGTCGACGGCTGAGGTGAATGTTATTTATAAAGAGTATCGTATCATTTTGTCGGATCCGTTCAGGAAACCGCCAGACCTCGAATTGGAGGGACTGTTCAAGCGGCACTTCACCACCGTGGAGTTCTTTCAGGGGACCATCATGAACCCGATTGACCTACAGCGGGTTAAGGTGAGTTCGTTATCACGATCGAACGATCTCTCGATACAAAATATCCGCATTGAAGAAACCCATATATAAAAATATGATAAACAACGCTCCCGATATGATTATACATTACTATACTTCCACTTTCCTTCTCTCTATGTCTTCTCCATCGTACGCACGGTAGTAGTGACCGCGCGATGTCGTTTTAATCTATTTGAACGTTTTGAACATTCTATAAATATTGTTTCGTTGTTTCTCCATTTTTATCTCCCTTTCACGCGAGATCTTCGAATTTATGTTGTCACGGACGCACAAGTTCGCGAAGCGATATTTACGGCGCGATTCGGTGAGGTCCTTTGGAAAAATCGATGGCGCGAAAGTAGCGACATTACGGCTGCTACCGTGGGCGATCGGTAGACGTTCGGGAACTGACGTTGTGCCGATAACAAACGCTATTGTTCCAGGATGTTTGTTGCCTGTGTGTTTCCCCTTTATGCTCGTACACATTGGCGATGTTACCACCCTCCGCGTCTCGTATGCTTTCGTGTCTCGTCAATTTTTCAGCGATAGCTGGTTTCGACCAATTACCCTCGAGGTTTTAAAAGGGCACGCAGGCCAATCGTGACCGAAACTCAATATTCTACGTTCGCCTTAGTAAAGTCGTTTAATATCCCTACCTATCTATCTACCTTTCGCCTCCCTCTTTATATACCCGGTAGCAAATCCGAGAGGAAAGCAACGTCACTTTCTATCTCACACACACACACACACACACACACTCATTTACGTGGAAAAAGGTTGTGTTGCATTCACCGGATATGCCTGCTGTCGACCCAAGTGGGTAAGTTCCCGTGTATTTCTCGTGGAAGGACCGGTTCACCAGACGATTACTTTCCAGACGATAGTTTCTGTTAGAGACTCAGTATGCGATGGGGATAATCGATCCGTATGGTATCCGTTAAGTGTATCGATCCTGCACTGACGGGCGGTACGTTTGTATAGTTCCTTTTTTTACACAACGAGGTTAATGCCAAGTCTTGTTAGTCAATAGATTAGCATGTAGATAGAGGCGCTTCTCCCCCCGATGATCGATAAGGTTTGCGTAATCGAGGAATGTGTCGTAGAGGCTCGCTTTCATATTTTCATCGTTATTCCAATTATGCGTCGAAGGTGCGCACGAAGCGGAGACGTCTACGTTATCGCGGCAAGTTTCCATTTCGCGCAAGCTATTTCGATCGATCGTATCTCGCGCACCAAACTGGCGAGAATCGTAACGCGAAAAGTCGCGCGGATTCTTGATAGCGAAGCTTGAATTGGATCCAACAACTCCTCGAGATGACGGCCCCTGATATATATAATAGCCGTGCGAATCTTCGATGTCAAGTAGCCCTTGTTGTCTTATTCAACGCTTTGATTTTTCTCTATATCGTAGATGCATATTCCTATATATATATATATATATTTTTTTTTGTCTCGCGCGTGTGTACGCGCGCCTTTCATATTGTGTTGTGTCGTCGACGATGCTCTATCTCCCATCATGAGTCTTCCGCGAAATGGACGACGGTCTATAGATTTAGCGGCGTGATCTCTCGATCGCGACGCGTGCCAAGAAGGACTTTTCTCGCGCGAACATGAGACGAACGTCGACTGTGAACGGTACTTTTTTACTTTTTTCCGCTCCAAACGTAATCTCGGAGAGCAATCACTGTTTCGCTATCGCTTTGAGACCAACGTCCTACATTTCTCCCCCGCCTATATTAACCGACCCACAGAACAGAGCAACGGACACCGTACACGAAACGGATTATCTCGATGGTTTTTAGGTACACGAAGCGGACGCGTGTTTGGTACTGGCTAACAAGTACTGCCAGGACCCGGACGCGGAAGACGCGGCGAACATCATGCGCGTCATCTCCATCAAGAACTATTCGGACGACATTCGCGTTATCATACAATTAATGCAGTATCACAACAAGGTAACCGTTATCGTACCGAAGAAACGCTCGGGGGAGGATAATCGTGCACTTAAACTTAAGCGAGAGGTGGTCGAGAAACTCGGAAAGTAATTTGCGTCGTAGAGATGATTGTTTCTCGAGAGCGTCGTGGATGTTTCGTTCTCGTTCATCCGGTTGTCCGTTTCAGGCCTACTTACTAAACATTCCATCGTGGGATTGGAAGCGGGGCGACGACGTCATATGCCTGGCAGAGTTGAAACTAGGCTTCATCGCGCAGTCCTGCCTCGCGCCTGGTTTCAGCACGATGATGGCCAACCTCTTCGCGATGCGTTCCTTCAAGACGGTCAGTAAATCGTCGTTCTCCTGCCGCCCCCTACTCTATGCATGTCTGAACGCAATTCCTCGTATTAGATCAGGCTGTTCACAGTGATCGCGTCTCTCTCACTCGAATTCCCCTTAGCTCGTTCGTTAATCGCCGGTGCTGTTTTTAAAACACCGAATCACATTATCGCGTCCGGAAGTAAGGGTGTCACTGTGGACAAACAATCCGTACATGCATAGGAGCGTGTGTGATTTAGAAATGGTTGGTTGATTGGTACCAGTCGCCCGATATGCAGGCTTGGCAGAATGACTACCTGCGTGGAACCGGAATGGAGATGTACACCGAGACACTGAGCCCTACCTTCATTGGAATGCCCTTTGCGAAAGCCACTGAGTAAGTCGGTCCAGCGCATATCTGATTCAAGAGACGGCGCGGAGACCGTTCGCCGTCAGCGATCTTGCTTGCTCGTTACGGAATTCCGCCTCGACAATGCGATTATTTTTAATTCTCTTCTTCGGCCGAACACGTGGCGCGGCGATCGATTTTGTCGTCTAACGAGGAAAAGTAGGGGACTCGGTCTCCCGCTATTTTTATGAACTTTCTGCCTTGTAGATCGCGCGGAGGGGTCGCCCGATTACGTGCCTAACGAAATTCACGCTGTTCATTCGCCGAGTTTTTCCTTCCATCTTCAGCCAGCGGCGGAACAAAACTCGAGTTTTAACTCAAATCTTCCGCGCATAACCGGCGAGTTCGTAAAGTCAAGATACACCGAGTCCCCCGCGCAAAAGGTTCTTCTACTCCTTCTTGTGAGGAGGAAACTCGTCGGGTTTTCATCGCGCGCGAACACCCCCTAGCGAGGAGTTTCTTTGAGCACGCGCGAACAACGACTGGGAGATCGCTCGGGGAAGGTGTCCGTGGTCTCTCGAATCGGAAGGATAAAAAAAGGGATGAAGCTTCGCCTCGCCTGTGTCTCTCACTACGCTCCACTCCGCTATATACGTAAACGTATATACATATACACACACATGTGTCTCATACACGTGTGCGTATATACGACAACATGATACATGAACGTGTCTACTATATTGTACAAAACCGTATCTGTGCTACACCTAATCGATGTAAGCCACCCCTTCATCGCTTCAGTAACGTATCTGTATTTTTCACCCTTCTCTGCAACTGATATGATAACATTGAGTAACAATAACATCGATTAACAGTAAGTGGAGGAGGAGTTTTGACTGACGGCGCGCGCATCTCTCCGAGCACTCTTCGACGTGTATCACCGTCGGGATCTTCCGTAAGATCGCTCGAACATGCGCTCGGAGCAAATACGGAACAGCTAGATTCATAGAGCCAGAGCTTTCCTTTGAAAGCGCGTCTTGTTGCTAATTTCGCGGTGTTAGACCATTTGTTTTTTTTTGTTTTTTTTTCTTTTTTTTTCGGCCGCTCAAATTTCCCCGCCGATTATGCTAATTTCATAATGCAGGAGGAGACGCGAAAAAGTTAAATAATACATCAGCGGATTAAGGAGAATTTCCATTTTTATTCTCGCGAGAATTATATCTCTCGACGATCGCGTCGCGAAAGCACAGGCACTTGCGTAAATATACGAGAGAAAGTGTAGTGCTCTGTGAATCTAGAATTTCTGAAAAAGCTCCTTCATCGCGGAGAAGATGGTAATTCGAGAAGTGGATCGAGAAGACGTCTCTCGCGCGGACCTCGGCTCCTACTGTGCGCCACACGAGAGGATGAACGAAAAGACGGCTGGAGGAAGGAAGGGGAAATGCCCGATCAATCGCTGCGATTGATGGGAACGGAAAGGAGGGTGGGATAGAAATTTGGAAGAGAGATCGGAATTACGGCTTCTGGAATTTGATCATTACCGGCGGTTTCCCTGGTCGGTCGCCATAATTGCATCATCGCGTGCATAGTCGTCGTGCACAACATAGTCGTCTGCTCAATATCCGAGCGTTTTCATTTTGCACCCTCGCCGAAGAGAGGATCCTGTCTCACAGGACCCGTAGAGGACCAAATTTCTCTCTAACCAGTTTTTCTTACAGATCTGAGAAGCGAGAGATCTTTTTTAAATCGTCGCATAGCGTAGGTGAATGTTTCAATCGATTACCTCCTTCCGGTTTAGAATGACCCCGCACGAAGGGTCACGGCTCGCTCGCTACGGAGCCGATACCCTTCGTCGCGGGAAAGACCCGCGGATCAAGAAAGGTTTGATGATGTGGGGCCTGGTTGGTTGGTGTTTCAGTCGCCGGACACTCAGGCGTGGCAGAATGATTACCTGCAGGGCACGGGCTGCGAGATGTACACGGAAACCCTCTCCCCGTCCTTTACCGGGATGACATTTCCCCAAGCCAGCGAGTAAGTTCTCGCTGACAACGGCTGTCACATAACCAAGGATACACTCACTAGTCTCGCTAGTGGTAACACGTACATACTCACACAGAGAATTGACAGCTATACGAACCATCACATATAATACGAAGAAGGAGCGAGATACATACGGAGATATATATATATATGTATTTATATATATATTATCGATACACTCGGTCACGAATTTCTCTCTCTCTCTCTCTCTCTCTCTCTCTCTCTCTCTCTCTATTTATCTCTTTGCCTTATCTTGGATTCACGAGTTATCTGGACACACTGAAATATCCCGAGTTGCCGTACATACATATATCTTACATACATATCTGTACACGAGAACGTATATATATATCGCCCTTCACCTCGGTCTATTTTAGCCCTTGAGCGATTTTCTTTACTAGTCTCTACTATATTCGTCTTTGTCTATCCTTTTGTTTGGATTTTGCGTAGAGTAGTCCAGTTTTGAGCTGTACGAATTTTGTTCCCCCCTCTCACCCCCTCCCACCCGTCCATTCTATTTTTTCGTTCCGTCTTTTTCGGCCGTTTTTTCCGATCATTTTGGACCTTTTGTTTACGACCTTTGCTCGAGATTCTGCACAGACCTCTGTGAATTGCGTAGAATTAAAGTAGAGGGACACGGATGAATGCGGACTTCGCTGCAGTCGGGCCGTTGAAAATCGAGTTCGATCGTGCTCGGTATAATTGGGACGCTTGATTGGCAACGGGGGAATCGACTCGCGGAAACGAAAGTGTTTCAAACAGCCGACTCCGGGTCGGAAATTGCTGGAAACACGCGCACCCGTGCCGCGATTTCGAAAATGTTCTATCGGGAACGGCGTGACGACCGCGCGCGTCCGAACGACGACCACTGCCGCGCCGAACAATTGATATCGAGATTGGAACCTTTCGTTTACCTTGCGACCCGCTGCGTGTTCGAGAATATTTTCATCGAGCGTTCTCGACATATCCGAACTGTGAGTGAAACAATGAAATTTACGAAAGGAATGTTTCTCGATGGGAGCTATACGTTTCATATTTTTCCTTCGTTTCTCCTCGATTCCAAAGTTGGTCGGTCCGCGAATTCTGTTCTTATCGTTGTAGTAACAGGAATATTACAAGTAGCATTTAAGATAGTCAGAACGGTGGAAAAAATGCGTTAAATTGCTGAAAGTCATTTCAAGGCCTTGCACCGCGTGGTTTAAATGCCACGGGTATGACTGGCTTATCGTCGGCCTTGGATGTTTTAATCTCAAATCGCACAGAATATCGTGTCGCAGTGTAACGTGACCGACGGTCGTTTTAACTTTTAGTCGCGATCAGACGCGAATATCGGCGTTGCGAAATCCGCATTCGCCTTGACAAATCGTGCATCCCGCTTCGACAACATCACAGTTTGTTTTCCTTTTTTACGGCGAAACGAAATTGAGAAAGAAACGCGGGACTCTTGATTCCGTCGGGAGGAACTCGGGGAAAAGGACGGGGAAGTCCTGCCGTTGTTTTTTCTTTCCTTTTTTTTTGGAGGGGGCAATTTTACTTTCAAGTAATGCGCCACGGGCAAGGGTTTTTGTCTCATTGTCGGCGATCCTCCTTGTCATGGTGTGTGTTCTTAGATGTAGCGTTCTAATATTCTTTTAACCAATGCGCGTTCTTTGTACACGCATGCCTGCTGCTCTTTACCGTGTAAAAGTATGTGAAAACTTATATTATTCGTAACACATATACAGGTTATCGGAAAAGTGTGTAGTACGGGTGATATTCGATCGTGTGGCTGTTAGTCGGATCGTGAAATTTATGTAATTAGTTACGCTGCGTTCGTTAACGGACTTTAATCGTTCTCGCGAAAGCCACCGGCGGTAACTAAAGCGTGGTAACGTGCCGCTCCCCGTGAATACTAATGTATTCCGTGGAAAACTGCTCGTTGATACTGGAACGCGCACGATAAAAGTTAGTCGAAATATTGCATTTCAGGAGATTACATGGAAAGTATACTCCATGCGGAAAGGTATTTTATATACTGCCCGACACACTGCTAGGAAATATATCTAGAAAGGGAAAATTGTCGTCTACCTCCTGCATCGCACGGGTCTTTGTAGTGAAAATATTACAAAAGTAACTTTGAATAATGCTAGAAATATTTACGGTACAGTTTAATAAAAAAATATATATTATCCGGCACAGTGAATCAACAGTATGGAATATATTACCAAAGACTATTTAATATAAATATTTTACATGCAAGAAAACTACGAAATTTATAAGGACGAAGTAATTGCGCCGTAATTTTATCGATAGCCTTTTTCAACCGTCTGAATTGCACCGTATTCGCCTACCTATTCGATCGCGTCACTGATTTTTCGGCACTAGGTTCGAAATTGTTAAACAATTTCTTTTATCTATAACAAAATATTAAGAAAGGATATAAAAATGGTCTCGAAATTCTCAATAGCTCTTAAGTTATTTAAATGTTTCAAATTAAATGTTAAGAAACATCAGCCAAAAAGAATAAAACGAAAGGGAGGAATTTCACCGAGGTGAAAAATTGGCGCGGTTTGTCAGCGACGTCGCAGCCAGTGTATAAAAATCTGAGTGTCTCGCGTTGTCACTCGCAAGGCAGAAAAGAGTTTCTCGCGATTTCTCCGAAATTTTCTTTTTTCATTTATGCGCACACTTGGATTATTGTCACCATTTGGTTTGCGTGTGTGAGAGATCTATCTATTCTTGTAAGAAACGATCTTCTTTCACAATGAACACCATAGAAATATCTTTACTATCTTTACGCCGTATGATATCTGTGTATACGGTCGTACATATAAAACGCTTGTAAAACGTTAGTCGATCCGTTTCGGATCCTTTTACGGACGTGCGGAACTTCCCGAATGCCTTCTGGAACTTTGAAGTAGATTAGGAACTTGGAGCATAATAGTCTAGAAAGCGATAGAGAAACTTTCGATCTCTTGGCATGTTTCGACTCGTATCATTAGATAAGTAATGATTGTTTACGTGTTTACTCTCCTGCACGATAGCTTGTGTTTAATTCATCACACTCTCTCTCTCTCTCTCTCTCTCTCTCTCTCTTAATATGCGTACGCTTGCATGATTTTTCTGTTGTCGCCGAGGTGGTATAACGGAGCATTGATACAATCAAACGCGAATAAGCTTCAATTTTGCCTTTAAATCATCGTTGTGTTAAATTTGCAACGCACACAAAATTCGTTCTGTATTGGTGATAATCAATGTCCCGTTACGCTGTGGATGTATACACATCTTATTATGTAATACACATTATCTGCGAATAGTTTCAAACGAGGAGCATAAAGTGTGTAGTAAACTAATATTGAATGCAAAAATAAAGGTTTTCTGTCATATTTTTATATATTATTTTCTTTGCAATTTCCATATTATATGAATCATTAAATTTGTGCGGAACTTTTAAGAAATTTAACGCCGTTACCTTTCATTCAATTGTATTAGGTTGGTGCGTATGAAATGTCGCATTCTCTTTACATGCGGACGTTTTCCTCCCTGTTTTCGTTATACTTTTGTATTTGGCATAACCTCATTCATACTCGTATTGTCCATTGCCAGAGACTCATTTCAACAAAATAGGTTTTCTCGAAGGTCTTCCCTTTTTTATTTCTTTTGAGTTTATTACCGATATGAATTCTGCCGACATTCGCGTCATTTTCTTATATGAGTACAAACTTGGTAATAGTGCTGCAAAAGCTGCACGCAACATAAACCAAGCGTTTGGGGAGAATACGGTTAACAATCGGAAAGTGCAGCGTTGGTTCGAAAAATTTCGGACTGGCGATTTTTCACTGCAAAATGAGCCGCGCGGAAGACCCAAAACGTCTGTGAATAATGATGACCTGAAGGCTCTAGTGGAAGCGGATCCAGCCGTATCCACGAGGGAACTTGCTATCAGGATGAAAGTTGACCATACAACGATATTGAGACACCAAATTGTACTCCCATCGCTTGTGAATCGGCATGGCCCGCTACTGCTCCATGACAACGCTCGGCCGCACACATCGCACAAAACAATTGCGAAACTGAACGAACTGGAATATGAAGTTTTGCAGCATCCACCATATTCACCGGATCTCTCGCCGACCGATTTTCATTTTTTCAAGCATTTAGAGCTGTTTTTAAGAGGCAAACACCATGAAAATGAAGACAGTCTAAAAAACTCGATATCAGAGTTTATTAATTCTAAAGACCAAAATTTTTTTAAGACAGGCATCTACGCTTTAAAATCTCGTTGGGAGAAGTGTATTGAAGCGAATGGAGCATACTTTGATTGAATAAACAGCTTTTGAAGAAAGATATACAGTTTTATACAATCACTTAAGAATCCGACATTTCATATGCACCAACCTAATATATCACATTTTCTGTTATATATTTTTTATAGAAGTGGAACCAAAATATAATATGAAAATATACTTTATGCCTCATTTGTGTTTAACATAACTTGTCGCACGAAACAATGAAACTTGCATTCTCAGATCATCTATATCGAGAAGAATGTAAAATTTTAATAGAACATATGTTTTATTATTACATCTTTATTATAGCAATGCATCCAATTAATGCGAAAAACATGAGCTTTCCTTTTTTTCTAAATTCAAGTTTCATTGTTAACGCTCAATATAAATATACGATACTGAGTTGTCTTCGAGTAGCGATTTCGAGTATTTCATCACATTGACAGCAGTTTGCGTAATACAATGCAATTCACACGGTACTCTTGGTCGTCTCTTGCACAAGGTATTTCGGAATTGTAGATAAAGATCTAACTGGTCAATACAACTCTTGAGGAGAGCAAACGAAAAAATCTCGACGAACGAGTGTCCATCCATCGGAAGCGGGATAGTCCAAGCTCTTTCCAATGGTCCGTTCCCAAAGTCGCTACGGCTAGAAGTGGAAGATATATTGACGTTTGTATCGATCGGCACTGTTGAGTAGAGTCAGTTGTACTGCTGTAGGGTAGGTCAGCTGAACATTGTAACGCGCCCGCATTCCCCCCCCCCCTTGATTCTGCGAAACCGTCTACGCATCGCCCTCACCCCGAAGTAGATTGTACGGCACATGCTCGCTGAACGGTGCGATTAGTAAACACGCTCTATCGAAAGGAACGAGACTCGTTCGATGCGTGCAACAAAAAGCACCCTTCTCGATCGTATTGTTCTTTCTCGCCGATCCGGAAGACATCGCGGCCGAACACTCCGCATGACTTGTCTTCGCATATTCGCGACGAAAGCGCCGGATATACTTTCCCGTCGCATATTTCATCGTGACGATAACGAAATCGTTGTTCTTACTTCAGGTAGGAACAATTGGAAATGAAAGGCGATACCTGAAAAATTATTCGTTCGTGAAGCTACGTTCATCGTGACCTTTCCGTTTGCTCTTGTAAGTTCTATCCGCCGGTTAATTAATTCTGCAGTTATAATACCGAAAAGCCCTGTACAATGAACCACCATTACCGTGGGGATTTTTCTAACATTCGGAGATGTTCATATTTGTACGCAACTCATTATCTCAACTACATCTTGTCTGTGCAATAATTCTAAACGCTTTTCGTAGCTGATCGCCATTGTCTCACGTACAATGTTATCCTGAATGTATCGTATAAAAAAACGAGCAGTGTATGCAAGCGCGAAACGTTAGCTTGTTACGCTCGACTGGTAATTCGCGAATGTTACGCATGACTTCGTCGTAGGTTGTGCTTCACAAAACTGAAGCTCTTACTGCTGGCCATCGAGATAAAAGGCGAAGGAGGCTCCGACAGTAAAATCTCGATTAACCCACGTGGTGCCAAGATCGCTGCGAATACTCAGGGATTCTTCATTGCTCAATCTGCTGACGAAGTGAAGCGGTAAGAGCACAGTAATCGAATATTACTCGAACATTTAATGAGAGTAGAGGCTCATTCGTTCCCAATCTTGCTCGACGCATTTATACAGCTTTATTTTAATTTAGCTGCACGAATGAGCTTTTACTGCTTGCCGAAATGAGATCGCATTTGATTGGAATCGAGGTGTTCCGTCGTTATTTGCGCCACTGATCGTACACAAGCACTTTCCGTAATTACGACCAAGTGTCTAATTACGGAATTGTCTAACGTTTGTCATCGTTTTCAATTCTATCGGTCGAATCGGCGCTCCTGAGGCGATCTCCTTTCATCGCAATCATCCACACGAGTACGATGTAATAATATGTCCCTTCTTTGCTCTCGTTTTTCAGGGCGTGGTTCTATTGCAAAGTATGCCACGAGGATATTAAAGACGAGACTCTGATCAAGAAGTGCAAGTGCAAAAATTGTAAGTCTTTCTAACCCAGTGATTCTTTTAGCCTTTTCTCGACTCTTGCCAAATTCTCTGCTAAGCGGCACCTGTACTTCTCTATACCGAGGTTTATACATATGTTTATATATATATATATATATATATATATATATAAAACTGTATACATATGTACATAGAACGCGCTCGATCTATCGTTAGCATTGCGAGTCACATGAGCGGCTCATCTCTCTCGTTCTTCGCCTCGTCTACCAACGACGGAGCCGTCGCTGTGACTCGCAAGATTTATAACATCGTAATGTTTTTTACGTATAAAACATGAAATTACGCGTAAAAATACGAACGGATCACGCAGGAAGCTCTCTTTTATCCCCCCTCGACTATCCGATTCCTCACCTCGGTCTTTCCGCCGGCCCGTTTTAACCTCTGCCCGATCGAGAGCGATAACAATAATATTTGCGACTATTAACGAAGTGACATGGTTGTGACCATCTTATTGTGATATATGATCTAGTGGGGCAGCAGCAGCGCTCCTGGGGCCGGGACTTAGGTAACGTCTCACACTCTCGTTCGTTAAGTCTGATACTTTACTATCATCTGTGACTATCTCTTAACACTTTTGTTCTCTTTTATCTTCTTTACCCTTTTTATATACGATCTGGCTCTTGAACCGCCCTTCCCACTCGCTGAACATCAAACCAATTAATTCGCCGCTCATACGACCATTTTCATCGTTAACATATTACCACTATTCTGGCACTGTACTGTCGCGCTCTATTTTCCGTCCTTTTGCTGAGTTTATTCTCTTTCTTTCTTCTTCTTCTTCTTCTCCTCCTCGTTTCTCCTTCTCTTTTCATCTCTTTTTGTCTGTCCCTCTCTGTCTCCCTTTCTTTCTTTCTTTCTATATATTTCTCTTTCTCTTTATCTATATATTTTATCTCTCTGTATCCCACTGATGCATACACTTCTCCGACTAATTTCCTGCATACACAAGCCAATGTGATGAGTACGAGATGATGATTATCACGATAATGACGATGATGATCACGATACGATTGCATCTTTGATCTCCGTTGCAAGACACCAAGGCGATACCTACGATCGGGTGTTCCTTCGTTTTTCACCGTCACACCGTTCTCTCTCTCTCTCTCTCTCTCTCTCTGTCTCTCTTTCGAAAGCGTGTCGAGAGAAATTCGCGTGTGATAATATCGATGTTTTCCGTACGACAATGATTAAGGTCACTAGACAAAGGAGCGAGTGTGCGTTTGCAACGGTTCAAGTAAAACACACTTGCTGCAGACCCAGGCTCGAGTGGATCGAGTTGCTCCATGTTACGCAACATTGAGTATACGATCAAATCGTTCGGTCTCGACGAGAATAATCTCCATTCTCCGATCGCGAGGTGAAATGACGTGAAAAATGAAGTACCGGCTCGACACGTAATTCCTGATAATTCAGTCAGTTGGCGCATGTCCACCTGACCGAGAACGAAAATTAGCCTGCACTACTAGTGTGTGCCCCCTTCTCGCTCGCCTTGCATGCATGAACTAGCTCCCGGGCCCGTTTACGCCATAATGGTAATGACAGCTTCTTTCTCTCGATCACTCTCTCTCTCTCTCTCTCTTTCGCTGTCTCCATTTTTTCCGAAATTACTTTCTTCGATCGTGTGCCAGCTCTGTCTCACCCCTTCTCTCATTCTCTACCTCTTCTTTCCCCTCTCAACGTGTAATTAGCTGTGATATCGATGAGACCGATCGAGCCGTCTTCTCTTCAACGCGCATTGTCTCGAGCGTTCCTCGTTCTCGAATCGCCCCCGGTGGTGCATTCCCATTCGAACGACGAGAGAGACCCCGTGCCGCTCTCAGGCGCTTCGGGGAGAGACCTCGGAGAGTCGCCTTCGCCCGCCGACAATTCCGTCCATGTCACACGCGACATACCGCGAACACTCGTACACACCCATGTACACGACATCCACACGAGTTTACCCCCGACTCACACAGATCAGTCCGTCCATATACAGAAACGGTAATACCCTAAACCCTGGGCAATCAGCGTTCCCGTACTCGATTATCTCGCTCGAGTACCGGGCGCGATGTCGTTCGCGCGATGGACGGTTAATCCTATCCGATTTTAGGTGTTTCTTTTGCCCCCCTCCGAAGAATCCGCCGGCGAAAATGCGGGAGGAAAACCGAAGGTAACATTGTCCGAGATCAGCGAGCTTTTCTGTCCGGCGTCTTTACAGCGTTGCGTACCTTGGATTATGTATACCGAGTGTATCTTTATTTATGTGATTGAAAGTACGTACTTGTGCGACTAATGCCGTGCTCGAATTCGTACGTGAACGACGCGGGCTAGCCTTTTGCGCGCTACCCCCTCGAAAACATCCGCGCTACATCCTCGTCGATGTCTGCCTGAAATGGCAAAATCGAATCGAATTTTGTTTGTCGAATTTTTACCATTCGCTGACACGTGTAAATATGATTTGTTCGCGCGCACGTACGAATTCCGCAGAAGCTACGTTACTAAAAGAGACGCGTCGATCGTTCACGTTTTTCTCCCTTCCCCACCCATCTTGTATATACGTTTGTCCGTTTATTCGTAACTTGTACACTCACAAACCCGTGTCTGGGTCGATCGCTGGATTTTTACAGATGTGGGGATGATGATGATGCAGACCGGCATGGTGAAGGGAAACACTGCCTACAGCAGTTACCTCGACGGTATGCCTGCTTCCGGCTTCCTTTTCCCGTTCATATCCTGTGTACACACACTATCCACCTGTCGCAGCTCCTGCGAGCATTTGCTAGCATGAACGGACACGAGAATTAAATGCCCGATTATATTCAATTAGTGAAATGTCGATTGCTACTCTCTTTTTCGAAAAGATGATATCTCTTAGACGAGTTGATCTCTTAATTCGTGTTCGTCATCCTGACAAAAAAGTGCTCCGCCGGACTCGGTATACTTTCCGTGTCGGAAAATCATGCCGTAAAAAATGTCGATCGATGTAGCACGTGTATTAACATTTGCTTTATCCGAAATATCACGGAAAATGTGACCGTTTCCGGCCGGACAGGTTGACCAAGTTGATATTTAACGAGGTAAGATGGTGTAAGTGGTGTAGCGAACGTACAATAGACTCACTACCACGTGCACTTACTCCACACTACCCGTATACTCTCTNTTTTTGCCCCCCCCCCCCTCCCCCACTTGGATCCGCTCGATTCGTACTGTTTATCGTTGGGCTTTTCGCTAGAGCTGATGGCTGATAACATGAGCGAGTTATCGAGCATCGCCCTTTATAATAAAAGCAGCATACTGTTACGTTATGTAGCACTAACATTGTTGGCCGCTTCTTCTACTTCGACACATGGGCCGAGGCCGAGTATAACAAGCACGCCGGTTGGACGAGCGGACGGTCATAACGTCGCAAATCGATCAACTATTGCGCAACGTTTAGCTTCGTTCGTCACAAATACAGTGGTCGCTTCCGCGCAGAAAACGCATTCTTGCACGAGCCGTACATATATATTACATAAAAAAAAAATTATATATATATACATTTGATGTATTCACGTTAAATGGCTGCCACGTATCACCAATCGACGAGCTTCGCTCGTACAATACTGTATTTCAGGTGCTTGCTAACGATTGTTCTTAACCGTTGTTTCAGTGTGCTTACGTGGAGTTTTATTAATAATTTACATTGCTCCGCGCCGCCAATTTTCCAAATTGTCACCTGTCAATTACGCGTTCCTTCTTATTGTTAGAATATCTTCCTTACGTTATTCGTTATTCGTAACGATCGCGCGACAGTTTGGAAATGGGGTGCCACTTTACATATAAGGTTGCCCAATATCATTTATTTCGTATATACATACATACGACGTATACATATGACATTTTTTCGCGTTCATAGCGAAGTTGAATGCTATTATATTCCCCTCTTTGGGTCGCCTTGTATATATATTTATTACGTTGTTTTTGCACAGATCGAACGTTTTTCGTGAAAGTTGCTAAGAAAAGTCATCGTGAAATTACTTGCGACTCGTAGGCGCGATGCGTAAATGTAAGTATGCCGAAAGAATCCTCTTGGAAATCAACTTTCACGAGAAACGTCTTCTTATTGCTCTATTTGCGTAACAAGTTTCATAATTAATGCAGTAAACTTTGGTATTATTTTTTTACCTGATTCGATTTGCAAATTGCAAAGTATTCGTTGACAAGATTGTGGTTACAGACGCCCGTCGTTTGAGAATTTTCCGCCAGTGTTCGAATATGCTGCATTTACAAGTACTTTTTTGCACTCAGTTGAAAGGATGCCGCATATATTCTTAGAACTCTTGTCACATATTTTGTATACAAGTTTTCACGTCGAGTACATTTGTCAAGAAGCTCGAAGTATGGTTACGTGCCACGTGTTATTGTTTCTTCCTTCTTTCCGACATTCAGTATTTTATTAATAGCTAAAGAAAAAATCTATACGGCCGAATACGTTATTAAGTATGATATTGATCTTCTGCTCGTGCACGTGAAATTTCGTCTCCGTGATATACTTTCAATGTCGTTGTGCGCGAGTGATTAATTGGATACAGCACGCAATCGAAAGCACCAAAGACTTGGTAAGCTTGTACCATGAGCTTATACAACTTACAGGGACGATGATAATCGTTGCCCAGGGTTTATCGAACACACATTAGCTAAAAATACTCCATTTCCCCTTTCACATATCAAGCATATTTGACACCACTCACCAACATCACAACAATAACGCCGACACTGCAACCGATCTTGAGAAAGCGTATCTCTCACACTCTCTTTTATTTTTTCTTTTTTTTTTCTTTCTTTTTCAATGCGAAGTATTCCTGAATACGTGGTTTAACCGCACAGCGCAGATGTACAATCTCTGTGTGTTGCGATCCTCACTAAGTAAATTATTTAATGGTTGTAACATCAGTGTGTTAATAATAAATCTCTCCATCGAAGGTCACGTTACAGTAAGCCACGATGACACTTTCACAAGAGAGCAGCGATATATTCGTGAGATATGAAATCTGCGACGCTCGGCCTTGCCAGATCTTCCCTCCGAAAGTTACTTCTAATGCTTCTTTCAATGACGAGAGCTTCTGTATGAACTAAATACGCACGCATGACATACAAATCACGAGCAATCGAATGCAATTAATGTGCATACTGGTTAACACGAACAATCGCGAAACTCGAGTTCGATCGAAAGATACGACCGAGAGATACAAGGAAAAGAAAAGAAACGAGAGAAATACGCGTGAAAGCCTCTAATAGCGATTTTTTAATATAGTCTAGATATCTGTGATAAAGATAAGTCTTAGTGTAATGAGTGCTAAACGTGACATATCGATCGGGACCACGGATTTAGCCCCCAACCCTACACCCGTTGAGACCCCCGCATCTAGGTTGACATTGTTTTGGTGTGACAACTAACAGCTCTGGTTCTCCTCCCTTCGGGCAGTGGCCACATTCCGGAAAGGCGTGCGAGCTGTTCAGATGGTTGGAAGAGCAAGTACGTATCCCCCGTGTGTAGACTGTGTACCAAGTGTCATTTTTTATCTTAATCCTAATACGGAGATTCGCGAAGAGTAAATTCGTCGGACGGGGCAAAATTTCTTGCTAAACGAGACGAGATAAAAGACAAGAGAAGAAAAGAAATTATGATTTTCTCCGTCTGCGACATGGCCTTTAATTCGAAACATTAGCGTTCTCGTTGAAAAAATCATAACTGTGAACAATAATACGCCGAATATTAAATAAAAGCGACGTTTTCCAATTTCACTAACGATTCGGAGAATATATATATATATATATATATATATTTTTTTTTTTTTTTTTTTATGTAAAAATGAACATATGTATGAAATATTTCTCTAGTGAATTTGTTATATAAAATAGTTATTTCTAGGCGAAAAGGTGATTCGCATAATATTAAAACATTAAAATATTACAATTCCAACTATAATATAATGAAGATGACGCAGTATAAATTTATAATGTTATCGGATTTTTTTATTGAGTAACTTCGACTCAAAGGTCATGTCTATAGCGGTCTCTCGTATAATTTTATACCGCTTATTTTAACAAGTACGTTGTTCAAAATTCTAACCTGAAAATATCAATTAAAACCAATATATCTTGGGATATTTGTCTTGACGGTTATAAAGGCTCAGTATAAACACTTGTATAACAAATCATATATATTTTTTACGATACGTCGATGATAAATTCTGATTGCTTATGTTATTTATCTCTTTTTTTCTCGCCAATCGACGATAAATTTCCGTCTCTCGTCAAGGCCTATTTCACCAATAAATTTTCCGTGATTCCTAAATTGTAAATCAAAAATCACCGAACGAAAAGAAAAACACATCTTCCGTAAAACAAGACTAGCACAACGTGTGTGTGCGTGTGGTGTGTGTATGTGTGAGAGACACGCCACAGAGATTTTTATCACTAATTGCATAATATTATCATTCTATTCTCATTAAGTCCACATCTTTCCCGCGATAAATCCCAATAGAAAAGAAAGAAAAAAGACCGATGTCGTTGTGCTAATCTGTCGTTCGAATTGATAAATGGTTCCAGCGTAGACACCGTCGTTAGTGTTTGAGTCCCTATTGGTGTGGTGTTCTTAACTATTTTTGCAACCGAGATTATACACACTACTACTATCAGTGTCGTTTTTGAATGTAGTTCTCCTGAAAGTTTGTGTTATTTGATGGTTATTGTTGTGAGTGAATTATTGAAATTAACTCAATTGAGAACCCGCGTAATGTAACTGCCTTAAACTTATTAATCCTCCAATTGACCTTGCATCGGTGTTCGATATCTAACATAACTCGACGTGTAATTTAGCGAATACTTTAGAATTAGCCCTCTTCATGCGTGGAACTTTATAACCCGTCCTGTGGCAGAGAGACAACGAACGTTGATATCGAAGGATTTTCGTGTAAAACGTCGCCGACCTAATCCGGTGTACCCCTCCAATATTTTCAACGTCATAGCAAATGTCCCGTGACAGTCATGAGTGTTGCCGTGCGTTAGATATGGAGTGCGTCTTCCGAAAGCTCGCAGTGCACTCTTTGAACCGTACGTGAGTACGCGCATGTCGACGTTACATCGCCAACCGACGCGACCGACTATTCGCTCTATTACGGTCAGATGAACGTTATCCCCCGCGATTGACGGCAATTGTCGCGCGTGTCACGAGTGTTCCGCGTCGTAAAAAAAAATTGTTTGGCTATCGGAGCAGCCTCGCGCGGAAAATTTGCTACCGGTGCAAATATCGATGAACACGCTGATGAACCATCATTGACACCCGTTACTCCAATTGCTATACCGTTTTCTCTCTCTCTCTCTCTCTCTCTCTCTCTCTCTCTCTCTCTCTCTCTCTCTCTCTTTCACACTTTCTATCTTTCTCTCTTGTTCTATCTTTCTTCCCATTCGGAAGCAGATCGCCGATTTCGCAAGCCTCGGTCCTCATGATGTTCAAACACCACGGAATTACACGTGAGCGATGCGCGCGTAAAAGAAGTAACGCACAGGATTATCGGGGTACCGAGTAATAATCTCCACACTGTCACTCGCATCGCTCATTTCGAGCCACGCATAAATACACACACGCTCATCTCACGAGACTCATTCGGTTCACACGATGAGGCACGCATTGTCAGCAATCGTGTCAAGTACACACACACATATGTACACGGTGACACGCGTACACACGGTGTAAAAAGACAAGTAATGATTTTTGACACGCACCATACATACACGCGCGGGTTCATGACAGAACCAACACCGAGATTCGCAAGATGAGGCTCTTTAACTAACTCTCTCTATATGTGTCTATCTGTCCGAACTCTATCTTCTCTTCGTCTCTCCTCCACTACCGCATAGGTGAAGACCTCTCGTACGCAAGTAAGTCCAGAGCGCGAGTGTTATATATATATATAAGCCAGAGCGCGAGTGTTATATATATATATATATATATATATATATATATATA
>NW_014554529.1:1129428-1143999 GCF_001313825.1 Dinoponera quadriceps | reverse complement strand
TATATATATATATATAACACGTTTATGCATTACCTCCTTGTGTATATACGTATATATATACATAATTAATTGTCGCTCACGTATTCACCGGCCGCGAGACTCTCACGCGAGAATACGCGACTTTAGATTTAGGCGCGACGCACGCACGCGTTGCAAGCCGCGTAGTAGAAGCCCGACCCGATGTAACGCGAGCGGGGACGTTCATCAGTCAGTTTCACGGTGCATCACGCTGTCATCACCGCCGCAACCGCCGATGAAGCGTACCACCTTTTGCACATTTACTCGACACAAGCCGCTTGATCGATCCACCGATTTTCCGACTCGCTTGACCTCAGAAGGAAACGAATCGAGCTGCGGGACGAGACCTATTGCATTCGATCTCGTGCGCGGGAACTGCGGAGTATCGTGACGGAGAAATTCTCGTAGTATTCTCGGGATTCACAACGAAAAATGCATTACGGGCACGTCAATATCGGGCCGAGCTCGCGGAGAGAGCTCGTATTAAAGTCAGTTGCACGTCGGTTTAAGGAATAAATCGTTACTGTGCACAAAGAGACTTGAAAGAGATTTTTACGAAAGTTGTAGGAATATCACCACAGGAAAGATTAGCTGCAGTAGCTAAATTAGTTGTAACCATATGGGCATCCCAAACTTTAGCAGCGGAAGCAACTTATCATTTACGATAATACGTTTGCCGTAGCAGCAAAACAGTTTATTACATGAAAAAATAGTTTGGTTAAATTTACTAGACAGAATGAACAAATCAAACACGTTTCAGTTGAAAGAAACAAAATTTCTGGTTCTTATGATCAAAATTTAGTTCTTATGATCAGAAATTCTGTCTCTTTCAACCAAACCGCATTTGGTTTATTCGTTGTCTGGTAAATTCAACCAAACTTTTTTCCGTGTACTGCAGCAATTAAAATTGCTTACACTGTTAAAGTTTTAAGTGTCCACATGTTACAGCTAATTTAGCTTCTGAATATTTTATTCCATGCTCTCTCTCTCTCTCTCTCTCTCTCTCTCTCTCTCTCTCTCTCTCTCTCTCTCTCTCTATCTATCTAACTTAATAATAATATAAAAATAATTAACGTAGCGCTGTTTCGAGTCTCGAGTAAATGCGTAAAGGGCGGCTTCACACGCGCGCCTCTCCTACTCGTCGCTCATACTCCACCGTCGGTCTCGACGACGTCACTCGCAAGCAGACACAAGTCGCGCATCTCTCGTTTCGTTCGCTCGCAGACGGCGAGTTCCCGCGGATACGTGCGAATTTTCCCCAATAAAAATACTTCCTCCCCCCTGCGCTTTTAGTATAGAATAGCTCTACGATCTTTCATGTACACTCTCTTTCGATTTCTCCCCCGAGCTTTCGCACGTATTTGTCGTTTTGCACGTGAATCCCCCCCCCCCCTACTTAGAGGATGCAAATCGCGCGCACTAACAGTTCCGAATAAATATTCACTGTGTAAGATTCATACTGTCTCTTTTTCTTTCCCTTTTTTTTGCATGCTTAGGATACGACGTTAACACTATGTGTGACGCAAGTGGAAGCGACGACGCGTGTTGCCGCCACGCTTTTGCGCGTTCATCGGAAATAATAAGCCTCCTTCGGTTTCACCTTCTCCACTTGCGTCATCCTCGGCATGAATTAGGAATGGTTTGGGCACACTTGCACGTTTATGATCGTAAATCGATTTTAGCACCATATCTTTTAATGTTCCCGCAACGTGGACGGAAGTCGTTTCTTAATATGTTCAGACTCTTATAGAATTTCTCTCTCTTTCTCTCACTCTCTCTCTCTCTCTCTCTCTTTTTTCTCTCTTTCTCTACTTATTTATCTCTTATTATATTCGCACATTACGTCCACGTTGTTACGGGCTCTATATTTTAATTGTTAGAGTTTCAAAATTACACACACACACTTGTCCGCAATTTTAGTGGTCATAAACAGTACCTTATTAGAATTAATGAAAGACCGTTTCAGCTTGATATCGTAAACGTTACCTTCATATTTAATTGTCATATTCAATAATCGTTATATATATATATTCGATCTCTTTAATGTACATTCAACCGTATAAAAGTAAATTTAATCAACGGCTAACACGATGACCCATCAAATTTGAATCTTCTTATATTTCGTTATCATTCTAGATCGTAGCTCAAGGTAAGCACACAGATTATTTCTGTTCTTTTCTTCTCGATATTAGAGATTAATAACAGTGAAAGAAAATCCTAATTTTTGCAATCAATTAATTATTACGCGACGCTGAAACGGAACTTCGCTTTCAAGCCATTAAATCGCAGATTTAGTATTGTCCAACGATAGAGTAGCGACTAGGCCTTAGGTAATTAGTTAGGGTAGCTAACATGTGTAGTGGTTTGTTACAGACGACCACCATCCTCCCCCCACATTCACTCCGCCAGAACTGCCCAAGATGGTTCACGTAAGAGGTACAGTCACACCTCAATCAAAAACCATGCTACAGTCTCGCAAGCTGCCCTCTCTAATTTCGATCGGCAAATTACGATACGGTCACACGCTGGCGAAAAGTCGTTTGTTCAAGCCGAAATAGTTGAAAGGAACGACGTGCTTAAAGAGAATCGTTGCTCACGATTGACACCGGAAATTTGATCTTCCGCATTTTATTCGCTTCGACGAGCACGCTTGAGCGATTGGTTCTTGACACGTTTTGTTCTATCCAGTGATAGCGAATACAGTTTTTTTTTTTCATTCTCTTTCTCTCTCTTTCTTTTGTTCTTCTTCTTCTTTTTCTTTCAATAAATAGCTAAGACACACGCTGATTCCCAGAGAGAGAACATTGGAGAAAGTGGGGAAAATTAATAATCAAGTGTTGCAATGTTGCAACGTTTTTAATTTAACACACATGTTCGTGTGTTACTATCGCGCGTACTACTTTCTCCATTATGATTGACGGGTGCATGCAGCTGTCGCAATAGATTCAATGAACGTTACCTGTTCATACTTTTCCGTTGTTTCAGTTTCCGTTCACCACGTGTAGCGTGCACTTTTGATTTGCAATAATTTACGTCACGTTATACTCTAATAGCAATTTGTTTCGGATTGTGTTCTTTTCCAGCTGTTACGATTTATGAGAGATGAGTCGCCATTATGTTTCGTATCTCCAAAATCGCTGAAACGATAGATGATTGCACAGAACACAGTTTTAGTATAGTTGTATTCGGTAGTCTCAAAGACCTTATTTTCCGCCGTTCTCTCATTCTTTCGCTCGTAGATCTTTAAAGCGTTTAATATCTTTTGCTACGATCGGATTTTAATGAACAAAGTGTAGTGATTAATTTTTACTTCTTGGTTTATGAATAAGTTACAGCTTCCTTTTCGCGTAGATTTACGTATCGTTTTTAAAGGCGTTGATAATTAAAATATACGAAAAAGTAAATGAACAGGCAATATTTCATAAAATATCTATATTGTGATTTTATAATTAATAATTGTTACGCAACATTCCGTTTTTGCTATAAACCGACCCTTTCGGCAAATAGTTTCAGAGGAATCATAACGGGAATATTAAATGTAATAGTTAACGGTGTTAAGATAAGTCGTTAAAAATATAAAGTCGCGAGGCTAAATTTGAGTAATTAAAATGTGCGAAATGTTTATTGGTGCTCGTCTGCGTAAGTAGTAAATCTCGTTTTTAATTGCACAAGCGTTTCTCATACTTTCGTGTACATTCTACGCGAAAATCAATCCCGATTTTATCCTAGTCAGTTTACTTCAAGAGATATTTGACATTTGATATTACCTCGAGTCGCAAAACATCTTCATAGCCACCAAACAAGTTTGAGAAACGTTATTTTAGCTCGAATACATTCGATGAATTAATTTCTCCCCTTGACTTCTCTGTATCGTAAATAGAAGTTTTCGTCTCAAACGTTTAGAATGCGCCTGTTCTACGATTGAGTCGTTGATTTTGTGAAATGCGCTTTTGAGATCGATAGTATCTTTCACTTTTGTGAGGACGGTTTTATAGTATTTGTAGCCAGCACGGTAGATTAATTGTTCCTAATATGAAAGTTTTTGGTTTTAGCAATATCTGGCAAATATATGTGTATATTACCCACTTTATAATTTCGTTTCCGTCATCGCAGAAAATGGTTGTTCAAGAAGCTACCGCGACAGGCGCGCCATATGTTATTCCCGTACATTTTTATCGTGCCGTAATGGCTGGCAATTACTCCTGAAGCTACGTTTAATTACTCAGCTTTTGCGCAGGTCCTTTCTCTCTGCATTTCAGAGAAAATATCGAGATATATACGGTACGAAATAATGAGTAAAAATATAACTCATTTTGCAAATTATTATGCCCATTTCTGTGGATGAGCCAGTTTTGAGGGATCGATATTTTTTCAATTAGTAAATACACCATGAACACCATGTCACAGTAAAATTGTGTACAAATCTTTACCTGAAATTACTACTACATTTTATAAAAATATATATTTGAAAAATGTTGAACATTTATATTCTGCGATGGAATAGCAAAATTTCGAAGCGATTTCTTTGCAAGAAGTACGTTGCTTTTCGTGGAAAATTACATAATTTATAGAAAAATCACAATAGGAAATAAATAAAGTCGATTTATAATCTTCCCCTCTCTATACTTATTTCACCGAAATAAAAAGATTTTCATCCGCGCGCCAAAGCTCCGTAATTGAAAGATTCGATTGCTGTCACTAACTGCTAATCGTTCGGCACACGTGAAGCACACGTATAGGGTGAGGTATGCGCGCCTGTAAGCATGGGGCTGTAGGCTCATCATTACGGGAATAATACGCTCTGTAACGAGGGAAGTTAAGTCACAATCGGTGTGACACTCTAATCGTCTTAATCATTGTTGCTTTGCCCATTACCGACGGCAAATAGGATGCTCAAATACGAATTAACGCTGTTCTATCCATTTTAGGTGAGATCAGCCGCGAACGAGATGACCCGAATGGTAAGTATCACTTGCGCGGTCCATTACATTGACAAACCGTTTAACAGGCAATGTACAAGGACGCATGTTTTTAAAACAGACATTATAATATGTAAAAAGACTTTCGCAATTCAACAATTACAGTCACATTAGATGGCATAATTTGTAAATAAGGATGCATGAGATTATCCACTTTATGCGCATTCTTGACACATTTGATTATATTTGCTGAACATTTTTAAATTTTGACATGGTTTTGCGTTAACGATCAAAGCATCAATTTTTAATCATAAAGCATAAATATTTATTCTTCTAAGAAAGCAACTCTCGCTAATCAAAATTATAAAATAAAGTAATTAATTTTATATTATATGCCTAAGGATTATTTTTATTTTAGAAAAAAAATAATAGTCTGATAATTAGTATTCAATATAATTATAAATTATCGTACAATATGGTAATAAACTTTTTTTTTATTCTACGTACCGGCGAGGGTGAAGGATAATTCCATATGCCACTTAATATTTAAAAGGGGCTTATACTTTGTAACGAAGGACAGGGGGGGGGGGGTTAAAAATTACAGCGTAACATATTTGTTGAAGAATTGCATGCTAATAATGTTAATCATCTGGTTCGGTACGCGACGTTACTAGCGTATTTTAGCGATCATCGTCGATATTACCGCAGCGAGACCGCGTCCTTGTGTTACAGCCATGAGAAATCATCGGAACTCCGTTGGGATGACCATGATGAATTCGACGAAGCAAGTCAACAAGGTGAAGCCGAACGTGAACCGAGCGACAAACGACAGCCTGTCCAGCCCGAATCAGCCTTATAATCAGAGGTACCTAATTATGCCGCGCATTCTAATTCCGCCCTCGTCACCCGACATGTACGCATCCAAATATCATCATTCACATCGTGAGAAGGAATACATCTTCATGCGCGATCTTCATTGACCCACCGGGTAATTCGATGACACGCCTGTTTTGCACCCGATCGACACGTGCGAATTTCACTACTGAGAATTACAGGAAGAGGAAAAGAAAACCGCCGTTAGAAAAAGAAAACGGAAAGAAAGCAAAATGAACGAAAAAGCAAAAACGGCATCCGGATTTTCCGATTCTTTTCTCTGCCTTCCTCGTGTTTGTAGCCACTTCATAGCGAGAGAGACTTACAGTGCACTCGACATGTAATACCGACACACTATGAACAAGTGAACTGCTTTCTTGAATCGCTTGAACGTAAATATCTATCTCAAGTATGCTCTNCTCTCTCTCTCTCTCTCTCTCTCTCTCTCTATCCTGTCGTATACAATGTTTTTGTATTTGAAATACAAAAATAATTATATATACAAGCTTACATGTGTATTCTTTATAGCTGCACGATTAGAGTATCACAGACTCTCTTTCTTTCGCGTACTATGTTCAGGGGTTATTCAAATCGTAAGTGAAATTCACATTTTCTCTGAGAGAACAAAACGTAAGAATTTCGTCAGGCCATCTTTCTAAGGAACAATCCAATTTACACACGTCGATGTGTTGCACGACGCTTTCTGATTGATGAATCGGCGCAACATATTTTTGAATAACCTGATTATATGACCGTAACATCACAGAGTAAACGCAGTCTTGAACTTTTCTTTTGTAAATGCGTGTATACCACTCAGCTATACGATATTAATCCATTAATATAAAACAACGTCCTATTTCGATCGAGTGCACTATATGACGATCTATCTGCACATTAATGTGTATCGACAACCTCTGCATTCGTTTTTTTTTCTTTTCGAATTAGCATGTTTCTAAAAGTGTTGTATCCATATAACCCGCAAAGATTTAACGTACTGATTCTCGGTAGAGATCTTCGATGCGATCCAGAATCATTCATCCACGATCGAGCATAATTCTCACATTTGCATACATTGCGAAAACGAAATCACAGAGGCTGTAATTTCGAAAAGAAAGCTCCCACGAAATATGTATTTAAAAAATGTTATTTTATCGAAACATTAATTTTCCTTCAATATACAGAATGTTGCACCAACATACAGATCATTACGACGAGTTGCTCGCTGATAGGTGTGTGCACAGATTCAGTAGGTGTAAACGTTATTTTTGTTGGAAAAAAATTGCGCAAGCGAGTATGCTGCCAATGCTTAATGAGTCCATGAAATGGCTACAGTAAACAATTTTATGCCAAATTTAATATATTTCATATATCTCAAACGGTCCACTCAAATTTCTACGTTAATTTAACACAAAGTGAAACGTAACACAAATATTATGTGACAAATTCATACAAAATTAATATATTAATTGAGACTGAAGTGTAAAATGTGTTATTTTAATATTTACGCTGAAAAATCCATTTAGTTGATTCAAACAAAATGCTTGTTTGAATATGGGCAAACAAATGTTTTGATTGTGAGGACTGAAATTTCGTTCTTTGAACTAAACCTTCATTTTCGTTTCAGAGAACTAAACTTTGGTTCTCACAACTAAAATATTTGTTTCCCCATATCCAAGCATTTTGTTTGAATCAGCTAAACGGATTTCTCAGTATAATGTTAAAATAATACATTTTATACCTCAGTGTCGATTGACGTATTATTTTTATATACTGATTTTTATATACTTTTATATATTTATATATTGACGTATTATATTTATATATTTATATATACATATATATATATATATATATATATACTGAGGAAAGTAATGCAAATATTACATCAAAAATTCACATAAAAATAATACGTCAATCGACACTGAGGTATAAAATGTATTATTTTAACATTATACTGAGAAATCCGTTATATACTGAGAAATCCGTTATATATCCGTATATATATATGTTAAATATCACACAAGATAAAATGTTGGGATAACATAAACACAATATGTTAAATTAACACACAGAAATGTTAAAAATTTAACACAAAAGTTTTTTAACAAGGATCGATTTTAACTCAAGTACAAAATGTTCTTTACTGTTTAGGCAACTCGTCGTAATGAGCTATAATATTGATGTAACGCCTTGTATGCATTAATATTTTCTTTTAAATTTCTCTTTAATTAATTTTATTGGATTTTACGTATTCAAAATCGTTGTATCTTAACGTGCAATCTGTTTTCTCTCTCTATTTCGTATTCTTTATTCCATATCATTATTTTGAATGCTGATAATTATTATCGTATGCTTGGCAGTACATTATAACGATATCGGTGTTCACGACAAAAATTATGTGCCGTAGCATTCGAGATTCACTGCATTTACCTTCTGTTGTCACAAACGTTGCAGTTATTACGGGCAAAACTTCACGTTTATTTCATGGTCTCCGCTATTTCTACCAGAAGAGAATCCGTCTTTCGTGCGAATCATACGTGCGAAAATTAATATAATATTTATCGAGTCCGTCCATTTTCGCAGTGTTATTCATTTGGTCTCTGTCAAAAATGTCTAAGATGTTTTTCCGTATTTTTCCGTCGAATATCGTGCGACAAGGTGTTACGTTAGCTGCAATCTCGTAGGAAACAACGGCGATAAAGAAAAAAAAATCGGCGCTTCCTATCGTTTCACTCAACTGCTGACAAAGGGCGCCGCAAATTTGAACGACAAACGATTCGCATAAATCACGAGAGAAATCGAGAACGATAGCCACTCGTACCACTACGTTATCGGACGTTGCGAGTAACAGGCTACAGGTGGTCGTTGACATTTTCCGATGAACCTGTTACACGCCCGCTAGATTAGTTTCTGCAGTTTCCGCTATTATTCCAAGATCGGAGGTTCGATCTTTTTTTGCCGAACGAGCACATCGTGGTTCGCGCTTTCGGTTGCGCGCGGCGAGACGGGAATATTGTTAGCGCGAAGTACATTCGGCGATGTAGTATCTAGCGAGTCGCGAAATATCTCCCTCGAGAAATAACGGAAGGTCGGATTGCAATGTCGTGATAGTTTAATCGCCGAGGAATCACCCATCACTGCCGTCATGTCTCTTTCTCTCTCTCTCTCACTCATTTTCACTCTTTCTTTCATCGTGGGCCAAATCAGAAAAAGAAAAGAGTTACCTGAGAACAGATCCAACGTTACGCAAACCTTCTGATTCCAGATCGCAAGAGGAGTCCGCATACGCTGGCTACCATCTCGCCTACGAAGTCAAAAAACTCATGTACGCTTCTGTTGTTAACGCTACCTTGTATTGTGACGTGATCATGCGACTGTCATCACCCTACGGCTGTTTAACAGCGAACATGCTCCCTGCATGTCAAGTAACGTTCGACGATTGCTATTCGCGACGAAATGCCTTGCCGTGTCGAAATAGCCGAACAACGGACGGTGCATTTATCTTTCCACGAAAAAAAAGAGACGCTGAGGATTAATTAAGTTTCTCCGCCACCTGTGGGCGCGGTATTCTCGGCGAGAATAATTGTTGCCACCTGGTCTATTTTTAAGAATTGAGCGATTAACGTTCACAAGAGGACTAATTGTCTCTTCTTTTTCTTCTCGCCGGAGAAATTAATCGGGTGAACTTTGCGAGCCCTTTCTTGATTGAAGTCTGTCCGATCGTTAACGCTTAAAATAAAATATTAGTTTGCTAAAATGAACGCGCATCACGATCCTCTCGTGTTTGGTTTCATGACAAGGTAAATTATTTGCCGCAGTCGGGCATAAGTACTACGACGAGCGGTATCTTTGGTCGCGTTAAATTTTCCATCGAACATTACCTCTATAGCATCTGCCCGAGGTCGCAGCAGCACTTACACGTAGAGCACACCCGCAAAAAGTACAGAATTCCCTGTGTTTTACGAGGGCACTTAATCTCAGGAAACATACGCGACTGGCTTTAACGATATTCGTAAAATACGTATGTGGGAATGTGATTGACGGCGTCCCGTCGTTCGGGATGAATTGTCGCGTTCGAGGAAAGCGCGCTCTCGATCGAGATTTTTTCCTCCCTTCCAGGGGAAACGCCCGAGTTAATTGCCGCAGTGCATTGTTATCGCAATTATATTATATATATATACTCGGACTCTGTAATTGTTTGGCCGTTCCGTAACGCTCCGAGAGTAGAAATTGCGAAATTTACAGAGGCACTTCCCTGGAGCCTTCGTCACACACCGGCACCGTTTTTACTTGCATGTAGTATATAGAATAGCTTAATATCTACGAATGTATCTTCTGTATTTTTCTTTGATACTCGCTGCTGCTAAATCGAATAATTCGCCACCCAACTTGTACGCCAATTCGCTCTGAGAAGGGTATATCCAAAAGTCGCTGATTTTGACGAGATATATCGTAGAGAAATGAAAAGTAAGGGGCGCGTATTTTTCCTAAACTTCTTCTCATACGTTTGGAAACAAACCGTCGAAGTTAATTCCATGCATAGGATATCCCATTTGAATGGAAACTATGGAATATCTTGAGAACGAAGCAATTGACAAAAGATGGTTCAGAAGTTGTAATGTTTGGATGTGGACATAAGTTGGCGATCTCAACTTATGTCTCCCTCTAACCGTACAACTTTTGTCCGAATCATTAATTGCTTCGTTTTCACGATATCCCATTGGAATAGGATAGTCTGTATAAAAAAAATGACGTGTCTCTTATTTTTAGCTCTTCTGTAATGATATATCCAAGACTGGTCAAAATCGACAACAGACATTTCTAGGCCTTCCTCAGTGAGACGTTAAATAACATACACCAGTAGTGCTAGATAACAGAAAACGATGTATGTATATATGAGATGCATGCGAAGGTGTGGCTTGTTCTATGTTGATTCAACGAGAGCTTAGGGAAAAAGGAAATTCCGTGTGTGATTCTCCTTTAAGATAACGTGTACATTGATTTTGTTACGACGATAAATGTTACTTAAATCGTATCGTTATCGTTCCTCTGGGACGTTTTACATCCGTAAATTCATTCACACAAATGATTATTATACGAGAGATCGTATCCAGATGGTCACGTTACGACGATTTTTCCAGGCCAACGAGCCGAGCCTCGGGTGGCACAAACGTCAACAACAACGGCGGTCTTCAGGTCGGGATCGCTGACGATCAAGCGAAGGATTTCGACTTTGAGAAGACCGAGATGAAGTACGACTCGACGGGGATGTTCCACTGGAGTCCCTCTCGCAACCTCGAAGACTGCATACTGGATCGTAATCAGGCGGCGATGACAGTCCTAAACGGGCACGTGGTCGTCTGCCTGTTCGCCGATCCCGACTCACCCCTCATCGGACTGAGAAACCTTGTCATGCCATTACGAGCTTCCAATTTTCATTACCACGAGCTTAAACACGTAGTGATAGTTGGGTCGGTGGACTACATACGCCGCGAGTGGAAGATGCTGCAGAATCTACCGAAGATATCGGTTCTAAATGTGAGGAACTACTCTCGTATAATCGAGTCGCTCCAACATCTCGGTCGCGCGAATTTTATCTTTTCTTCATATTTGGTACTTTAATTGATCGTACATTCTGGTCAATCCGAATCATTATAGAGGTTTTCACACCCGATTATATAATAAATTGGCTCTTTTGGTTTACACATATCCCGCAATAAGTTCGAAAAATTTATCTTGAATTGTTTACTTATTTTTCTATGTGTAACAATATATACAAATCCCGAAGGAACAGAATGGGGCCGGAAACTTACGGCAACATTAACGAAAATATGACGCGAAATGATGAATTTACTTGCGACCTTTGTCTTTTTATAACGTTTTGATTTCCTTTGCGAGCAAATTGCAGACGAGATAATGCAAGGGTGATTTTCCGTAGGGTTCACCATTGAGTAGAGCCGATCTGCGTGCCGTTAATGTGAATCTGTGCGACATGTGTTGCATCCTGTCGGCAAAAGTGCCTAGCAATGATGACCCCACCCTCGCCGACAAGGAGGCCATTCTCGCATCCCTTAATATCAAGGCCATGACTTTCGACGACACGATCGGCGTGCTTAGCCAAGGTAAGCGTAAACAAAAACACGTTCTTGTAGTCTACGAGATTTTACGTTTCTCGTTTGTAATGACATGTCGTTAAGCTGAGCATGCATACCACAGCGAATAATTTCAACGAGATAATTTCACCGCAGTTGGCAGCCCGATCGTCTTGCAGCGGCGAGGATCCGTTTATGGAGCGAATGTGCCAATGATTACAGGTAAAAATCTTCCAAGTCGATGCAAATATATCTCATAAAATAACATTACAGGATTATCCTTACACACGCGTGTATCATTCTGTTCATTATAATATTCAATTAATTAATTATTGATAATATCGATTGACTCAATAATTAATGTTGAAAATTGTTAAAAATAAGGATATTAAAGAAGGAAATTGCAATTTTGAAAACATTTCAAGAAACTTACTACCTTCCTACCTGATAAAAAATTTTGTTAAAAACAGCCAAACATGAAATTATATGCTATTTTAACATGGGGAATATGTACACAATATAATGTTAAATTAATATTAAAAAGTACACAAACATAATGTTAAATTAATCTATTTACACTATTAATATATATTGACAATGTAATATTATATACTTTTTAACACCCGTGATAAAATAAATTTTTTACTATGTAATAATAAAACGCTCAAGTTTCGACGGCATTGTTTCTGTTCATCGCTGTTTTAGAACTCGTAAACGACAGCAACGTGCAGTTCCTTGACCAGGACGACGACGATGACCCGGACACGGAGCTCTACCTCACACAACCGTTTGCCTGTGGCACTGCCTTCGCAGTCAGCGTATTAGACTCCCTCATGTCGACGGTGAGTATTCGAGAATTCGTTCTGGCATTGACCATGCTTTCTTCGAGATTGAGTTTATTTGCAACAAGTCCGCCCAGTTTTTCGCTTTCCAAAGCGAACATGATGTCAAAGTATATGTAACGAAAAGAAAATAACGACAGCTTCGACTACTCCGCAGACATATTTCAACCAAAACGCGCTGACCCTGATCCGGTCACTGATCACCGGTGGAGCCACTCCCGAATTGGAATTGATCCTGGCTGAAGGGGCAGGCTTAAGAGGAGGTTACAGGTTAGTCTCATAAAAACGTAGAAAACAAAATCCCGTAGAAAACAACATTTCAGTTCGTGTGACAGAATGGGGACCAGACGAAAACTCATTGAAGAAGAGATATAATAACTTTGGAAAATTCGTCTAAACATTCGGCTGCGTTGAAATTCGCTTGAGATAACTACGGACAGTGATTGAATAGAAATATCTCAGGAAAATCTTTCTGTTTTCACAATCAAATTGTTTCATTGGTCCTCAGATAGCAAAAAAAATCGGTGTTATACGAGCTGTTTTTCATATAGAAGAATCGGTATTCTCGATTTTCGATCGTTTTCCTGTTGAGAAAAAAACAAGTGGGAATTCATGTAGGAAATCCATATGGAATCCTACGGTTCTTTCTTGCGCCAAAATCCAGCTCCTAGGTAAGGAGATGATTTGTGTGAATTTCTATACAGAAAAAAATACCGTTGAATTAATCAAATTTCTAACAGCAGCATAATTGAATCTTTCTAATTTAATAGCAAATATCATTAATAATAGTGTGTTATGTATTGTTTGAATAATTAAAATATTAATTTCAGTGACACCGCTGATCGAATCAAGAAATTGATTCCACTTACGTTATTCTCTACGTTGATATACGAAATTCTATTGATTTAACGGCATTTATTTCCGTATATATGAATTTTCACACTATGTAGATTTCTATATAGATTTTCACGCATCCACCTGGAATTTTTTAACAGGCCGAGAAGTGTCTCTAATTAACGCGACGTATATTTCGTTTGTAGTACGGCGGACAGTTTGGCCAACAGAGATCGGTGTCGCGTTGGTCAGATCGCGTTGTACGACGGGCCATTGGCTCAATATGGCGAGGGAGGCAAGTACGGTGACCTCTTTGTCGCAGCATTAAGGTCGTACGGAATGCTGTGCATTGGTCTGTACAGGTACAGGTACCGGACTTTTTTTTCTCTCTCGATGGTATTTATTGGATTACCCTACGCACTACATTCTCTACAACATTGTATATATATATTATTATATATACCGTTCTGCGAAAACAATGACTTACTCCGATTGCTGCCATTATTATTGTACCGCCGTTTATTACCTCTTATTACTACTCACGTATTTACTATGTGACTTATGATTTTCTTGCCGCACACTTTTTGCACTTTGCGTTTTTGCATCATCAAAAGAAAATATCTAATATGAAGCGACGATTGTAAGTTGCCCTCATCCAAAAAATACCTATCATTTTTTACAATTCTCTGTCTCTTTATCTCTCTCTCTCTCTCTCTCTCTCTNTCTCTCTCTCTCTCTCTCTCTCTCTCTCTCTCTCTCTCTCTCTCTCTCTCTCTCTCTCTCTTTCTCTTCTTTGTGTCACCATATTTATGTTTAGCGTTTAGTTGATCGTCATTCGCGTTTCACATTCATGTTTAGTTTAGTTTAGCTTAGTTCACTTTAGTTTAGCTTAACTTAGTTCAACTTGAACTAGTTTAGTTACACTTGGGTGTATATATACATATAAATATAAATATAAATATATAAATATATATAAATATATATAAATATATA